>NW_011494902.1:6954801-6956067 GCF_000754665.1 Bison bison bison | reverse complement strand
TACTGTATTGGTGTTTTTCTTTTCTGGCTTACTTCACTCTGTATAATAGGTTCCAGTTTCATCCACCTCATTAGAACTGATTCAAATGTATTCTTTTTAATGGGTGAGTAATACTCCATTGTGTATATGTACCACAGCTTTCTTATCCATTCATCTGCTGATGGGCATCTAGGTTGCTTCCATGTCCTGGCTATTATAAACCGTGCTGTGATGAACATTGGGGTACACGTGTCTCTTTCCCTTCTGGTTTCCACAGTGTGTATGCCCAGCAGTGGGATTGCTGGATCATAAGGCAGTTCTATTTCCATTTTTTTAAGGAATCTCCACACTGTTCTCATTAATGGCTGTACTAGTTTGCATTTCCACCAACAGTGTAAGAGGGTTCCCTTTTCTCCACACCCTCTCCAGCATTTATTGCTTGTAGACTTTTGGATCGCAGCCATTCTGACTGGTGTGAAATGTCTTGTAGAAGGGCTGAACTCACATCCTGCTCCAGGTTTCCTGCCATTGGATGTATCCTTGCACTAGGCTGGAGTAGGTAGCCTGTGTTCTTACAATAGCCTGTATTGTTTTACAAATTTCCCTGTGAAAATCTTATTTGTCTTCTACCAGACCACAAAGTCTTTGAGTAGAGGAATCGTGTCTTCTTTGGGTCACTTGTGCTTCACACAGTGCCTGGCATATTGTTGGTGTGTGATGAAAGTTTATCTGAAGTGAAATAAAATGTACTTCTCTGTTCTGCAAGGTGGATAAGGGAGGATGGGTTATGGGAGAGAAAAACCCAAGAATAAGTCTTAGGATACACCAAACACATGAGACTGCAGAACTAGAAGCTCAAGAGGGAGGAATAAGGATGGTGGAAGTCTATTATCAGAGATAAAGGAATATTTAAAACTTTAATGACACAGTTTAAATGCAGGACAAAATAAATGTTTAGTGATGCAGCTCAACTAAAGGATTAAAGAAGCCATAAAACTGTACTCAGAGATGTTTTGGTGCTGAGAACAATGTGTAATTAATCAACTATAATTTCCTAAGCACTTAAGATAGATTCAATAAAGGATAGAAATGGTATGGACTTAACAGATGCAGAAGATATTAGGAAGAGGTGGCAAGAATACACAGAACTGTACAAAAAGATCTTCACGACCCAGATAATCATGATAGTGTGATCACTCACCTACAGCCAGACATCCTGGAATGTGAAGTCAAGTGGGCCTTAGGAAGCATCACTACAAAGCTAGTGGAGGTGAAAGAATTCCAGTT
>NW_011494902.1:6952134-6954701 GCF_000754665.1 Bison bison bison | reverse complement strand
TATATTTTGCTGCTGCTGCTAAGTTGCTTCAGTCGTGTCCGACTCTGTGCGACCCCATAGACGGCAGCCCACCAGGCTCCCGTCCCTGGGATTTCTCCAGGCAAGAATACTGGAGTGGGTAGCCATGCCTTTCTCCGGGGAATAATCCTGACCCAGGGATCAAAGCTAGATCTCCTGCACTGCAGGCAGATTCTTTACTTTCTGAGCCACCAGAGAAGCCCAGAGACAGATGAGATAGTTCCGTATTTTATCAGTGTATGTGTTTGTGCTTAGTCACTCAGTTGTGTCCGACGCTTTGCCACCCCATGAACTATAACCCACCAGGCTCCTCTGTCCATGGAATTTTCAAAGCAAGAATGCTGGAGTAGGTTGCCATTTCCTCCTCCAGAGGATCTTCCTGACTCAGGGATCAAACACATCTCCTGTGTCCCCTGCATTGCAGGTGGATTCTTTGCCTTCTGAACCATTGGGGAAGCTCTTATCAGTAGGGCAAGAAAAGAAATAAATAGTCATTTAAGATTGCTAAGTTATAAACTATTATCTGAGCTGCTGAGAGTGGGCCATGGCCTCCCGATTTTGGATTCACATTCTTGAGAACTTTGAGTTCAACCTCTCACTTCTTTCTTCCCCGCACTCTTACCTCTACTCAGATGACTTCCTCTGTTCAGGAGGCAGCTCTTTGAGTTTTCTACTATTTCTCTCTATGTATACCAGGAAACATCTGAACAAAATTTCACTATATGCACTGACCAGTTGACTTCAGTTAATCAAGTGACTATGCCTGTCATGTTAATGCATGTGGTAGAATTTTGTGGTAAATAATACATGGCATGTGTCAGAAGTCATTTTGTGCCAGATCCACCTCACAGCTCCCCACCTTGATGCAGTACTCTCAGAGATGTATAAATTATACCCCTTTCATATCTGTTTAAAGGATCACTTTTTCAAAACTGTTATGTTTCTCCTGCTTTTTGTTAATGTTCTATTCACTCAAGATTCTTCTCTTTTGAATTCAACTCAAGAAAACAAGTCATTTACTAGGACCCTTCCTATGTGATTTCACATTGTTTCTGTCATAGAATGTAAGAGATTTTCTTAGACCTCCTTTTGTTCGAACTCTTCATGGGGAAAAAAAACCATGGGGTGTGTGTGTGTGTGTGTGTGTGTGTGTGTATTCTGATGTGATTACCCATAAATTTTGATATAATAGACAATAAAATAAATATCCTCAGTCTATATTCTAAATTTACTGTGTTATTTGATGTAGTTGTTCATCTAAACAACAATTTGGTTAGATTTTGTTCTCTTACAAGTAACACACCTATAAGAAATAAGCTTTATGACTATCACTCTCTTGAAGAGAGATGGTATATTTTGTCTCATTCTCCAGGTACCAAAATCTCTCAGTTGTACTTGTCACCATTATCCATCCATTCCAGAAAATAATGATCATAGTAACAGTGACTATTCATTGACTACTTCCAATGAACCTCTGTTCTTAGAGCTTTACATATAGAAACTCACTTAATTGTGATGACAGCTCTATAAGAGACTGTTATTGGCCTCATTTACATTTAAAGAAGTGCCAAGGAAGGCAAATCCAAGCCCTTGTCCTTGGCCTCTCAACTCTATTGACTTTATCTGTTCTTTCTATGTCTGTAACAATATCAGGTACAGGAGTAAAGTAACTAATTTATTCTTCAGAAAAAAGCACAAAAGGATATAGAAACCCCAAAAAGATATATGTAAGTGTATAAACTTGCTCTAAAATAAAATTATAGACAATTTATTCCACTGGTCATGGATGATATAGTCCATGGAATTCTCCGGGCCAGAATGCTGGGATGGGTAGCCTTTCCCTGCTCCAGGGAATCTTCCCAACCCAGATATTGAACCCAGGTCTCCTGCACTGCAGGTGGATTCTTTACCAACTGAGCTATCCGGGAAGTCCATGAATGTAGGCATAAAAATACAAATACTATATAGTAGAAAGAATTCTATCTTTAAAGTTGCAAAGCCCTATTATTAAAGGAACTTCCCAGCCCTAGAAACCTAACCCTAATCTGAACCTTAACCTTATCCATTGTCCTTTCCGCTTACCTAGCCCTTCCACTCACATCATGGAAAGCCAGAAGTGGCCTTAGTCTCTGTACCTTGAACTTGCCCAGTCACTTCTCTAACACATAACCATTACATCTCTTGTTCCATCATCTTGCCTGTGCCTGTTTGCACATCTTATATCTAATTCTGATTCTTCAGCTCACTTTGCCAGGCTTTTCAAACATTTTCTCTGGTCTATGCACCTGTCACTACCCTCTCATCTCTGTGTGTTTGTACATCTGAACAGTCTCTCTAGCTTTGAGGAGGAGACTACATTAGCATTATTCTTTTTTTTTTTTTTAAACTTTACAATATTGTATTAGTTTTGCCAAACATCGAAATGAATCCACCACAGGTATACCCGTGCTCCCCATCCTGAACCCTCCTCCCTCCTCCCTCCCCATACCTTCCCTCTGGGTCGTCCCAGTGCACCAGCCCCAAGCATCCAGTATCGTGCATCGAACCTG
>NW_011494902.1:6951736-6952034 GCF_000754665.1 Bison bison bison | reverse complement strand
TCAAGCCCGTCTTTACATGAAGTGTTCCCTTGGTATCTCTAATTTTCTTGACGAGACCTCTAGTCTTTCCCATTCTGTTGTTTTCCTCTTTTCTTTGCATTGATCGCTGAGGAAGGGTTTCTTATCTCTTCTTGCTATTCTTTGGAACTCTGCATTCAGATGCTTATATCTTTACTTTTCTCTTTTGCTTTTCGCTTCTCTTCTTTTCACAGCTATTTGAAAGGCCTCCCCAAACAGCCATTTTGCTTTTTTGCATTTCTTTTCCATGGGGATGGTCTTGATCCCTGTCTCCTGTACA
>NW_011494902.1:6950827-6951636 GCF_000754665.1 Bison bison bison | reverse complement strand
TCAAGCTGGTTTAGAAAAGGCAGAGGAACCAGAGATCAAATTGCCAACATTAGCTGGATCATTGAAAAAACAAGAGAGTTCCAGAAAAACATCTGTGTCTCCTTTATTGACTATGCCAAAGCCTTTGAATGTATGGATCACAACAAACTAGAAAATTCTGAAAGAGATGGGAATACCAGACCACCTGACCTGCCTCCTGAGAAATCTGTTTGCACGCCAAGAAGCAACAGTTAGAACTGGACCTAAAAAATCAGACTGGCTGCAAATAGGAAAAGGAGTACATCAAGACTGTATGTTGTCTCCCTGCTTATATAACTTACATGCAGAGTACATCATGAGAAATGCTGGACTGGATGAAGCACAAGCTGGAATCAAGATTGCTGGGAGAAATATTAATAACCTCAGATATGCAGATGACACCAAGGTTATGGCAGAAAGTGAATAACTAAAGAGCCTCTTGAAGAAAGTGTAAGAGAAGAGTGGGAAAGTTAGCTTAAAGATCAACATTCAGAAAACTAAGATCATGGCATCTGGTCCCATCAGTTCAGTTCAGTTCAGTCGCTCAGTTGTGTCCGACTCTGTGACCCATGAATTGCAGCAGCCAGGCCTCCCTGTGCATCACCAACTCCCAGAGTTCACTCAAACTCACATCCATTGAGACGATGATGCCATCCAGCCATCTCATCCTCTGTTGTCCCCTTCTCCTCTTGCCCCCAATCCCTCCCAGCATCAGAGTCTTTTCCAATGAGTCAACTCTTTGCATGAGGTGGCCGAAGTATTGGAATTTCAGCTTTAGCATCAGTCCCTTC
>NW_011494902.1:6950204-6950727 GCF_000754665.1 Bison bison bison | reverse complement strand
TTATTAATATTTCTCCCAGCAATCTTGATTCCAGCTTGTGCTTCTTCCAGCCCAGCATTTCTCATGATGTACTCTGCTTATAAGTTAAATAAGCAGGGTGACAATATACAGCCTTGACGTACTCCTTTTCCTATTTGGAACCAGGCTGTTGTTCCATGTCCAGTTCTAAGTGTTGCTTCCCGACCTGCATATAGGTTTCTCAAGACGCCGGTTAGGTGGTCTGGTATTCCCATCTCTTTCAGAATTTTCCACAGTTTATTGTGATCCACACAGTCAAAGGCTTTGGCATAGTCAATAAAGCAGAAATAGATGTTTTTCTGGAACTCTCTTGCTTTATCAATGATCCAGCACATCACATGTTGGCAATTTGATCTCTGGTTCCTCTGCCTTTTCTAATACTAGCTTGAACATCTAGAAGTTCACGGTTCACGTATTGCTGAAGCCTGGCTTGGAGAATTTTGAGCATTACTTTACAGGTGTGTGAGATGAGTGCAATTGTGTGGTAGTTTGAGCATTCTTTGGC
>NW_011494902.1:6936518-6950104 GCF_000754665.1 Bison bison bison | reverse complement strand
CAAACAGCCATTTTGCTTTTTTGCATTTCTTTTCCATGGGGATGGTCTTGATCCCTGTCTCCTGTACAGTGTCACGAACCTCCATCCATAGTTCATCAGGCACTCTATCTATCAGATCTAGTCCCTTAAATCTATTTCTCACTTCAAGGCAAATAGATGGGGAAACAGTGGAAACAGTGGCTGACTATTTTTTTGGTTCCAAAATCACTGCAGATGGTGACTGTAGCCATGAAATTAAAAGACGCTTACTCCTTGGAAGGAAAGTTATGACCACCCTAGACAGCATATTAAAACACAGAGACATTACTTTGCCAAGAAAGGTCTATCTAGTCAAGCCTATTGTTTTTCCTGTAGTCATGTATGGATGTGAGAGTTGGACTATAAAGAAAGCTAAGCACAGAAGAATTGATGCTTTTGAACTGTGGTGTTGGAGAACTCTTGAGAGTCCCTTGGACTGCAAGGCGATCCAACCAGTCCATCCTAAAGGAGATCAGTCCTGGGTGTTCATTGGAAGGACTGATGTGAAGAGCTGATTCATTTGCAAAGATCCTGATGCTGGGAAAGATTGAGGGCAGGAGGAGAAGGGGATGGCAGAGGATGAGATAGTTGGATGGCATCACCAACTCAATGGACATGGGTTTGGGTAGACTCTGGGAGTGGGTGATGGACAGGGAGACCTGGTGTTCTGCACTTCATGGGGTCTCAAAGAGTTGGACGTGACTGAGCGACTGAACTGAACTGAACTAGTATGGTCATAGCATTATGCTATACACAGAAAAAGTACAGATTGAAAAAAATAGAAAAATCCTGGCTTCTAGGAGATTATAACCTTCCTTGAGAAATGAAATCAATAAATAAGAAATCATTAGAAAATCAGGAAAAGTAGTATTCAATTAACTACTAAATTATCTAGTGTGGATTAAATACCTCCTTTACTTATTTAGTGATATCAATGAATCCTATGCATATTTTCTTGTGTCAGGTACTCACCTAGAAAAGGAGATGTGGTGAATTCAGGGAGGTGTTGTGAAGCCTTTGTATTTTGTTAGTGTTAATGTCTGTTGAGTCTATTAAGGGGGAGTTCAGACACCTACTGCTGCCGAGAAAGAGCCAGACATAAGGTCTAGATGGGTTTTGTTGGATACATACAACAGAATATATCTCAATTACCATGAACATCTAAAGAGTTAGGAATCGTAGAATTTTTGGATTTTATTTTTCTCTTTACATCAAGGTTTTCCTCAACAATTTTATTGATCATCAATATTTGTAATCCAGAATAAGCTGACAATTCAGTCTTAGAGCACTATCTTAAATCCATCAGCTGTCTTAGAAACCCCTGAATTCAAACAGCTGCCTACAAGATGTTTGCTGTCTGGATAATTTGCGATCTGGGGCATCAGTCTCAATTCCGGAGATTTACCCAGTTCATTTCTGAATTGATTTTCCTCCATGTTTCATTCGGGAAAAGTACATAAGAATTGTTGTGCCGTGATGAATCTAAATGTATGATCAAATCCAGCTCCAGGGCTACGTTAAGTCACTACTCAGCAGGATATGGCAACTGTGTGGAATGCCAATATAATGAAACACTGATTATAGGAAATAAATTTTAAAGGCTGTACATTTCTAAATCAGGAGGAGCCACTTTTACTGCTCTAAATGTTCTTCTAGGTGACAGTCGATGGGATTCCAAAAATGAAACGACAAAAAACTTCACTTTGGAATTCTATATATTGAATCATGATTTACAGAATGGCCCATCTTTTTGAAGAGAAGTAAATCCAGCCTTGTAGTTTATAGCCACAAACTTTTCCCCCAAAGTAATGTAATTGTAGTTTGGAAGAAATCAAAGAGAAAAGGAATATATTAAACAGAGTCTACTTATTTAGCTTCCCCTGGTCCTCCAGCAAAAGTAGGTAAGAATGTTTTTAAGCCCATCCTTACCCCACTAGCCTCGTTCAGGAATAGATTGATTCAAACCTTCCAAATTCTTCTCTCTTAAGCCCGGTCCAGGAGTTCAAATAAAAGAAATTTCTTGAATCGTATGAGCAGAGAACTATAAAACCAACAGTGTTTGCAGATTAAGCTCAACTCTTCTTTCAAGTTTGTTCAATAAAAAATTGTAATAGCATAATTATCAAGACCTCCTATATTCTGCTATAACAGTTTTTAAAATGTCTCAGCTTAATTCAACCTGGGAGCTTTGCTGCAAGCCGAGGTCAACGAACAGGATGTAAAACCAAGAGTGAAGCACAGTCAGGGCAAATACAATGATCCATCAAAAGAGGTGTGAGCCTCTAGGCAGCTCCAAGATGCTGTGCACAGCTTATTTCTACATCACACAGCCCTAACCTATCTAGCAAATAGGAAAACGGCAGTAAAAAACCCAACAGTCCAAATTTATGTGCAGAGCACAAATTTTCTTTTTTTGTTGTTATTTTTGTCATTGTTAATTAAGGAATAACTTATACAAGAAATCCTCAGATCTGAAGTATACAGATTGTGAATTTCAGTTTTTACATTTTGATAATTTTTTTATAGCCATATAACTACCACTCCAATCAAGATATAGAACATTTACATTATTCTAAAAAGTTCTATCATTGTCTTTTGATTTAATCCTCCCTCCAGGCAATCGTGTGTGTGTGTATATACATTATATATTCTGGATATAAATCTTTGTCACTTATAGGTATTTATGATACTTTTCTCTCCATTGTTGGCTTATGTATTTTTAAATGGTGCCTTTAAAAAGTGTTTAATCACTATGAACAAAGCTAGTACAGGTGATGGAATTCCAATTGAGCTATTTCAAAATCTTAAAAGATGATGCTGTGAAAGTGCTGCACTTAATATGCCAGCAAATCTGGAAAACTCAGCAGTGGCCACAGGACTGGAAAAGGTCATTTTCATTCAAAAGGCAATGTCAAGGAATGCTCAAACTACCGTACAATTGCAATCATCTTACATGATAGCAAAGTAATGCTCAAAATTCTCCAAGCCAGGCTTCAACAGTACATGAACCATGAACTTCCAGATGTTCAGGCTGGATTTAGAAAAGGCAGAGGAACCAGAGATCAAATTGCCAACATTCACTGTATCATTGATAAAGCAAGAGAGTTCCAGAAAAACATCTACTTTGCCTTATTGACTACACTAAAGCCTTTGACTGTGTGGATCACAACAAACTGGAAAATTCTGAAAGAGATGGGAATACCAGACCACCTGACCTGCCTCCTGAGAAATCTGTATGCAGGTCAAGAAGCAACAGTTAGAACTGGACATGAAACAACAGACTGGTTCCAAATCAGGGAAGGAATATGTCAAGGCTGTATATTGTCACCCTGCTTATTTAACTTATATGCAGTGTACATCATGAGAAACGCTGGGCTGGAAGAAGCACAAGCTGGAATCAAGATTGACAGGAGAAATATCAATAATCTTGGATATGCAGATGACACCACCCTTATGGCAGAATGTGAGATCTAAAGAACCTCTTGATGAAAGTGAAAGAGAAGAGTGAAAACGTTGGCTTAAAACTCAACATTCAGAAAAAAACTAAAATCATGGCATCTGGTCCCACCACTTCATGGGAAATAGATGGGGAAACAGTGGAAACAGTGAGAGACTTTATTTTCTTGGGCTCCAAAATCACTGCAGATGGTGACTGCAGCCATGAAATTAAAAGACACTTGCTCCTTGGAAGAAAAGCTATAACCAACATAGACTGCATATTAAAAAGCAAAGACATTACTCGCCAACAAAGTCCGTCTAGTCAAAGCTATGGTTTTTCCAGCAGTCACTTATGGATGTGAGAGTTGGACTGTGAAGAAAGCTGAGCACCGAAGTATTGATGCTTTTGAACTGTGGTGTTGGAGAAGACTCTTGAGAGTCCCTTGGACTGCAAGGAGAGCCAACCAATCTTAAAGGAAGTTAGTCCTAAATATTCATTGGAAGGACTGATGCTGAAGCTGAAACTCCAGTACCTGATGCAAAGAATTGACTCTTTGGAAAAGACCCTGATGCTGGGAAAGATTGAAGGTGGGAGGAGAAGGGAATGACAGAGGATGAGATGGTTGGATGGCATCATCAATGTGATGGATGAGTTTGAGTAGGCTCTGGTAGTTGGTGATGAACAGGGAAGCCTGGTGTGCTGCAGTCCCTGGAGTCACAGAGAGTCAGACACAACTGAGTGACTGAACTGAACTGAATAGCTGATTAACAATGTTGTGATAGTTTCAGGTGAATAGCATAGGGACTCAGTCATACATACATATGTATTCTTTCTCCCTCAGGTGGCAAATAGACGGAGAAAAATGGAAAAGGTGACTGGCTTTATTTTCTTGGGCTCCAAAGTCACTGTGGACATTAACTACAGCCATAAAATTAAAAGATGCTTGCTCTTTGGAAGAAAAGCTATGATCAACTTAGACAACATATTAAAAAGCAGAGACATTACTTTGCTGACAAAGGTCTTTATAGTAAAAGCTGTGGTTTTTATGATTTATCCATATATGACTACTGTATTCTGTAGTCATGTATGGATGTGAGAGCTGGACCATAAGGAAGATTGAGCACTGAAGAATTGATGCTTTTGAACTGTGATGATGAAGACTCTTGAGAGTCCCGTGAACAGCCAGGAGATAAAGCCAGTCAATCCTAAAGGAAATTAACCCTGAATATTCATTGCAAGGACTGATGCTGAGGCTGAAGCTCCAATACTTTGAACTCCTGATGCCAAGAGGGGCTCATTGGGAAAAAAACCAATGCTGGGAAAGATTCAAGGCAGGAGGAGAAGGGGGCAACAGAGAATGAGATGGTTGGATGGCATCATCAACTCAATGAACAAGAGTCTGAGCAAACTCTGGGAGATAGTGAAGGACAGGGAAGCCTGGCATGCTGCAGTCCTTGAGGTTGCAAAGCATTGGACACAGCTGAGTAACTGAACAACAAATTCTCCCTAACACTCCCTTCCCATCCAGGCTGCCACATCACATAAAAATACCAAGTTCTTCAAGGACCATTTATTGAAATGCCTCTCCTTTGTCCATTGAATTATCTTGGTGCCTTTGTGAAAAATCAGTTGATAGTAAATGTTTGGATATATCTCTGAACTCTCTCGTTTCATTATTGTTTGGCCCTTACCACAATACTGCACTAGCTTGATTGTCTTAGGTTTATAATTAGTTTCAAAATCAGCTAATGTAAGATCTCTAACACTGTTGCTCTTTTTCAAGCTCTTTTATTTATTCTTTGTCCTTTGTATTTCCATATGAATTTCATAATCAGTTTATGCATTTCTATAAATTGCCTGCTGAGTTTTGAGTCAGACCACATTGATCCAGTATGAATCAGTTTGAGGGGAATGGGGCATCTTAAAAATAGTGAATTTTCCAATCCCAAGTGACCATGTCTCTCCATTTCTTTAAGACTATTACACTTCCCTAGGCAATATTTGATAGTTTTCTGGGTAGAGTTCTTCCAATCACGTATTAGATTCATTCTCTGACATGTGAAGCATTTTATTCTAATAAAAATGTTTTCAAATTTCATTTTCTTGTTATTCACTTTTATTGAAGTATAGATGATTTACAGTGTTGTGCTGATTTCTACTGTACAGCAGAATGAGTCCGTTATTCATGTATATACATTATTATATTCTTTTCCATTATGGTTTGTCATAGGGTATTGAATATATTTCCCTGTGTTATACAACAGGACTTTGTTATTTATCCATTCTATATGTAATATCTTCTATCTACTAACCCCGACCTCCTGCTCTGTGTCTCTCCCAACCCCCTTCCCCTTGGCAGTCACAGGTCTGTTCTCTGTGTCAATGATTCTGTTTCTGTTTTATAGATAGGTTCATTTCTGTCATAGTTTGTGAGTGATAGTTGCTCAGTCACGCTGACTCTTTGCAACCCCATGGACAGTAGCCTGCCAGGATCCTCTGTCCCTGGAATTCTCCAGGCAAGATTACTGGAGTGGGTTGCCATTTCCTTCTCCAGGGGATCTTCCCGACCCATGTATCCTGCACTGCAGGAGAGTCTTTACCATATGAGCCACCAGGGAAGCCTACTATTAAGAGACATTTCTAAGTATAAAGACAGGTCAACTTAGAAAGTAACAGCAGATACATGCTTGACTTTATCTTATAATCTATAGACAATATATTAGAATATGTAATGAATCCATACACCTTTTCCAAAGGCATACCCAAAACAGAAGTAACAATAAAGTTATAAATGATAGTCATCAGATGAAGTAATTTAGATGAAGCTTTTCTCTCTCAAAAAGATGGGGACTGGGCAAGTGGTCAGGAAGGAAATACAACGTGCTTTTAACTTTGTTTGAAAAATAGTGTTCAGTTCCACATTGCTGAACATAATTTTGTTTTTGCCAAATAAATCCTCTACTTCAAATTACTGTCCAAATGCTTTATTAAAACTCTGCTTCTGGCCTTTGTTTTGGAATCTGTTACTTTTGTTGCCACCTCCTGATTGCCGTCCTCTGAAGCTTCTACTTCTTTCCCGCTGTCCCCTGACATCTTGGTTGCCCTCGTGCTGTCCCCTGAAGCCTCAATTGGCTTCCCACTGTCCTTGGAAGTTACGATATCCTTCCTGTGGACCTTCTAGCTCTGGTTGCTCTGTGGCCACAGAAAGCTGCCAGTGCCGTGAATCATGTCACTTTTCCTGTGTCATAGTTTAGATTCCACATATAAGTGATATTATATAGTATTTGTCATTCTCTTTCTGACTTACTTCATTTAGTATGGTAATCTCTAGTTACATCCATGATACTACAGATGGCATTATTTTATTCTTTTTTATGGCTGAGCACTATTCCATTGTATATATGTACCACATCTTCTTTACCATTCATCTGTCAGTGGACAATTAGGTTGCTTATATGTCTTGGATATTGTGAGTAGTGCTTCTATGAACATAGGAGTGCATGTATTTTTTTTTTAATTGAAGTTTTGTCTGGATATATGATCAGGAGTAGGATTGTTGGATCATATGGTAATTCTATTTTTAGTTTTTGCCCATGCTATGGAGCTTACAGGATCTTAGCTCCCTTGGCAGTGAAAGCACAGAGCCCTAACCACTGGACTGCCTGGGAATTCCCTATTTTTAGTTTTCTGAGGAACCTCTATACTGTTTTCTGTAGTGGCTGTACCCACTTACATTCCCACCAACATTGTAGTTGTGGGTTTCCTTTCTCCACACCCTCTCCAGCATTTATTATTTGTTGACTTAATAACGCCCACCCTGACCAGTGTGAGGTGATACCTCATTGTCGGTCTGATTTGCATTTCTCTAACAATTAGCAATGTTGAGTGTCACTTCATGTGCCAGTTGGCCATCTGTATGTCTTCTTTGGAGAAATGTTTATTTAGGTCTTCTGCCCATTACTCTTGCCTGGAAAATCCCATGAATGGAGGAGCCTGAAAGGCTGCAGTCCATGGGGTCGCGAAGAGTTGGACACGACTGAGCAACTTAACTTTCATTTTTCACTTTCATTCATTGGAGAAGGAAATGGCAACCCACTCCACTGTTCTTGCCTGGAGAATCCCAGGAATGGGGGAGCCTGGTGGGCTGCTGTCTATGGGGTCGCACAGAGTCGGACACGACTGAAGCGACTTAGCAGCAGCAGCAGCCCATTTTTTGACTGGGTTGTTTTTTGGTTTTGAGTTTTGTGAGCTGTTTGTATATTTTGGAAATTAAGCCATTGTTGATTGTATTGTTTTCAGATATTTTCTCCCATTCTACAGGTTGTCTTTGTTTTCTTTATGGTTTCCTTTACTGTGCAAAAGCTTATAAGCTTGATTAGGTCTCATTTGTTTATTCTTATTTTTATTTCTATTGCCTTGGGAGACTGATCTAAGAAAACATTGGTGTGATTTATGTCAGAGAAAGTTTTGCCTATGATCTCTTCTAAGAGTTTTATTGTGTCATGTCTTGTAATTAAGTCTTTAAACCTTTTTGAGTTTATTTTTGTGTGTGGTGAGAGTATTCTCACTTCACTGATTTACACCCAGCTGTTCAACTTCCCCATTTGTAAATGAAGATTATTTTGTCCTTTTCAATTTTTATGCCATTTTTTCTTGTTTATTGAACTGGTTTAGATTTTCAGCACACTAATAAGAGTAACACTGCTTAATTTAATTTTATAACAAAAGCCAGAACAATTTTGATAACTGAAGATCTAACTTTTTGAGTAAATCATAATGCTACCAGTGATACACAATAGTGCCTGTTTCCTTAAATACTTTCTAGAACTGAATGCTACCATGATTTAAAGCATTTATCAATCTTATAAGTGAGAAATGGTACCTTTCATGCTTCAAATTAATATTTATATGGTATAAAATAAGAAACATAATTTTACTAATATATCATAAATATAGAAAATTCAATAGCTTTTTCCTTTATTACTAGTACTCAGAAATGGAAAAATAGAAAGCTCAATAACAATTTCTAACCCTTTAATTGCTTAGAAATACATTTAATAGAGTCTATATGAGAGAAATTATTAAATATAAACAAATACGAAGTAAGACAGTATTAAGCGAAATTGCATTCCACTGTGAATCTTAATGCTTTTATTGTGTTTTGTTTGGGGAACTAGATTAAATTATTTTAAAGTTTAGATGATGGAATAAAGTTCTGAGAATAGTACAAACAATGAAAAAAAAATACTAAAAAGATGAGCTTATCTTTCAGCTATTAAAATTTACTATAAAGCCACAATCACAGTACTGAGATAGGTTACAATATCCACTGAGATAGGTTACAATATCCAAAAATGTAAGCAAGAATCACATGGAATGATCAAAATTAACATTTTTAGCTCAATGAGATTTTTGGAAAAAAACAAAACAAAACAGTGTTGGCATAGACCGTTCTTTATCTGGAAGAAGATGGAACTAGTTCAACCTGTATTTTCCACACAAATGCATTTGATATATAGTAATTAGGGAAACAGTGGAAACAGTGTGAGACTTTATTTTTTTTGGGCTCTAAAATCACTGCAGATGGTGAATGCAGCCATGAAATTAAGACGCTTGCTCCTTGGAAGGAAAGTTATGACCAACCTAGATAGCATATTCAAAAGCACAGATATTACTTTGCCAACAAAGGTCTGTCTAGTCAAGGCTATGGTTTTTCCAGTGGTCATGTATCGATGAGCGCCGAAGAATTGATGCTTTTGAACTGTGGTGTTGGAGAAGACTCTTGAGAGTCCCTTGGACTGCAAGGAGATCCAACCAGTCCATTCTGAAGGAGATCAGCCCTGGGTGTTCTTTGGAAGGAATGATGCTAAAGCTGAAACTCCAGTACTTTGGCCATCTCATGTGAAGAGTTGACTCATTGGAAAAGACTCTGATGCTGGGAGGGATTGGGGGCAGGAGGAGAAGGGGACGACAGAGGATGAGATGGCTGGATGGCATCACTGACTCGATGGACATGAGTCTGAGTGAACTCTGGGAGTTGGTGATGGACAGGGAGGCCTGGCATGCTGCGATTCATGGGGTCGCAAAGAGTCGGACATTACTGAGTGACTGAACTGAACTGAATATGAATATCCAAAATAGTGGGAGAGTATATAGGTGAATGTCTACATGATTTTCTATAGGAGGCTTCCTTAAGCAAAATAGGAATTTCAGAAGCCATAAAGTAAATAAATATGTTGTCCAGAGTATGTTTAAATTTGATAAATAATTAATGCTAAAGTATAAGTAACAAACTTCATTCTAATTGCTAATATATTTGTATATAATGGACATTTTTAAACATAAAAAACAAGGAAGAATATTGACACTTATGACTGAAGGTAAGTTATTAGAGTAAACATAAAAATATCTTCTATACAGAGATAATGGGAAACACATACGAAAAAGAAATGTGTAAATGGTTTAAATAGGCAATTCACTGAAACAGAAATCCAAAAGGGGGATGTGTATATAGTTCTTTCGGAGAAGGCAATGGCACCCCACTCCAGTACTCTTGCCTGGAAAATCCCATGGACAGAGGGGCCTGGTAGGCTGCAGTCCATGGAGTCGCTGAAGATCGGGCACAACTGAGCGACTTCGCTTTCACTTTTCACTTTCATGCATGGAGAAGGAAATGGCAACCCACTCCAGTGTTCTTGCCTGGGGAATCCCAGGGACGGCGGAGCCTGGTGGGCTGCCGTCTATGGGGTCACACAGAGTCAGAGATGACTGAAGCGACTTAGCAGCAGCAGCAGCATGTAGTTCTTTTATTTAAAGGAAGTCACTATTCCCTTTATAAAATTCATGGCTAATCATAACAAAGTGTATAGGCAATGAAGATAATTACTTAAAAAGGAAGAAAAAAATCCCAAATTTCATCATCTGGAAATAATAGATAGTAATCCTAGTTCAATGAAATTCTAGACATTATTCTTTGCATCTCTACAGATAAAAAATGAATGGCTTGATAGGTTGATAGAATGCTTTTATGTAACATATATATTTTTTAAGGGGCTTCCCCAGTGGCTCAGTGGTAAAGAATCTGCCTGCAATGTAGGAGATGCAGATTTGATCCCTGGGTTGGGAAGATCCCCTGGAGGAGGGCATGGCAACCCACTCCAGTATTGTTGCCTGGAAAATCCCATTGTCAGAGGAGCTGGTAGACTATGGTCCATAGGGTCACAAAGACTCAGATATGACTGAGTTCTTACACACACACACACACACACACACTTTGGTAGTCATATTGAATTCCTCTTTACTTGAACTTAATTTAAAAAAAAAGCATACTGAAAATCAAAACCATTGCTGGACTTCATATATCGCTCTTTTACCAAAGAAAATATTTCCTTCAACATCATAAGGTTGGGTTACGTTTTTGGAAAATAGTAAAAGGCTGGCATTAGTTTTAAAACTACGTTTTTCCATTATAAAGAATATTTTTACTTGCATTGTAAAAATAGAAAAATAAGTCTTACACTTTTCACATTTCTTGCTTCTTCCAGATTAAATTATTTTTGTTTATGCTGCCAAATTCAAAATCATTTAAAACTCTCTTCTACAACAGTTACAGAATTGTCTGAATTTGTTCTATATTTAAGTCTGCCCATTATTAACTCTTTACTAATGGTTCCTTATTTCTGAGCCCTTTGTTTTAATCTTTTCTAGATTTCAAGTGAAATTTCCAAGAAGAGTTCAAGGGTGCTGTATTTCCTGTTTTCTTCCATTTAAAAAATGCATATGGGCATTTCATTTTTCATAAAATTGAGGTATTGCCCTTTTATTTTCTGGCATTAAATATTTCTGAGCACAAGCTTGCCTGAACTTCTCCCATTGTGTCAAGGATTTTTGTGGCTGGTTGAGTGCATTTTTTCTTTATTGTTGATGCTAAATTACTTTATCAGATCTCAACTCATCATTGAGTATCTTTTCACATTTTCCTGGAATTTACTGTACCTTATCAATTTGCTGAATCAGTTCTTTCTTCATTAAATAAATTTTCTTCATTTAGAATTTCAGAAACTAATTTTTTCCCTGTTTGTATTTGTAAAATTCTCTTCTTCAGTGACACTGTTGGCTCATCTTTCTGTGCCCATGGCTTTTCTTTATTGGCTTTAAAATATCTTCCTACTCCTTCATCTTTTCTCCTTTTTCGTCTGGTGTTCACTCTGATTATTTCTAATCTTTCCTTTTCACCATTATTTTC
Organism: Bison bison bison; assembly: GCF_000754665.1. NCBI lineage: Eukaryota > Metazoa > Chordata > Mammalia > Artiodactyla > Bovidae > Bison > Bison bison. The sequence goes on along the minus strand of NW_011494902.1, from coordinate 6,938,402 downwards.
AGTTTTATTGCCATTTGTTTCTTGCTGTTTCTCTTTTACTGATTATTTATATATGAGTATTTGTTCTTTCTGACCGCAATCCCCCTAAATAATCTCATGTTGTTTGTTTTCTTAAACTGGACCCATATCCATAGTAAGATGATCTACAGATTGAAATTCACTTGAGGAATTTTCTTCTGTTCCTTTAGATATTTTCTTCTAGGCTAGGATTTTGTTTATTTCTGTTGTGTTCCTTCCTTTCCATCATTTTTCTTCTGAAGTATTTTGCACGTTTGTTACGTCTTCCCATCATCTGTCTTTGAAGCCAAGTTTTCTTTCCAGAATAGCTAACTTCCAATGTTGGAGGTAGTGGAGGAGAGGATTAAACACACTGTCCTGACGTTTTGTTCTTTCTATCATGTATCTTGCAGGAATAACTGGAAAGATGAATTTTATTACTTCCTTACTTAATGTTGAAAAATTTCAGAAGCTGCAACTTCTCAGCAGACACAGATAATTGCTAATTTCCCTCAGACAGTAAAGCCTAACTTGATTCATGGAAAACAAGCAAGGCCATAGTTTGAGTAGTAGAGGGGAAATGACATGGGTTTTAAATCAAGACCGGGGATTAAATTCTCCTGATGTAAATGACCTTGTTGTTCAGTTGCTAAGTCATGTCCAACTCTTTGCAGCCCCATGGACTGCAGCATGCCAGGCCTCCTGTCCTTCACTATCTCCCAGAGTTTGCTCAAATTCTTGTCCATTGAGTTGGTGATTTTAATCCAATCATATCCACTCTCATTCCCTTCTCCTTCTGCCCTCAATCTTTCCCATCATCAGGGTCTTTTCCAGTAAGTCGGCTTTTTGCATCAAGTGGCCAAAGTATTGGAGCTTTAGCTTCAGCATCAGTCCTTCCAATGAATATTCAGGGTTGGTTTCCTTTAGGATTGACTGGCCATCTTTGCATGAAATGTTCCCTTGGTATGTCCAATTTTCTTGATATTTCTAGTCTTTCCCATTCTATTGTTTTTCTTCTATTTCTTTGCATTGTTCACTTAAGAAGGCTTTCTTATCTCTCCTTGTTATTCTCTGGAACTCTGCATTCAATTGAGTCTATCTTTTCCTTGGACACGTTAATGAAACTCAGCAGTGGCCACAGGACTGGAAAAGGTCAGTTTTCATTCCAATCCCAAAGAAAGGCAATGCCAAAGAATGCTCAAACTACCGCACAATTGCACTCATCTCACACGCTACTAAAGTAATGCTCAAAATTCTCCAAGCCAGGCTTCACCAATATGTGAACCATGAACTTCCTGATGTTCAAGCTGGTTTTAGAAAAGGCAGAGGAACCAGAGATCAAATTGCCAACATCTGCTGGATCATAGAAAAAGCAAGAGAGTTCCAGAAAAACATCTATTTCTGCTTTATTGACTATGCCAAAGCCTTTGACTGTGTGGATCACAAGAAACTGTGGGAAATTCTGAAAGAGATGGGAATCCCAGACCACCTGATCTGCCTCTTGAGAAATTTGTATGCAGGTCAGGAAGCAACAGTTAGAACTGGACATGGACCAACAGACTGGTTCCAACTAGGAAAAGGAGTTCGTCAAGGCTGTATATTGTCACCCTGTTTATTTAACTTATATGCAGAGTACATCATGAGAAATGCTGGACTGGAAGAAACCACAAGCTGGAATCAAGATTGCCGGGAGAAATATCAATAACCTCAGATATGCAGATGACACCATCCTTATGGCAGAAAGTGAAGAGGAACTCAAAAGCCTCTTGATGAAAGTGAAAGTGGAGAGTGAAAAAGTTGGCTTAAAGCTCAACATTCAGAAAACGAAAATCATGGCATCCGGTCCACCACTTCATGGGAAATAGATGAGGAAACAGTGGAAACAGT
>NW_011494902.1:6931782-6936418 GCF_000754665.1 Bison bison bison | reverse complement strand
TCTTGAGAGTCCCTTGGACTGCAAGGAAATCCAGCCAGTCCATTCTGAAGGAGATCAGCCCTGGGATTTCTTTGGAAGGAATGAGGCTGAGGCTGAAACTCCAGTACTTTGGCCACCTCATGCGAAGAGTTGACTCATTGGAAAAGACTCTGATGCTGGGAGGGATTGGGGACAGGAGGAGAAGGGGACGACAGAGGATGAGATGGCTGGATGGCATCACTGACTCGATGGACGTGAGTCTGAGTGAATTCCGGGAGTTGGTGATGGACAGGGAGGCCTGGCGTGCTGCGATTCATGGGGTCGCAAAGAGTCAGACATGACTGAGCGACTGATCTGATCTGATCTGATGAGCCTCAGTTTCCTAAACCACAAAATGGGAATAAGAAAACTACTTCAAAACTTTTTTTCAAAGATTAAATGGGATAAAATGCCTGCAACATATTCAATAAAAATGAAATCCCTCTCCCTTCACAAACCACTATTAATTCACTAATTTAATCAATAGACACTTATTGAGCCTAGTACTCTATACCAGGGACTCTGCTTGACATTGACGATGTAGTGACAGAAAAGGGGCCCTGCCCTCATGGAGCTTGTGGTCTAGGAAGAAAGAATGATAGTTAATGAGCAATTAAGTAAGAAAATTTATATAATGGAAGCATAAATTGGTGGCATGATGGCATGTTATGTAACAATTTAACTACAATGCAAGTCTTTTCTTTTTTAAAATCTTATCTGAAGAGGAAGCATTATATAACCAAATGGGATCATTCATTGATTAATATGTTCATATTGTGTATCAAATTTATTTTGAATATCTTACCACTGCCAAAGCTCTATGAAAACATTTACCTTTGGCACATTTGCAGCTGTATGCTGTGTTGTACTGAGTCGCTCAGTTGTGTCTGACTCTTTGCAACCCCATGGACTGAAGCCTGCCAGGCTGCTCTGTCCAAGGGGATTCTCCAGGCAAGAATACTAGAGTGTGTTGCCATGCCCTCTTCCAGGGGATCTTCCCAACCCAGGGGTCGAACCCAGGTCTCCCACATTGCAGGCAGATTCTTTATCATCTGAGCCACCAGAGAAGCTCTTGAAGCTGTATACATATTATCAAAAGACAGGGAAATATATTTTTCATTTTTTTCTTCCTATTGTTCTTTTCCTAGACATATACTGCTTTTAGAACTAAAACTTACTATTCTTTAAGTGCTAAATACGTGCCAGACATTTTAAAATTAGTTAATTAATTTAGTTTTATTGACCTAACATTGGTTTATAACATTGTAAAAGTTGCATGTGGGCAGCATTATATTTTAGTTTCTGTTTGTACTACAGCATGCTCACCACCAAAAGTTTAGTTTTTATCTGTCACCATACGGTTGATCCTGTTTACCCATTTGCCTTCCCCTTACCTCTTTTTTCCAGTAACTGCTACTCTGTTCTCTGTATCTTCTGTCCGGTTTCTTCATTTATTTTGTTTTTTAATATTCCATGTATAAATTAAATCTTACAGTATTTGTCTTTGTTCATGTGACTTGCTCACTTAGCATAAAACCCTCAGGGTCCATCCATGTCATCACAAATGGCAAGATTTCATCTTTTTATGGCTGAGTAGTATTCCGTTGCGTGTGTGTACACACACACACACAACACGTCTTTATCTACTCATCCATTTGTGGACACGGGTTGTTTCCATATCTTGGCTTGCAGACAGTGCTATAATAAGCAAAGGGGCACATATATCTTTTCAAATTAGTGTTTTCATATTCTTCAGATAAATACCCAAAAGTGGAACAGCTGGATAACATGCTGGTTCTATTTTTAATATTTTTAAGGAGTCATTATATTGTTTTCCATAGAGGCTGCACCAATTTATATTCCCATCATTAACATAAAGGGTTTTCTTTCTCCTCATTCTCTCTAACACTTGTTATTTCTTGCTTTTTTGATAATAGCAGTTCCAAAGGACATGCAGTCATATTTCACCAATTGTCAGGGAAATGCAACTTAAAACCACAATGAGATATCACCTCACACCTTTTATTATGCCAGACATTTTAAATACATCTTCTGTGACCCCCAGAAGCAACTCTTTATGGTAGAAATTATCTCTATTTTAAGAGTGTACCGAAGCTCAGAGAGTTAAATACCATGCTGCCTGTCATTCAGCTGTCACAGTGTCACTAAACTGGTAAGCTGACCATCACTTAGGATGGTCCCTATCGAGCTGAACATAAAACTTTTGGTTGCTGGCTTGTGAGAATGTCCGGGAGTTAGTACCATGAAGAATGGGGTAGTCTTGGGCTTCAGACAACATGGATTTAGCATTTGGTGATTAATCTCTGTAAGCCATACTTTCTTGTCTTATTATTCCAACTCAAGGGTAAACATTTTTCTAGGTCAAGTCTAGTGTCTAACAATATTTTATATTTTGATATAATTATGAGTGCTATAGAACACAGACCTTTATGTACAATAGACAACTAAGAAATTTTTGCTGACTGAATGATAAAGGGATAAGAAATGTGTACTCAACTCCACAGTACTTATTTTATATATACCAAAATGCTTATATCTGAAAAATACAGAATTTGCTTATTGTCTAAATGTTGATTAAAATGAGTAATCTTTTTTTTTTTTAATTTTACATCAGTACTTTTACAGAAACAATTACTCTCAAAAGTATGGAAAATTTTTATTTCTTGTTGATGCTTTCTCTGAACAAGTTTTTCCTTTTGGCTTTGAAGTTAGCCCTAATGAAAATAATTGTAATCAAATAAAACGTGATGATTTCAGATAGCCCACTTTCCTTCTCTATATGATGACTGGTTATTTAAACAGGGGCTGGTGATACAAATATTTTTGAGAGAAATAAATTTATAGTTGATCTCAATAAGTTGAAGCCAGTATCAGTCATACCCAATTCTGGCTATTTCTCATCAATAAGAATAATAAATGAAGTTTCATGGTAAAATTACTGGACAGAGACTTTTATAGTAAAATCAATGAATAAAAACTTTTAAAAATAAAGTCACTGACGATACCCAGTCATGTTGTCACATTAGCCTATAACCATTTGCTGTTATTCTTTGTTAAAGAAATGAGTGATACAAGTCCCTGTCATACACAGTGTTGTTCCAGACTTAGCAATCCTTCTGTAGCCTTTCATTGTCCCCAGGATCCTGGTGCTTTTTTTTTTTTAAACCAGTACTTACAGTGCCTTTTTTGTGACAAAAATGCAATTGAAAATGCTCAAGCTGTAAAGCCCAATAGATAATGGTTTAAATTCTAGTTCATCTTTGCCAGACATGTGATCTCAGGCAAATTCTGTTAAAGTAGAATAGAATCTGAATGGTACTTCCTTGCTTTTAAGTTAGGAATACTAATACCTGGGATTTCCCAGGTAGCACAGTGGTTAAAAAAAAAAAAATTCCTCCAGGAGACACTGGAAACAGGAGTTTGGTCTCTGGGTCAGGAAGTTCCCCTGGAGAAGGCAATGGCAACCCACTCCAGTTCTCTTGCCTGGGAAGTCCCATGGACAGAGGAACATTGCAGGCTACAGTCTATGGGATCGCAAAGCCAGATAGGACTAAGTGAGCACACACTAACACCTACTTCATAGAGCTGTTCTGAGGATTCAAGAGATTACATACAGAGAGCCTTACAGCTCCTAGCACATAATGGGTATGAAAAACTGTAGCTTTCCTCCTCTTTTTTCTTTGTCCTCCCTCTCAAGACAATATAATATTAAGTGAGAGTATTCATACTTCTGCTTTCTAAGGATCATGTTGTGATTATGGCTTGGATTTGACTAAAACAATGCTGACATTCTGAAAGGGACATGGTACTTTCAAATGTAACTGTGGCCTTTCAGACAAAGGTTAAAATATAAATAATGAGGCCCTTGGAGGAATACAGCAAGACTGACAACTGATGCAAAACTTTTTTATTATGTTTGAGTCTTTAAAGCACAAAGCTCATTTTTAATGCAGTCTTTAAAACCACCATCATATTACACATTGATCTGCTAGCAATTGAAAACATTCCTCTATCCCACCCTTTAGTTTCTGGGCCCATCAAAAAATAAAATAGAAATTTATAAAACATGAAGAATAAAATAGGCAAAGACTTATTTCCTGTATATTTCATATAGGAGAGGTTTATTGAGATGTTACTCAATGCCATATTCTGTTCAGGGATTTGGAGATAAATCTGTGACCTCATGGAGCTCATATTCTAATAGGGGAAACAAACATAAGTAACAAGTCAATCTTAGTGTATAAAGAGGTGACATATTAAGAAGAGATGGCAAGAATACACAGAAGAACTGTACAAAAAAGATCTTCACGACCCAGATAATCACGATGGTGTGATCACTCACCTAGAGCCAGACATCCTGGAATGTGAAGTCAAGTTGGCCTTAGAAAGCATCACTACGAACAAAGCTAGTGGAGGTGATGGAATTCCAGTTGAGCTATTCCAAATCCTGAAAGATGATGCTGTGAAAGTGCTGCACTCAATATGCCAGCAAATTTGGAAAACTCAGCAGTGGCCACAGGACTGGAAAAGGTCAGTTTTCATTCCAATCCCAAAGAAAGGCAATGCCAAAGAATGCTCAAACTACCGCACAATTGCA
>NW_011494902.1:6924646-6931099 GCF_000754665.1 Bison bison bison | reverse complement strand
AGAAGGCTGAGCGCCGAAGAATTGATGCATTTGAACTGTGGTGTTGGAGAAGACTCTTGAGAGTCCCTTGGACTGCAAGGAGATCCAACCAGTCCATTCTGAAGGAGATCAGCCCTGGGATTTCTTTGGAAGGAATGATGCTAAAGCTGAAACTCCAGTACTTTGGCCACCTCATGTGAAGAGTTGACTCATTGGAAAAGACTCTGATGCTGGGAGGGATTGGGGGCAGGAGGAGAAGGGGATGACAGAGGATGAGATGGCTGGATGGCATCACTGACTCAATGGACGTGAGTCTGAGTGAACTCCAGGAGTTGGTGATGGACAGGGAGGCCTGGCGTGCTGCGATTCATGGGGTCGCAAGTAGTCAGACACGACTGAGCGACTGATCTGATCTGATCTGATAGTATATGAAAGTTATACAGAGAAACATATGAAAGATTAGAAGTATAGGAGCAAGGAGAAGGTATAATTTTAAGTAGGGAGGTCAGGGTAGGTGTCAATAGCAAAGACTTGAAGGACATGAGGAGAGAGCCATGGAGATTTGGGGGAGCAGGAATGACTTTTCCAGTAGGCAGAGAAAGCACAGAGCCAAGTGCCCACTAAATTTGGGGAGGCCTACAAAAATATCAATAGTTTACTTTTTTTAAGTCAGAAGAAAATATAAACTTTTAGAGCTGAAGAAAATGTTTATATTTTTAACAGACTTGATTATATTCATCTTTATATCAAAAAACCTATAAAACATACTTTTAATATATATTAAATATATTATAAATGTATGTGTGTAATATGTGTGTGTTATATATACGTGTGTGTATCTGTTTATTTTTTTAGAATAAGGGACCCATAGAGCAAAGAGTGTGTGTGTGTGTGTTTGTGTGACTGTGCACACGTGTGCATGCCCTCAGTTATCCACTCTTTGCTACCCTAGGGACTGTTGCCCAGGCTCTTCTGTCCATGGAATTTTCCAGGCAGGAATATCTGTGTGGGTTGCCATTTCCTTCTTTCACAGAGCAAAGTGCTTAAGGCATAATGCAACCCAGTTTGGGAATAGAGCATCTAATCAACTGTCTTGTTAACATCAGAATGCAATACATTAATGAAATATAGTAGGCAGTATCAACTAGGAAGCAGTCTGGGGAATATTTGTAGGGCTTTTAGAGACTTATAAAATGAAAAATTCTTTGTCATTTAAATTGTGATAATTGTACCTTAGATCCTGACACCTAATTAGATTCACAGCAGATGAACTATAGGAGTTAAAAGTAGAAAACATCATTTTTTACCCCAGTAGTCTGTCCATGTGTTATTTCTTGTAAAATTTCTCAGTATATCTGATGACAGTCATGTTGATGAAAAGTCCACTATATACTTTATACAGTTAGTAAAGGCGGAATAAAAACACAACAGCTCAACAAAATGATGAGTAAAAGATAATTGATGGTAATTTATTTTCATTCAGAAAATCATGGAATGGTGATGGTGATTTAAATTTAACTTATTCGGAATACCCCAAAGAGCAAGTAAAAGTATATTCCAGTCTCCATGGAGCAAAAGAAGGTGAAAAGTAGGATGACAAAACATTTAGGTGGCAGAAGTCATCTGACGAAAAATAAGAAGCCAGGTTTACACATGAAATATCACCAACTAAATTCAAGGGTTAACGGGAATTTTTAAAAGTTGTATTGGTGTATCTCTGTAGTTTTGTGTAGATTAAGGGCAAATTTAAAATTTTTTAAAAATTACATTGAGTTTCAACTCTTTATTTTCACGCACACATGAAAGAGTCTCTGTATTCCTTAGACCTACTGCAGATAGATGACCCCCAACTTATGATGGTTTGACTTACGGTTTTTCTACTTTATGACTGTGTGAAAGCAATATATATTCAGTAGATATTGTACTTCACATTTGAATTTTTGGTATGATACTCTCATGTGATGTCAAGCAGCCGCAGTAAGGCCACAGCTCCCAGTCAACCTTGAGATCAAAAGAGTAAACAACCCATACACTTATGACCATTCTGTGCACATACAGCCATCTATTTTCACTATCAGTACAGTACTCAATACATTTCATGAGCTATTCAACACTTTGTTATAAAAGAGACCTTGTGTTAACTAATTTTGCTCAACTGTAGGTTAATGTTTTAAGTGTTCCAAGCAAGTTTAAGATAGGCTGTGATATTTGGTAGGGTAGATGTATTAAATGCATTTTTGACATATGATATTTTCAGCTTGATGGTGGCTTTATCAGGATATGATCCCATTGTAAGTTGAGGAAGATTTGTAATTGCATTCCAATTTTAGAACTCAAATTTTGAGGAAAATTTTTCTTAACAGTTGTAAACAAGTATACTGATTCAAACCTATGGGCGGGGCTCCAGGTGGTGTATTGTAGTGATGTGGTGTGGTGGTGTGTGTTTGTGTATGCATACACACTAGAGAAAGAGATTGGCATTGACTGACTGATTCAAGGGCTAAGAAAGAAGGGAGAAATGGATGGATGACTCCTGGAAGTACAACCACAAAGAACAGAAATGAGCAGGTTTCCTTCCACATAATTTCTGATGTGGACATTTTAAAACTATTCTTGTCTATCCTTAGTCATCCACTAATCTCTTCCTCGATTCTCAGGTTCTTTTCTATTATAGTTTTACAGTTATGTAGGTATCACAGGGATATGAGAGCAAGGTTATAATCCTTTTCACTTAAATCAGAGAAGAAAAAGTAGAAATGGGACAAGTGAGGGCATAGAGAAAATGCAGGAGTAGACAGAAAAGATGCATATTCTGTAGATCTCTTTTGAGGATTCAAGAGATTGTATATCTTTATATATATACAATTATATGTAACTGAAGATGAATTAAGTTATTAATTACTTGACATGTTCTTCTTTTTCCTTATTCCAATATCAGAAAAATTTTCAGTTGAAAGAATAAACCAAAATCTATGTATTTAGTGGCGGCTGCCATAGTTAAATTGAACACAAGGAAGCTGTTCAGAAATTATTTCTTTCTGGAACCCCCTCCTTTATTCGCCCACGTATGTTGTCCAGTCTGCTAGTAGACTTTCATCATAAAAATTGCAATCTCATCTCCATTGTGACTCTTCTCATTTTCCCTATGAATTGAAAATATTTAAAAATCTCCATCTTATTTACCTGTGCTTGCTTCTTAAACAGAGCCACAAAAGTAAAAGTGATATTAAATGTTTGGTTAACTGAACTAATTTGAAAAAAGTAATTTATACCTTGAATATACTATCCTTCAGAGCATAAGAAATTTATTCCACTGCAGTAAGGTGTTGCATACATAACTTTATTGTGTAAAACATTGAGATACACAGTATTTAATACATTTCTTAAACAGTTTATAATTTACTGATTCTTGGGAGATGGTGTGTTATTAGTAGATTTATCACACTGCGAAGTTCAGGAGAAAAAGTTGGGTGAAGAAAGCTGAAGGAGAAAAAAGAAGTTACAGGACTAAAATCCTGGCTGTTATTGGCATATGGGCTCTCACCTCTTCACTGAACTCAGAGGACACTCCATTCTCCTGGAGAGTTATTTGTAACTCTGGATGGTCAGATAATTGCCTGTTAAATAGTGAATGAAAATTGTCAGGGGGTGACTGAAAATGCAAGTCATTTACATTCCTCAGGAGAATTTTCAAAGTAGTTCTACAGCTCAAAGTAGTTTAAAGGAAAGTAGGTTGAAGGGTCATTGAAGAGAGATGCAACTGATAAAGGTTGATTGGAATTTCTTGTCATATTAGCCAGTTAATGATGTATTTAAATTATCCTGAAGGCTCTTCCATTATATCTTACTGTTCAGAATTATCTCTTTTAGTTTGAAAGTCCTAGATAAATTTTTAAAATCCCGACATGAATAACTCAAATGTAGCAGGGAAAATACTTCTTAGACCTATATACAAGATGAAAAGAAAAGGGTGGTACATTGGCTACACACTGAGGAAGTGAATAAGATAAGCCCTTTTATATAGAATACTGCTACAGTAGTCATCTTTGGGAATGAGCGTAGCATTTGGGTTGAAAGGATTAAGAAGGGCTTTATTATTTTACATTGGATTTTTGGAAAAAGCTTAGAAGGAAATATGGATTATCTTTTGATAAAACATTTTTAATAGTTTGTGTTTTATTGTTATTTAGTAATTTGGGGCTTAGAGTTGTAACTCATAAAATTTATAGGCTATAGCTTCCAAAAAATGAATCATGAGGCTCTCCTGCAAAATATGAAATAGAATTCAGGTGAGTATTTTTATTCAACACTCCATAGATCTCTTAACATGTATTTCCCATTCCTTATTAATATAAGCAATTATTTAAGATTAAAGAACATACTGCCAATTCATTAAAAAATATATTTTAGAGCAACATTTAAATAACTTCTGTTATTGGGTTAGGCAAAAAGTTCCATGTGGGCTTTTCCATAAGATGTTATGGAAAAACCTGAAGGAACTTTTTGGCCAACACAATACATTCCTCACCAGTCCTTAACTGTTTCTTTGTTACAGCATCCTGTTTAATTTTAAAAATGCATTCTGCTAGGTTCTGTCATTTGTTGGAACCAGCTGCTTGGCTCTTAGTGAACCATTATAGATAATACCTGTTAAAAATTATATTTGGGATTGCCAGCTTTTCCAAGATGCTGACTGCATGTTGCCTTTTAGGTTTTATCTTCTTTCACTTACAGATGTTTTTTCCTTCCAGGGAAGTAAGAGAGAGAGAAAGCCCGTAGAGTAGAGTATCTGGAAGTAGAGTATGTGGTCCCTGGACCAACAGCATCACCTGGAAATGTACTAGAAATCAGTCTTCAGGCCCTACCCTAGACCTGCTGAAACCTTGGGGGTAGCCCTAGCAATCTGGGTTAACAGGCTTTTCAGGTGATTTTGATGCACACTGAAGTTTGAGAACCACTGAATTATATTCCATGCTTAATTCTTAAAGAACATGGCACTTCTCTAACTCAGCTTCAGTTTTTTTTCCTTCTTCTTTCTAACAATTATAAAAAGTCCCAGAGGTACACATAAAGCAGTTCTCCTTAAACTGACTGTTCATCCAGCCTTACCCCTTGTTTTAGAACCCTCAAGAGTCATTTTCTTGAATAGCCTATATCTCTAAAGGGGAGAACATTTTGCAAAGTCTAGAAGTAAAAGATTTCAAAAGGCATTTAAGCAGACTTAATTACAATATGCATAGTTAACAATACATGTCTCATTTTCTGTATTGAACAGAAAATTAAACTTGAGAGGCTTCAAAAAAGGAAGAGGAGAAGAAGTGAAAGAGGAAGGGAAAACATAAAGAGGAGGTAGAGGAAGAGGAGGAGAGGACAAAGAGGAAGAAGTATTAATACCAAAAGAGAAGCACGTCCATCTTACTTGGAAATGAGAAATCAGAATATTTACTCTGGATTTAAAAAATTAAAATGGTTCACTTCCTCTTTCTCTAAATCTGGAAAAATTGGATAAAATCAATTTAAATAATAGATTTTAAAAGTATAGTCAAATGAGTTTTTTTTTTTAATAAATATTCTTTTAGAAATAAGTTTTTATGGAGTTAGTTTGATGGCTTATAGAGTCAGTTTGTAATTGTTACACATTTGTAAGGCTGGAGGGAATCACTATATTTAATTATCAGGAAACACACAGCCAGCCAACACCCTTGGAAGTATCAGTTGGGAAGAAGGAGTGCTGACTCTTTGAGAGCACAGTGAAGGTTAGCACCTGCTGAGTGGGAAAAGTTAATCAGTGAACTTTTCCTCTTGTCTGTTTTTTTCTTTCTACGCAGATACAGTCTAAGGAGCTTTCTGCTACTTCTTCCTTCAGCTTATTGCTTTGAAAGGAAAAAACCTGCAGCTTTGGGGGAATGATGTCAGCAGTGGGTCCTGAATGGGCAGCCAGAGGTAAGATTCCTCACCTGAGTTCTTGGACTTTAATGTAGGTAAGAATCCAACTATCCAACTTTGGACACTTAGAATTCTGAGTCCAGGTCCCACCTCCCATTGGAATTCTTTAAAAATTTTTTTTTTTATTTTTAATTGGAGGATGATTCAAAGAATGCAATGGCACCCCACTCCAGTACTGTTGCCTGGAAAATCCCATGGATGGAGGAGCCTGGTAGGCTGCAGTCCATGGGGTCGCTCAGAGTGGGACACGACTGAGTGACTTCACTTCACTTCTCACTTTCCTGCACTGGAGAAGGAAATGGCAACCCACTCCAGTGTTCTTGCCTGGAGAATCCCAGGGATGGGGGAGCCTGGTGGGCTGCCATCTGTGGGGTCGCACAGAGTCGGACACGACTGAAGCGACTTAGCAGCAGCAGCAGGAGGATGATTGCTTTACAGTGTTGTATTGGTTTCTGTCATGCTGCTGCTAAGGCACTTCAGTCGTGTCTGACTCTGTGTGACCCCACAGACGGCAGCCAATCAGGCTCC
>NW_011494902.1:6922844-6924493 GCF_000754665.1 Bison bison bison | reverse complement strand
CACTTGAAGAAAATCTTGCCATGATCTGATGTTTCTGTAAATCACAGAAATAATGTGTAAGTGTAAAATGTACATGTTGGATTCAAAATCCTTAAGCCAGGGTTTTCAAAAAAGTGTTTTTCTTGGAACCTTAGTTCTGGAATGTCCTGGGACTGGTGCAAAAAAAAAAAAAAAAAAAGGGTTACTGTGGCCAAATACGTTAGGAAAAGGCTGCAGTTTAAATCTTCCTTTTGGAAATTTGATTCACATAGTGCATTAAAACATTAAAATCCCTGGAGACATTTCCCAGTTTAAAAACAATGTTCAGATGTTACTTAATAGTTAAACATTTTTACAAGGGAACTTTTTTTCTCTATAAATTTAGTAACATTTCTCCAGAAGAGTTTTGCCAAACACATGTTTGGAACAAACTGTGTCTAACTAAAATTTTCTATTCTGTTCTATTGGAAATAAAAATATTTGTTGATGTCGAGAAGTGTCAAAGATAAGCAAAGCTGGACACTGGTGGTAAGGACAGATTTTAATCAGTAACATACTTTTGCAGTAGGAAAAAGGGTCTAACAGGAGCTGAATTCAGCTTGAATTTGTGCAGAAGGCACTGAGCATTTTAAAGGGAAGATGAGGGAAGTGAGGAGCGGGTGGGCATGTACTCAGGAGTCAGAAAGTGAAAAATTAGTAGAAGCTGGAAGGAGGCTGGTCCATAAGAAACCCATTTGGATTTGCTAACTAGTGCTTTTTAAACGTGGGCTCCCACCCTCCACAGAGCCTGGGAGACAGTAGCCCTATCTTAAGGTGTTGGCTGGAACAAGGGAAGTTATTTTAGTAGCCTTGAGTTTTCTTAGGTAAGCATTTCAAGGCGCTAGGGCTGCAGTCATGAGCTGCTGGATTCCAAGTTAGTGTTTAGCTCAAGTTAGCGCAAATGTTTGTGTTTGTGTTTGTTCAAGGTCAAGTTTGAGACCCCGTGGAAAGCAGGACTCAGAGGAGCCTGACTAGAGTTTGATCAAGGAATAAACCTTTGTCAGAAGTAAGTGGGAAGAAAGGAGAACAATTTTAGGCGCAAACCCAAATCAGAAAGTTTTCTAACCTCCCCATCAAAAAGGGAGTAGGATAGATTCTCCCCAGCCCATCATCTTTTTTTTAAATATAAATTTATTTAGTTTAATTGGAGTTTAATTACTTTACAATATTGTATTGGTTTTGCCATAATCTTGAAGCAAGTGAAATCTTGTGAAAGTGCAAGTGAAACCTTGCACCACATGATGCAAAACAGTAAGCACTCTGATGAAAGAACAAAGTTGCAGAGCCAGAACATTAACAAAAGCCATTTGTAGAGTAAGAACAGTAACAGTAATAACTAATATTTCAAGCAAACTCAACAGAGGATAAGATGGTTGGATGGCATCACTGACTCGATGGACATGAGTTTGAATAAGTTCTGGGAGTTGGTGATGGACAGGGAAGCCTAGCATGCTGCAGTCCATGGGGTCACAAAGAGTTGGACACGACTGAGTGACTTAAGTAAACTAGAAAATAAGACTCTTCGGGGGATTATAAAAAGATGGTGACCTATACACATAAGTTGTTTAGTATATATTTTTTTTTTTTTTGTTTAGTATATTTACCAGTTCTTTGGGGATGTTTTTTGAGAA
>NW_011494902.1:6915185-6922744 GCF_000754665.1 Bison bison bison | reverse complement strand
AAAGTGTGATTGCTGGGTCAAAGGGTCAATTTTGCATGTGAAAATTTGCTAAATATTGCCAAATAGCTATTGGAATGTATGAGTGCCTATTTTTCCATCCTCACAATACAACATATGATAAGGCTTTTTGGATTTTAGTCTGAAAATTTGTTCGTCTACTTTTGTGTATTTATGCTTAAATTATTCTTTTATATTTTTCCATTTTAATGGAATTTTTCTCTTCCTTTATATCTTCTTTTATTTATATATTTGAATTTCCAATTTTATGTGAGTTTAATATATTGTCATTTCAGTAGATTCATTTATTATTTGCAAAGGTTTTCCTTTGACTCAGAATTTTTTTAGATATTTTATCATAACAGATTTTTTTACTTTTCTAATTACAATTCAATTTTTGAATATGTCATTTGTCTACATTAGCTAGTATCTTCAATGAACTATTACCTGGTAGTACAGATGATGGGTAAACTTGACTCATTCTTTACTGTTTCCCTATTAGTTGACTTTCAAAATGAGGTACATATTGAGAAAGGGTTTATCACTTACAATTTATAAGGTGTAGCTCAAGGAATTTCCACAAAGTAAATGTTCATATAATAGTAGATCAAGAAAGAAAATATTACAAAACTCCAAAAATTTCATGCCACCTTCTAGTCACTACTTATTTGCAACAAAATAACTATCATCACTCCTTCCAATACGATGGATTTTTTTTTTTTTTAATGCCCTTACTTCCTCTACCCTGGAGAAGGGAATGGCCACCCACTCCAGTATTCTGGCCTGGAGAATTCCATGGACTGTGTAGTCCATGGGGTTGCAAAGAGTTGGACATGACTGAGCGACTTTCACTTTCACTACTTCCTTTAAGCCCCCAAACTCAACCCATTGATGGTATAGCAATATTGCTTCCATCTAAGCTGCACTTTCAACAGTAGTAGCCACTAGCCACATGGAGCTATTTAAATTTAGGTTAATCAGAATTAAAAGCCAAATAAACTCAGAGAATAAAACTAATTAAAGTAAAATCAGGAATAAGTAATAAAGAAAAAAAGACAATCATAAGATTGTCAATTAGCAAATTGGTTGTGAAAATAATGAATTAGATAAATCATTGGTTAACCAATTAGAGGCAAAAAAGAGAAAAACAATACAAATACCTCACCATAGAAATGATAATGAGAAAAGACCCACAAATACAGGGGAAAATAAAAGAATAACAAATTACTACTTGTTCTTTTTTTTTTCAAATAAGCTTGAATATGTGGATAAAATAGAGGAGCTATCTAATGGAATTTAAGTTACCAAAAATGATTTTACATGGAAATGCAAAATGTAAAATCTTAAAACTGAAACAGTAAGACAGAAGTCTCAATTTTATTCAATAAAAACTTTCGGAAAGAAAGAATAGGCAACTCAGTTGCCTCATAAAGTTTAGGACAGTCTTTATTTTTTATTATAAATATAATAAACACATAAAATTAACAACAAAAAATATGTGTTTGAAAAATAAAAGGTATATAAAATTAATATACCTTAATTTTACTTAAGATATATTTCTCAATATTCTGTATCTTGGCAATATAAGATTGAATACCTGTCTAGTTTAGTTTATTATATGAGCAAGGTCTTGAATTTATTGCCATGACTTTCATATGTGATCCATAATGGAGGGGTTTGAATTACTATAAGCCTTTTTCTTCTTGTTAGAATAAATTCTGTTTGTTTGAAAATGATGATTGTAGGGTATTTACTTTTTTTAATTAAATTTATTTATTTTAATTATAGGCTAATTACTTTACCATATTGTATTGGTTTTGCCATACGTCAACATGAATCCGCCACGGGTGTACACGTGTTCCCCATCCTGAACCCCCCTCCCACCTCCCTCCCCATACCATCCCTCTGGGTCATCCCAGTGCACCAGCCCCAAGCTTCCTGTATCCTGCATCGAACCTGGACTGGCGATTCGTTTCTTATATGATATTATACATATTTCAATGCCATTCTCCCAAATCATCCTCCCCACCCCCCCGCCACAGAGTCCAAAAGACTGTTCTACACATCTGTGTCTCTTTTGCTGTCTCACATACAGGGTTATTGTTACCATCTTTCTAAATTCCATATATATGCATTAGTATACTATATTGGTGTTTTTCTTTCTGGCTTACTTTACTCTGTATAATCGGCTCCAGTTTCATCCACCTCATTAGAACTCATTCAAATGTATTCTTTTTAATGGCTGAGTAATACTCCATTGTGTATATGTACCACAGGTTTCTTATCCATAGGTTGTTTCCATGTCCTGGCTATTATAAACAGTGCTGCGGTGAACATTGGGGTACACATGTCTCTTTCAATTCTGGTTTCCTCGGTGTGTATGACCAGCAGTAGGATTGCTGGGTCGTATGGCAGTTCTATTTCCAGTTTTTTAAGGAAGTAAATTCATTTTACACACAAATGCAAAGCTTGTATTTTTGACAAGTGAAATAAATTTAAAAACATTAGCAAAGCATCAACCATGAGAGGAAACATGCCCAATCCCTGTACCTCTTGCTATAATGTTGGGTTCAGAAAAATTTGCATTTAAAATTCTTAGACCTTCAAGGGATACAAATTTCACAAATGAATTATGTGGTAGTAAAATTTGGTAGCAATAGAAGAAATATTTTTAATTATTATAATAAAATAGTTGTAGATTAAAATAGTAATAGAAAGGACATGACATACTAATATATTCTTTTATAAATGGTGACGAAAATGTTAGAGACTTTAAAAGTAGGGCATGAATACAAGAGTCCTTGCCCTGATTGTTTTAATAGTAGAATGTTTCAATACAAACAAATACAGGAAAGCACCATTACTAGTTCAAAGGATAAAATAAAATAGTGAGTGTCTCACTTGAAGCCAAAACTGTGTTTATCAATGTTAACATCCTACCATAATTTTAAACTTTCAAAGTAGAAATAAATGGTAATAGTAGCACCATGTCTTATGATATGTTAGTGGGGTTCTTCCCACTGAAGCCATCATATTATTATAGAAATTCTATCTATGATTAGATAATACAAAGAAATGAGAAGTATAAATACTTGAAAGGATGAGTGAAAAAATACTTTAAGATTATAGAGTTCATTCCACTATAATCACCAATTTACAAAAATGCTAATAGTTTTCCTACATATAAAATATATATAATAAAAGTGTTCATTATTAAAAGCAAAAAAGGAATTGAAATGCACTGATATAAAATTAGCATTTAGTGTACAGAGATTATATTAATATGTTAAATAAATACTTCAAACTATAGTGAAGGATATCAATATATGCTTTAATAAAATAGAAAAGATTTCCATTTATGGCAATATGGATGGTGGATCAGATTTATTATCTTGTTTAAAACACGTTTTCCTGAAAATTTGCTTTTAAATGAATGACTTGGTTTTTTGTTTTTTTTTTTTTTCTATAATTTTTAACATTTTTAAAATTCCAGGTATATGATCTGAAGTTTGAAAAAGACTGAAAATAGAATTTTGGAATATTGGACATAGCTTTTGCTCCAAGGGAAACTGCTAAATACTAGGTACCCAGAGCTTCTGTTCTGATGGTCAAATAAGATACTGAAGAAGGCACTTGATACCTAAGACTTACGAAAGGTAGGGATGTAATAGGTATCTGTATGAAGCTGGAAATATAATGGATCTCTTAGGAACAAGAAATCAACTTACCTCACAGAAAGAGATGGCAAGAAAACTTGGCTGACATAACATTGGTACTAGTGGAAAAGGAAAAACATCTTCCCTGAGATGTTTTATTTGCTCACATAATTTTCTGAGTTTAATTCACACAACCTATTTCATCTGAGAAGCATCAAGTGGAAAATTAAGAATGGTTAAAGTCAATAGTCAGTTCACTCAGTTCACTCAGTCGTGTCCGAATCTTTGGGACCCCAAGGACTGCAGCACGCCAGGCCTCCCTGTCCATCACCAACTGGCGGAGTTTAAAACTCCTATCCATTGAGTTGGTGATACCATCCAACCATCTCGTCCTCTGTCATCCCCTTCTCCACCCAACTTAAATCTTTCTCAGCATCAGGGTCTTTTCAAATGATCCAGTTCTTTGCATCATGTGGCCAAAGTACTGGAGTTTCTGCTTCAGCATCAGTTCTTCCAATGAATATTCAGGACTGGTTTCCTTTAGGATGGACTGGTTGGATCTCCTTGCAGTCCAGGAGACTTTCAAGAGTCTTGTTCAACACCACAGTTCAAAAGCATCAATACTTCCACACTCAGCTTTCTTTATAGTCCAACTCTCATATACATACATGACTACTGGAAAAACCATAGCCTTGACTAGACAGACCTTTGTTGGCAAAGTAATGTCTCTGCTTTTGAATATGCTGTCTAGGTTTGTCATAACTTTTCTTCCAAGGAGCAAGCGTCTTTTAATTTCATGGCTGCAGTCACCATCTGCAGTGATTTTGGAGCCTAAAAAAATAAGTCTGTCACTGTTTCCACTGTTTCCCCATCTATTTGCCATGAAGTGATGGGACCAGATGCCATGATCTTCATTTTCTGAATGTTGAGCTTTAAGCCAACTTTTTCACTCTCCACTTTCACTTTCATCAAGAGGCTTTTGAGTTCCTCTTCACTTTCTGCCATAAATCTGAGGTTATTGATATTTCTCCTGGCAATCTTGATTCTAGCTTGTGCTTCATCCAGCCCAGCTTTTCTCATGATGTACTCTGCATATAAGTTAAATAAGCAGGGTGACAATATACAGCCTTGATGTACTCCTTTTCCTATTTGGAACCAGTCTGTTGTTCCATGTCCAGTTCCAACTGTTGCTTCATGACCTGCATATAGATTTCTCAAGAATCAGGTCAGGTGGTCTGGTATTCCCATCTCTTTCAAAATTTTCCACCGTTTGTTGTGATCCACACTGTCAAGGGTTTTGCCATAGTTAATAAAGCAGGTGTAGATGTTTTTCTGGAACTGTCTTGCTTTTTTGATGATCCAACAGATGTTGGCAATTTTATCTCTGGTTCCTTTGCCTTTTCTAAATCTGGCTTGAATATTTGTAAGTTCATGGTTCATATACTGGTGAAGTCTGGCTAGGAGAATTTTGAGCATTACTTTACTAGATATGACCTAAATCAAAATTAGGTATGACCTAAATCAAATTTAGGATTCAGGTATGACCTAAATCAAACCCCTTATGATTACACAGTGGAAGTGAGAAATAGTTTCAAGGGATTAGGTCTGATGGACAGAGTGCCTGAAGAATTATGGATGGAGGTTTGTGACATTGTACAGGAGGCAGGGATTAAGACCATCCCCAAGAAAAGGAATTCAAAAAGACAAAATGTTTGTCTGAGGAGGCCTTACAAATAGCTGTGAAAAGAAGAGAAGTGAAAGGCAAAGGAGAAAAGGAAAGATATACCCATTTGAATGCAGAGTTCCAAAGAATAACAAGGAGAGATAAGAAAGCCTTCCTCAGTGATCATGGCAAAGAAATAGATGAAAATAATAGAATGGGAAAGACTAGAGATATCTTCAATAAAATGAGAGATACCAAGAGAATACTTCATGCAAAGATGGGCTCAATAAAGGATAAAAATGGTATGGACCTAACAGAAGCAAAAGATATTAAGAGGTGGCAAGAATACACAGAACTATACAGAAAAGATCTTCACAACCCAGATAATCACGATGGTGTGATCACCAACCTAGAGCCAGACATCCTGGAATGCAAAGTCAAGTGGGCCTTAGGAAGCATCACTAGGAACAAAGGTAGTGGAGGTGATGGAATTCCAGCTGAGCTATTCAAATCCTAAAAGATGAAGATATGAAAGTGCTACACTCAATATGCCAGCAAATGTGGAAAACTCTGCAGTAGCCACAGGATTGGAAAAGGTCAGGTCAGTTTTCATTCCAATTCCAAAGAAAGGCAATGACAAAGAATTCTCAATCTGCTGTACAATTGCACTCATCTCACAGGCTAGTAAAGTCAATAGGCCCCCAAGCTAACTTGCAGAAGCAAATGAAAATCTTTTTTGAAAAAAAGAGACAAGAAACCAAAAGCATCCAATATTTCTCTCAAAGTTCTGACTACAAAAGTGATTCATCAGGCATATGTAAATTAAAGTAATATAACATACTCTACATCCACTAAAATGACTAAAATTATAGAGACTGACGATACCAAGTACTGAGGAAAATGTGGAGTAACCAGAACTTACATGTATTGTTTGTATAAGTTAGTATAATTGCTTTGGTGAAATGCCTAACAATTTATTATAAAGTTAAATATATTTCCTATACAGGTGAGTAATTATGCAAAGAACCCATATGTATATCAGCTGTTGAATTGATAAAAAGTTGTTTTACATTCATGGAATGAAATAATGTTTGACAATAAAAAGGAACAAACTACTAATATAAGCCAAAGCATGGGCTAGATAAATATTGAGATTTGTCATTGTTCAGTGGCTCATTTGTGTTGGACTCTTTGCGACCCCATGGACTGCAGCACCCCAGGCTTCCCTGTCCTTCACTATCTCCCCGAGCTTGCTTAAACTCATGTCCATTGAGTTGGTGATGCTATCCAACCATCCCGTCCTCTGTTGTCCCCTTCTCCTGCCTTCAGTCTTTCCCAGCATTAGGGTCTTTTCCAATGAGTCAGTTCTTTGCATCAGGTGACTAAAGTATTGGAGCTTCAGCCTCAGCATCATTCCCTCCAAAGAAATCCCAGGGCTGATCTCCTTCAGAATGGACTGGTTGGATCTCCTTGCAGTCCAAGGGACTCTCAAGAGTCTTCTCCAACACCACAGTTCAAAAGCATCAATTCTTCAGCGCTCAGCCTTCTTTATGGTCCAGCTCTTACATCCATACATGACTACAGCTTTGACTAGACCAACCTTTGTCAGCAAAGTAATGTCTGCTTTTTAAGACACTCTCTAGGTTTGTCATGGCTTTTCTTCCAGGGAGCAAGCATCTTTTAATTTCATGGCTGTAGTCACCATCTGCAGTGAATATGGAGCCCAAGAAAATAAAGGTCTGGCACTGTTTCCATTGTTTCCCCATCTACTTGCCACAGTGATGGGACCAGATGCCATGATCTTAGTTTTTTGACTGTTGAGTTTTAAGCTAGCTTTTTTCACTCCTCTTTCACCTTCATCAAAAGGCTGTTTAGTTCCTGTTCACTTTCTGCCATAGGGTGGTATCATCTGCAAATCTAAGATTATTGATATTTCTCCTGACAATCTTGATTACAGCTTGTACCTCATCCAGCCCGGCATTTCTTATAATGTATTCTGCATATAAGTTAAATAAGCAAGGTAACAATATACAGCCTTGACGTACTTCTTTCCCGATTTTGAACCAGTCCATTGATTCATGTCCAATTCTAAGTGTTACTTCTTGACCTACATACAAGTTTCACAGGAGGCAGGTCATCAGGTGACTTGCATCAGGTGACTAAAGTATTGGAGCTTCAGCCTCAGCATCATTCCCTCCAAAGAAATCCCAGGGCTGATCTCCTTCAGAATGGACTGGTTGGAT
>NW_011494902.1:6885851-6915085 GCF_000754665.1 Bison bison bison | reverse complement strand
GCTTCCCTGTCCTTCACTATCTCCCCGAGCTTGCTTAAACTCATGTCCATTGAGTTGGTGATGCTATCCAACCATCCCGTCCTCTGTTGTCCCCTTCTCCTGCCTTCAGTCTTTCCCAGCATTAGGGTCTTTTCCAATGAGTCAGTTCTTTGCATCAGGTGACTAAAGTATTGGAGCTTCAGCCTCAGCATCATTCCCTCCAAAGAAATCCCAGGGCTGATCTCCTTCAGAATGGACTGGTTGGATCTCCTTGCAGTCCAAGGGACTCTCAAGAGTCTTCTCCAACACCACAGTTCAAAAGCATCAATTCTTCAGCGCTCAGATGGTATTCCCATCTCTTGAAGAATTTTCCACAGTTTGTTGTGATCTACACAGTCAAAGGCTTTAATTTAATTAATGAAGCAGAAATACATATTTTTCTGGAATTCTCTAGATTCCTGGACATTTATTACTAGGAAATAGATAAATTGGAGAGGCTAAAAACTAACAACAAATTATGAGTTCACTTGGAAAGGTAATCAAAACATATTTACCTTAAAAATAATAATACAAATAAGCAATTTACCAAACAATGTATTTGCCATCTCATCTCATTTCTGACTCCAAAGAACACCTGCAAATATACGCAACTATAAATCAAAAGATGGATGGGTGGATAGATGGATGGATAGACATGCTTAAAAAATGGCAAAAGTCTGGAAATAAAAGTATCAAACTCTTATCAGGAGATGTCTACTGGGATTGTACAGAATTGATGAAGGGATATATAATGAGAGAACTTGCACTGTTAATATATAAGTAATAAGAGAATCTTCTGGCTCTTAATCATTGGTTTCTTTTGGTGTGAAATCTGAGCTGAGAATCTGGCAGATAGTCACGTTGAAGTCAATAAACAGACTTCCTGAACCATAGGCAATATGATTAACATTGTAGAGACTCAGAAGGGCCTGCAGTCAGCAAGAGCCAAGGGGCGCTCAGTCATCTGAATAACTGAGGACATCAGCAGAGAATGCCATCAGAACACTCTGAGAAAGAACTGGGCCAATCTGTTGGACCCTAGGAGATGCTAGATATTAAGCCCTCAAATAAGTCTAGTGTATAAAAATCACCCCCCATCAGGATAAAGTGTGTTTATCTCAGGAGCACTAAGTTAAACATTCAAAAAATACATGTTATTTTGCCACATCAGCAACAGCGAAAAAGGAGAATTATAAATGCAGGAATGAATGTGATAAAATCTAACACAAACATTATAAAAACTCTGAGAAAACTAGGAATATAAGAGAACTACCTTAACCTGATAACAGATATCTACCCCAAAGCCGGCAGCTAACACTGATGACTAGGGTGAAGACTGAAGACTGTGCCCTTAAGAGCAAGGGAAAGAGAAGATGTCTATCCTCGCCACTTCTATTCAACATTGTACTGGAGGCCCTGAACAGGGCAATATGGCAAGGGGGCAAAAATAAAAGGTATTTATATTGGGAAGGAATAGGTAAATGCATTTATTTGCATATGATGTTATATAAATTCTGATGAATCAACACAAATCAACTAGAAATAATGAATTATGTAAGGTCACAGATACAATGTCCATATAGAAAAATTAAATGCCTTTTCATATGCTACAAAGAACAATTGAAAATAGAAATTCCAGTGTTTAGATCTTGAGAAAATATTTAACTTTTCTGAGTCAACTTTCCTGACCTATGAAATGATATGAGTTAGAGAAGGTGGAATGATCACAATGACTCCTTCTCGCTTGATTATTTAGTATTTTCCTGCTCTGTAACTTCATGAGATCAGGGATTCTGTTTTCATCATCATTTTATTTCTCAGAGCCCAGAACATCAGGTGTAACTACACTGTCTGTTGAATAATAAAAGATGACAAGCTGGAATTGGCCACCAAGGAACAGGAGTGAAACAGAGGTGCAGATATTTTTGGCCATCTGGAGAACCTCGTAATTCTAAAGTCAGAGACTAAACCCTACGGTTGTTTAAGGTTTACTTTGGCTCTGTGTGCTTAGTCACTCAGTCATGTCTGACTCTTTGCAACCCTGTGAATGGTAGCCCACTAGGCTCCTCTGTCCATGGGGATTCTCCAGACAAGAATGCTGGAGTGGGTTGCTACGCCTTCCTTCAGGGGATCTTCCCAACCCAGGGATGAAACCCGTGCTTCCCTCATCACATGCAGATTCTTTACTGTCTGAGCCACCAGGGAAGCCCAAGAATACTGGAGTGGGTAGTCCTTGGCTCTAGGAGTATGTAATTCTTCCCATCTGAGAGTAGCCAACAACATAATGAACAATCAGAAAACTGTTTTTTATGCTACCTTATATGCGTGTTTGATCCCTGGGTCAGGAAGTTCCTCTGGAGTCAGAAATGTCAACCCATTCCAGTATTCTTTCTTGGAAAATTCCATGGACAAGAGAAGTCTGGCAGGCTACAGTTCATGGGGTTGCAAAGAGTTGGACATGACTGATCATATACATACAAACATGGCACTGTGCTAGGCATTGTGGGCAGAGAAGGCGATGGCACCCCACTCCAGTACTCTTGCCTGGAAAATCCTATGGATGAAGGAGCCTGGTAGGCTGCAGTCCATGGGGTCGCTGAGGGTCCGACACAACGGAGCGACTTGACTTTCATTTCTCACTTTCATGCGTTGGAGAAGGAAATGGAAGCCCACTCCAGTGTTCTTGCCTGGAGAATGCCAGGGATGGGGGAGCCTGGTGGGCTGCCGTCTGTGGGGTCGCACAGAGTTGGACACAACTGCAGTGACTTAGCAGCAGCAGCAGGCATTGTGGGGGGAAGAGCATTAGACAGTTTTCTCCCAGAGACCAAGAGGCAGAGGCAGAAACTAGGATGAAGATGATTTTCTAGTTCCAGTGACACAGGTGGTAAAAACTCAAGTGTTTGTAAAATCACACTCTCACTTCTATTTCTTAAAATCATGGAAAGCAAAGACCTTCGGATATAATAACTTCAAATCACGGAATACTTAACCTAGTTTAATATGCAATTGCCTTTGAATGTATCTGAGGTTTGCATGCTTATCTATTCTTTTGGCAACCAGGCTATAAAAAAGTTTGAGTGTGTAAGCCTACATAATAATCTGTATTGGAATGTGTATTTTACCAAAGTTAGTTATGCTTCATATCTCCCTTGGGAGGCAGTTCAAAACACTTTATTTGGGTAACACACACACATACCCAAGTGAACTAAAACCAAGGAACTAAGTAGTAGGCAACTGTGAGATTATTTTTCACTGAGCCAAAATAGACCAGACTCAGAGCCAGGCAGCTCTAAAGAAGCAGCTGTCAGATGACCTCTGAAGTAATGTTTGTGTGAGTGCTAGAAAACAGGCAGAGATGGTGACCAGGATTCTTTGCAGAGAGAGAAGAGGGAGCCAGGGGGAGTAACAAACATCCCATTTCAGACAAAAACAAATGGCCCCTAGATTTCAAGTGTATTCACATAGTCAAAAGTACTTACAAGGGTAAAAAGATGTTAAAATATGAATATTTAAAAAGGTGAAGAGTATGATCATAAAGCAACCTAAATATTTTTCTTCACACTGTCCATTTAACCCTTTCTGTTTATAAATGAAGGAAAGGGGGAAATAATATATATACAGAGAAGGTAGAGTAGTAGGAGGAGGGTGAGGAGGCAGATTTATTTTTAAGGCACTGACTCACGTGATCATATGAGCTGGCAAGTCCCAAAGCCATAGAACGTGCCATCAGGCTGGAATTCAGGTAAGACTGTTGTGTCTGAAATCCTTTAGACAGATCAAACAGGCTCAAAATACAGGCAGGAGTTCTACATTGCAACATTGAACCCAAATTCCTTTTTCAGGAAACCTGTCTTTGCTCTTAAGACTTTTAATTGATTGTATGAGTACAATCCAAATGATGATGGAGAATTTGCTTTACTCAAAGTCCACTGATTTAAATGTGAAAATGAAAGTGTTAGTTGCTCAGTTGTGTCTGACTCTTTGCAACCCCATAGACTGTAGCCTGCCAGGCTCTACTGTCCATGGGGATTCTCCAGGCAAGAATACTAGAATGGGTAGCCACTCCCATCTCCAGGGGATCTTCCCAATCCAGGGATTGAACCCTGGTCTCCTGCATTGCAGACAGATTCTTTATCCTCTGAGCCACCAGGGAAGCCTGATTTAGTTTGTTCCATCAAAAAAATACCTTCACAGCAACAGCCAGACTGGTGTTTGGTCAAACAACTGGGCACCATAATCTAGCCAAGTTGACACATAAAATGAACTATCACTAATTCTCCCCCAGTCCCTTGGATGAAAATAAGAGTAGTAATCATGATTCTTCTGCTTCCTCCTAAAAAGTGAACAGTTCTCAAGTCATTTCAAGCCACAATACAGTCTTAATCCAAGATTTCAAATAGTCCAAACATCCAGGTCCATATAAGGTTAAGCCTTCATCTTTCAGTCAGTTTGGGCCTGCTCTGAGCAGGCTGCCTTTGTTACTGGTGGGAGGGGAAGTGTCTGCTCCTACAGGTCTTAGTCTAGCACCGCAGTTTTTCTTCCCTCATACACTAGGCAGACTCTAGTTCTTCCAGGGTTGATACCAAAATAAGCAAGTCACTGATGCTGTCATGAACTGGTATTAGTGTTCTCTGGGCTTCCAAGAAATCTAAAGGTCATCTTTCTCTAAAGGGATGTTTTTACCTGTTTTTTCACAGGCATATCCCACCCCCATCTTGAGATCTCTCACTGTTTTCCCTTGACCCAAGTAGATAAGTATCTTTTCTCTGATTTAACATTAGTATCTCTTTGTCAGCTCCTAGAAGAAGCTGGTCCATCATCTCTGTGGTGGTCACCACATTATTCCAGGCAGCCATGTTCTTTCTTTCATAGGTATCTCAGGTCTGGGTCTTGGTAAATAAGCAGCTGCCAAGACCCTGATAAACCGGGATCCTCCACGAAATGCTGTACTAACTGTTCTCTCTCTTTAGAGCAGTTTGTCAGGGATAGCTTCCATCCACCAGATTTCAGAGACCTAAGTTGGTTACCAGTCTCCTTCACCCTCTTAAGTTTTCAGGGATGGATATTGAGGTCTTGGAATGACACATGAGATCATCTTCTCTTGTACAGTTGACCCTTGAACAACATGAGTTTGAACTGCCACAAGTTACTTATGCATGGATTCATTTATGCATGGATTTTTTTTTTTTCAAATAAATACATACTACAGTACTACATGTGGCTTTCCAAGCAGCTCAGTGGTAAAGAATCTACCTGGCAATGCAGGAGATGTGGGTTTGATCCCTGGGTTGGAAGATCCCCTAGAGTAGGAAATGGCAATCCACTCCAATATTCTTGCCTGAAAAATTCCATGGACAGACCAGCCTTGTGGGCTACATACAGTCCATGGGGGCTCACAAAAGAGTCAGACATGACTGAGCGACTCAGCATGCCTGCTTGCACAGCACTACGTAACCCACTGTTGAATCCATGGACGCAGAATCAGGAATACAGTGGGTTGACTGTCAAGTTGTAGGTGGAATTCTGACTGCATCGAGGATCTGAGTCCCTAGTCCTTGCAATGTTCAGGAGTCAACAGGATTTAATTTAGGAACGACTCCCCCACCACTCCTTAAAGAAGGTGTTTTTCCTCTAAGATTCCCCAACTACTGCCAGACCTGGACTTTGATTTTTCTCCACTTGTCCTGCAAAGCAACCCAACTACATTTAGGAGAAATGTAAATATAGGTCAAAAGCAGCTTTGAAGTCCCTTTATATCTCTTCTATGCATATAAAAATATTTTATGTAGGGTTTTTAGTTAGTTTTTGAAGGAAGCATTACTCAAATAGTCTAGCTTAACATCATTTCTAGAAGCTCAATATGAATTTTTTTAATTCTCTAATATAGCATAAAACCTTGGAATAAAATTGCCTATTTATCAAAAATATAATTAAAATATTAACAACTAATGAAAATAATTAAATATTTTAACTAAAAAACTCTTAATCTTGTTCTACAGAATGACAATAGATGTTTGGTAAAGGAAAAAGAGAGTGGTTTGTGGTCAAATAAATTTTGCAAAGGCTGTAATAAACACTTTGGGGGCAGGATTTCTCTGAACTTTAGTATGCATATTTATGTAAAAGAGAGCTGTATATGTTGCTATGCTTTCTGAACTTATTTTAACACAAAATTTCTTTTATATTGTGTTCTACAGCATGTACTTTGGAGAAAAATCCTAAAAATGAATAGCTACAAATTTGGGAAGATATGTCCACATATGTTTATGATAATTTATTTTTCCTAATTATTATGCATCTAACTTTGCCTATTTTCAGCTTTTATGAAATTATTTGGTATCTTTCTATGAATTGCAAAATATTCCTTGTTAAAAGATCAAAAATCTGATAGTAACTAGTATAATGGCTCCAAGCAGATTTTTCTGTTTTCAAGTTGATATTTAAGGACCCTAAGGAATTGTGAGTAGATGTGATTTCAATATAAACATTGGCACACAGGATTTCTTAATGATTTTCTGATGAGTCCCTGTGGATTCTATCAGGCCCCCCACCCCCCCCTATTTTCATAGTCACTTCTCTCAAAGATGGTGGTAACATACAAATATTAGCTCTGGGAGGTGGAATTATGAGGTAATTCTGAGCTTAGAGAAGATAAATTTGGAGGAATAAAAAAATTATGAGTTTTTATAAGTTGAATTCTAAGTAAACTTTGTGAATTTCTTGAATTGAAAGGGTAGCCCCACTCTAGAATTAGCCCCAAGATGTATCACTAGGACTACTTGACACTTGGTTAAATAATCACTATATATTCCTACTCATAGAGCTTTAGTTTTAATTAGTGTGCACTGGTGTAGTGCTCCTTACAGAATGAACATCATTGTGTTTGGGGTTATGGATTGGTTTCTTGAGTAATAATGAAGCTTACTAATAAAAGACCTTCCAAATTCACATCATTTCCTGCCCTACTCCTAATTTAGAACATGAAATAAGTTTAACTTCCCCATCTTATTTGCAGTTGTTTTCTTAAATTGCATTATATTAAAAGAAAAAGCTATCAGGTATTCATATATCTCTTACCTAATTCTGGATTACATTTCAAAATGATGGTAATTAACAGGCTATAGAAGATGGTACAATATTTACAGCAACATGGTAACCAACTTAATTAATATTAAAGACAAATTGAAATCTCTATGCTCTTTCTCTTGATTCAGATAATTTTCTTCATGATATGAAAACTCAGATGGAATTACATGGCTTGATTACTTTTTAAAGTGATTATTGAGTTCTCCAGATACTTACTGGTTCCTCAGAATCAGTTATCCATATTTATAAAGTGCTATATCTAATTGGCAAATCTATTTCACTTACACTTTTTAAATTGCTCCATTGTTGGTCAAGTTGTGTTTGACAGTACCAGACTCAGTTACACAAAGTAATTTAGTTATAAATATAACTTCAGGTTTCCCTAATGCTGTTTCTCTGATTAGGCATGACAACTTGGATAGGCTCTAGCCATTGTAAAGACTGGAGCTGCCGTAGCACGTTCCATATTATGGAATCAGTCTATATTCTTTACAAATGTGGAGCCCAGTAGCAGGTTTAAACTTGATTTGCCATGTCATAGTTTATATTATAGGCAAACTCAAGTGAGTAACAGTACAATAAATAATATCAATAGTTCAATGCATGAAGAAAACCCATAAAATCCAAATTATTTGATTTTAGAATCTAAGACTTAAAAGAGACATCAATGATCTAATATAACTTCTAACTAAGGCAGAAATCCTCCTCTGCTATATACCAGATAGAGGATAGTCATTTTTCATTTAAATAAGTTCAATAATATAAAATATTAATTGTTAATAAAGAATCCCATTATAGTTCAAAGCATCAGAGAAGTATCACACCCTCATGGTTAAGCCTGTAGCCTATAGAGCTAGATTGTGTGTTCAAATTCTATTTCTGCTAGCTCCTGACTAGGATGCTACATTTCATCACACCCTGGTATTTCAATTTGGTAATGTGTAAAGTAAATTCCTATAAAGATTAAAATTGTTGAAGCATCTAAAGACAGAGAGTTAATAATATATAAATGCATCTAGAATAACTATTGGCATGAAAACTATAATATTTTTTAGAAAATTGTTTCATGTATTAAGCCTGTCTCCCAATACCTTCCACTCATCAGTTCTAGCTCTGACTCTAAAGGTGTGCAGTGTGAAACCTGTCCCTCTTTTGCATTTCCAGGCTGGGTCTTCCAGACTTCTTTTCTTCAAGCTAAGAGTTACCAAGTCTCTAGTATACCTGAATACTGTCTTTAGGCCAGTGGAGGCCCAAGATAAGATGCATGTGTTTCTTGACTTCTTTGCTGATTCTCTGCACTCTACAATGGTTTTTAAAAAACTTTTAAGTGAGATTATAGTTGACATATAACACTGCATTAGTGATTGGATATTTGTATGTACTGCAAAATGGTCACCTTGTACGAAAAAGCATAGTTAAACAGCCATCACCAGACATAGTTACAATTTTTTCTTGGGATGAGCACTTTAGAGATCTATTCTCTTAGAATTTTAAGTACATGAAAGTGAAAATGTTATTTGCTCGGTCATGACTGACTATTTGTGACGACCTGATGAGCTGCAGCCCGCCAGGCTCCTCTATCCTTGAGGATTCTCCAGGCAAGAATACTGGAGTGGGTTGTCATTCCTTCTCCAGGGAATCTTCCCAATGTAGGGATCGAACCTGAGTCTCCCACATTGCAGGCAGAGTCTTTACTTTCTGAGCCACTAGGGAATTGTACAGATTAACGATAGTCATCATGCTGTACGTTATATCCTCATATCTTATTTATTTTATAGATAAATACTTATAGATGGGAGTTTATTTATTTATAGATAAATACTTACAGATGGGAGTTTTAACTCCTTGAAGCCTTCACCCACTTTGCCCATCCACTGCTTCTGGAAGCCGCCAATCTGTTTTCTGTTTATAAGTTCATTTTATTTTTATTTATATTCTGCATATAAGTAAGATCATACTGTATTTGTTTATCTTCATCTGACTTATTTCACTTCCATAATGCCCTTAAGGTCCATCCATTGGTCGCAAATAACAAGATATCCTTCCTTTTTTGATGCGGAATAATATCCATGTATATATTTTTTCTCTACCCATCATCCACTGATAAACACTTAGGATGCCTCCATGTCATGACTATTGTAAAGAATGGTGCAATTAAATGGGACAATTATTTTTAAAGACCTTCAGCATGCCTCATATTCCTTCACAAAATGTACATTCATTTTAGCAAAAAATGTAACCACTAAATTTAGAGTGAGGAAACTGTTGTTGTTATTCAGTTGCTAAGTAGGGGCCTAACCTTTGTGTCCCCATGGGCATCAGCTTGCCAGGCTCCTCTGTTCCCCACTATCTCCCGGAGATTGCTCAAATTCATGTCTGTTGAGTTGGTGATGCTATCTAACCACTCATCCTCTGCTGCCCCTTTCTTCTTTTGCCTTCAATCTTTCCCTACATCAGGTCTTTTCCAGTGAATCAGGTCTTCAATCAGGTGGCCAAAGTATTGGAATTTCAGTCAGCATCAGTCCTTCCAGTGAATGTTCAGAGTTGATTTATTTTAGAATGGACTGGTTTGATCTCCTGCAGCCCAAGGGACTCTCAAGAGTCTTCTCCAACATCACAATTCAAAAACATCAGTTCTTTAGTGCTCAGCCTTCTTTATGGTCCAATTCTCACATCCATACATTACTACTGGAAAAACCACAGCTTTCACTACACTGATGTTTGTCGGCAAAGTGATTTATCTGCTTTTTAATACACTGTCTAGGTTTGTCATAGCTTTTCTTCCAAGTGGCAATTGTCTAATTTTGTGGCTGCAGTCACCATCTGCAGTGATTTTGGAGCCCAAGAAAATAAAATAGCTCACTGTTTCCATTGTTTCTCCATCTATTTGCCATAAAATGACGACACCAGATGCCATGACCTTAGTTTTTTGACTGTTGAGTTTTAAGCCAGCTTTTTCACTCTCTTCTTTCACCTTCATCAAGAGGCTCTTTAGTTCCTCTTCACTTTCTGCCATTAAAGTAGTGTCATCTGCCTATCTGAGGTTGTTGATATTTCTCCCGGCAATCTTGATTCCAGCTTGTGCTTCATCCAGCCTGACATTTTCCATGATGTACTCTGCATATAAGTTAAATAAGCAGGATGACAATATACAGCTTTGATGTACTCCTTCTCTAGTTTTGAACCAGCCCATTGTTCCATGTAGTTGGCATGTGGAAGGCATGCCACACACCAAATACATGCAAACACTGTGTATCTTGTTGTTGGGGCTGCTGGGAATAGAGACAGAGCACAGTCTGGTCCACCATCTCCATCTGTGGAGCTTTCTAAGACTGAGGAAGAGTAGCTGGATCAAAATAGGAAATGTTTAGTAAAATATTTCACCATCATTTCACTTTCAGAAATCAGAAGCTTTTGCATTTCCTCATGTACTTCTATCAAGCCTTGAAGAGGTCAAAGACACTCATCATGAGGAAAATTACACAGAAGAAAATGATATGTATTAGTCCTAAAAAATATAGGCCATAATAGCACATAGTGTAATGGATGGAGTGTGTTCTTATCATCTATGCACATCCTTCAGTCCACAGATGCAATGGTCATTATATGATCCTTTGCCATTTGTTTACTCAAATTAGTTCATATAATTTTGCATAATTACAAATTGCACAGGGGCCTTGTTACTAAACTGTAAGACTTGAAACAGGCCATTTAACTTCTTGCTGCCACTTCTGACAAATGATGTTTAAAAGCAAGCTTGATTATTTTACAGATTTGGGTTACCATGAGATAAGATAAACTTTGAAAAATTAAGATCCCTCTAAAAGTATAAAATTTAAAACTTATCAGGACTTATGCTATTAACAATCTGAGAAGACGCTGGGTCTGTTATCTGTTTTTTTGTTATCCAGAACATTTGGGTATGCCTGGAAGTTTCTTTCCAGAGCATTCAAACATAAGATCTGGGTCAAGTTTGTTCAGTTTTTCTCCAACTGTGACTGGCATTTATATGTTCTTTTCCCAAATTTCAATCAAGTTCTCAGAGGGCAAGAACCAAGACTTCTCATCAGGGAACCTCCACAAAAGCAAGCATTTAATAAAAATAACTAAATAAATGTGTGACCCAAAGCATTAAAAAAACACACACACACAAAACAGTAAATTTTTAGCATATCAATTCTTTAGTGCTTCAAAAACTAGTCTGAGAAAATCTGCCTTAAAATGTCAGTGTGAACACATACTAAGAAATTTTTAAAATTATAAAACTCTAATATTAAACCAAAGCATTATTTTTAGACTATAAGGGAATGCTAATATTGAGTAATTTCTTTGACAATAACTGGGACATTTATTGCCCATGATGATACATTTTACTTTTGGTTTCCTTCTCTTGCAGATGTGTGTGACTTAGTAATTTATTAATAAATATAATAGCCCTGCATGGAGCATCTACTGGATGCCTAGCTCTGTTCTGAGCACTGGAAATCCAGTAACAAATGAGACAAATTCCCTGTGCTTAAGTTACAGTAGGAGAGATAGAAACTCGATAGTTAAACATGTATATACTGTCAGACTGTGCTAAGTGTTGCCAAGACTTTAAAAGGAGCCTAGGAAATAAAGACTATTTTAGAATGGGTATCGGGGTAAGTTTTTCTGAGGAGGTGATATTTGAGCAGAAATCTGAAGCTATGTAGGGGACAAACTATGTAAAGATCTGATGAAACTGTTCAATAGAAAAGGAATATTGGGTGTAAAGTTCTCAAAGCAGAAATGAGCTTGGAGTGTTGTAAAAACCTTGAGGAGGCCAATGTGACTAAAGTGGAGGGTGTGAGGAGGAATAAAGGGAGGGAAGGCTGGAGTGGAGCAGAGATCAAGTTACATAGGCCAAGGGAGCCCTGAAGAAGGAGTGAGGCTGTTATTCTAAGAGTACTAAATACGTCAGTTTCTTTTCTTCTATGAGAGAATCAATGAGGCAGGGCATGAGTACTGCAGGGGAAGTGATAAAATCTGGTCTGTGGTTTAAAGAGCTCTCTGATAACTGCCTTAAGAGACTTAAATGTTGCAAGAGCAGACACAAGGAGACCAGTTGTGAGTCAGTTTCTACCATCCATGAAAAAGATGGTATCTTAGAGTGCGATATTTGGAGAAGTGAACAGAGGTAATGGATTTAGATATTAATATAGTTTGAGAGTGAACCCAACAGAGCTTTCTGATGGATTAGATATGGGGAAATTAAGGTGAGAGAAAGATCTGAAATAATGGAGGCATCTATATTTGTGCAGGGCACAACCTTCATCTGTACACAGATGAAGCTTTAGCAAGTAGATGAATGCTGGTAGCTACCATAAGGAAGATAGTTAAAAAGCACACTTTAGAGGAGTTGAGGTAGAAGTACACAGTTTTGATTTGAACATATTATATTTTAGATATCTCTATGAGAAATCTGTATGCATGCAGGTCAAGAAGCAACAGTTAGAACTGGACATGGAACAACAGACTGGTTCCAAATCGAGAAAGGAGTGTCAAGGCTCTGTATTGTCACCCTGCTTATATAACTTATATGCAGAGTACATCATGAGAAACACTGGACTGGATGAAGTACAAGCTGGAATCAAGTTTCCTGGGAGAAGAAATATCAATAACCTCAGATTTGCAGAGGACACCACCCTATGGCAGAAAGTGAAGAGGAACTGAAGAGCCTCTTGATGAAAGTGAATAAGGAGAGTGAAAAAGCTGGCCTAAAACACAACATTCAAACAGCTAAGATCATGGCATCCGGTGCCATCACTTCATGGCAAATAGATGGGAACACAATGGAAAGAGTGAGAGACTCTATTTTTGGGGCCCCCAAATCACTGCAGATGGTGACTGTAGCCATGAAATTAAAAGATGCTTGCTCCTTGGAAGAAAAGCTATGACCAACCTAGACAGAATATTAAAAGGCTTTACTTTTAATATTACTTTGCCAAGACAGGTCTGTCTAATCAAAGCTATGGTTTTTCCAATAGTCATGTATGCATGTGAGAGTTGGACTATAAAGAATACTGAGCACCGAAGAATTGATGCTTTTGTGGTGTTGGAGAAGACTCATGAGAATCCCTTGGACTGCAAGGGGATCAAATCAGCCAGTCCTAAAGGAGATCAGTCCTGAATAATCATTGGAAGGACTGATGCTGAAGCTGAAACTTCAATACTTTGGCCACCTGATGTGAAGAACTGACTCATTTGAAAAGACCCTGATGCTGGGAAAGAGTGAAGGTGGGAGAAGAAGGGGGCAACAGAAGAGAGATTGTTGGATGGCATCACTGACTCGATGGGTATGAGTCTGAGTAAGCTCCGGTAGTTGGTGATGGACAGGGAGGCCTGGTGTGCTATAGTCCATGGGGTTGCGAAGAGTCAGACACGACTGAACAACCAAACTGAACTCATACTATTACTGTTAGTACTAACTACTGAGTTAAGGACAAGTCTGCAATCAGAGAGATCTGGATGGAGAATACATATTAGATGACATCAGCATGTCGATGTAGCATGTAATGTAGCATACATAAGATACTGGGGTTGGAAGATCACTGAGGGAAGTAGAGAACAGGGTGTCAAGGACAAAGAATGGAAGGACAATTTTCAGGAAAGAATAGAGGAAAAGTAACTGGCAACTAAAACTGAAGTGGTCTGTGAAATAAATAAATTTCTTGGAGAATAAAGTAAAGAATGTATATATTTGCAATTGCACCAAATGGTGGGGTTAAGATAAAGACATCGAACTTACTGATGGATTTAGCGAGAAAAAGGTGTTGGTGACATAGATGAGTGATTAGTAAGGAAAAGAGCCTGCTATAAAGTTGAAAAGAAAATGGTCTTTAAATAAAAGTTTATATTAACCCCAATTCCATTTTTGATGTCTTAAGTTTAAGATACCAATAAATAATCAGAATGTCTTCTGCAGATCAATGAATCTGAATATCAAAATAAGAAGTTACAGGGTGAAAGAAGGAATACTTGCAATTAATTTTACAAACAATAATGGTAGTAATTTTTTTTAGAAAAATATACTACTATTGTCAGTGGATATTTCCTTTAGGATATTTTTAGGAGAGTGGAAGAGGATAGAGTTAATTTTTTAGTAACATAAGTACTTCTGTAATGCCAAAGTAGTATGTAATGCCATACTTATTCAAGGTATGCAGGGCTTCATCCAAATATCAATCATTTATAAATAAAAATATTTGTAATGCTATAAAAAAAGAAAATGAAAGCTAAGAAAGTGGAGACTGGAATGTAGATGATCCATTCAATGACTTTTCTCCCTAAAAATAGCAAAATAAGTTGACAGTAGCTGAAAGAGGATGTAGAATCAAGAATTTTGTTTGTTTGTTTTACAACAGTATTTGTATGCTGTGTTAGTCAAGATACCCTAGATTATGCTGCAGTAAGAAGTTAGGCCCCAGATCCCAGTGATTTTCTGCAACAAAGGTTTATTTCTCTTGCATGCTACGTGTTCTAGGAGAGTCAGTTGAAGGGTGTGCTACTCATAGTTTTGGGGTTACAGTCTGAATTAGATTCTTTTGCTTTATATGTGCATGGTCTCAAATATGCAAAGTCTCAGTGGCTACAGTAGAAGAGAAAGAATAGAAAAAAATGAATGAGATTTTCATTCTCTAAGCCTGAACCGATGCATGTTTAATAGGTCAGAAGTAATCATACAACCTGCCTAACTGGAAAGGAGGTGGAAAATGTAAGAGAGCTAATGAAAGCTGTAGTGAGCCAGTAGGAATGATTTGATAGAGAAAGTATATTAACTTCAATAGTCAAATTCCTGAGCAGACTGGAGGACATGGGAAACAGTACACTTTTAGAGAGACTAGTGTTAGCAACCCCATCTGAGTAAGGATGTTTTACCTGCTGCATCAGGAAAGAAGTCGGCTATAGGGATACTGAGTCATGGAGGCTGGGAGATTTGATGATGGAAAGATGAGAGCATTGTCTTCTGAAAACTTTATTTTCCTGGGGAAATAAAAACAAACACACAAACAAACAAGATCATCAATTAAGAATGAAGAAAGGGAAGTAATTTCTATAGATTTTAAGAGACTGTCAGTGGTGGCCTCTAACAGTGGAAAAAACAAATTTACTAGGGAAACCAAGGGAAGATGGTAGAGGTAGCATGGTGTACTAGTTAGTCTAGTACACCATGTCTAGTGTACTAGTCTAGTACATGTCTAGTGTACATGTCTAGTACACTCTAGTCTAGATTCTGGAGCCAGGCTGTCGGGAATTCAGTCTCGGCTGTGTCACTTTATGACTGTGGCCTTGGGTAACTTGCTTAGTAGTTAAGCGCCTCAGTTTCCAGATCTGTAAAATTGTGATAATAATAATACTTACATCTTAGGGTCGTTTGGGAGGTTAAAACAGCCTGATCTTATGAAGTGTCAGCTATTATTGTGAGGATAGCCTGACAATGGGACAACTTTAGGTTTATGGTCTAAAAATGAAATAATGCCAGGTAATACAGCTGTGTTTTTTTTCCTCCCTCCATGTTCAACTGCTGAGTTGCTAGTAAGCAGATGTGGAGTAGGCAGAAACTTAGATTTAACCATGATTAGATGTGTATGAGACAGGGAATTTTATCCAGTGCACTATTGCTAGATAGTCTTAATCTCCCAAGTATGAAGATGTCTACTTCCATATTATTTTTTATTTGATGTCTTAAGCATTTAAAAAAAAAAAAAACTATGACCTACATCAGATTTCATAAGGTAAAGCTTTGCAGGAACCCTTCAGATTATTTAGAACGTTGGAATTCCATTTCTGAGTAAGTTAGTCCTTTTCTCTAAGAAAAGCACCATCAATGATTCTGTAAAAGCGGCACAGTTGGCAACCACCAACCTACAAGTCTCTCTATAGAGAAATGTCAGTTAGAGCTACAGAAGTCAAGTAAATTATCTTCAAAGTTTCTCTCTTAGAAACAATGAAAATTATTCTTATACAAATGAAATTGCATGATTGGGATAAAATTCACATTATTTTTCCCATATGTGACTCCTTTTTCCTCTATTTGAGAAGCCCCCAGTATTTGAACTTTGATCTTTACTGGGAAACAGCACACCAAGGATCTCTGCTTCAATTATCCTGCCAGCTTATACACTGCTTTTTCAGTTACTAATGATCTGAAGCAAATGTCATCAAGTAGAAAAGAGGAAGAATTCTAATGAGATTAAATGGGCATGCCAAATCTATCTTCTTTGCTCACTCAGGAATCTGCAATGAGGCCAACAAAAGAATCTGTTGTTGTGAAATAACCATAGGACAGTCTTCTCCATGTTTTTCTTTGCCTTCAGAAATCTTTACTTTGACTTCTCTTTCCAAAACTCATCTCTAGTTTCCTTAGTAACTCAATCTTTACAGAAACCTTTGTGATGTTTGATACTTGATAGTACTTGCTACCTAATTCAAGGGGCTTCCACATTCTATAGCTATTAGATTTCTGATTTCAAAGGGCAAGTGGGAAGTCTCCATTAAGTCCTCTTCCAGCTCTCATTTAAAATATGATTGCAAATATATGAAGTGAAAAATGTAGAAACAGCAAAAGGTGAAAACTCAGAATAAAGAAATGAAATTGGACAATAATACCAAAAATTAAAAAAAAATTATAATTATTTATCTTACAGATGGAGCCAGATGCAAAGATGCTCCACACTCCATTCTTCTATTCCAAAACCTGGACGACCAAGGAAGCAAGCAGTTCTTCTATGATGTCAGGTATGATGCTCACATTATTTGCATGATGGAATTGTGAGTGATTCTGATATATTTGCCAATATTTATTCTTTACTTTCAAATTTAAAAATCTAAATAGCTTTAAGTAAAGAGTATCTATCGACAGAAGATAATCTCAAGTGCAGAGTGGTTGTTTTGGGGATTGAAAGTTTGGGTGATGATTTTGTCCTTCTATTTTATTATACTTTCAAACATTTTTACTATATTCATATGTTGCTATATAATTAGGGAATAGAATATAGTTTTTAAAGGACTATATTATACTATACTCTACTATAGAGGACTCTGAGGACATTGGTTTTATTGCTTCTTAAATATTTTCTTCCCTCTGGAGAAGGAAATGGCAACCCACTCCATTACTCTTGCCTGGAAAATCCCATGGACGGAGGAGCCTGGTAGGCTATAGTCTATGGGGTCGGAAAGAGTCGGACACGACTGAGCGACTTCACTTACTCACTCACTCAAATATTTTCTTCCCTAATTAGTATTTTTCATCTCCAAAGTGAGAAAGACTGTCTCTTCTATGAATAATATTTGTATATATAAAAAATTAAAAATGGTTGCCTAGATTCTTACCCAAATGGACAGTGTATTTGGGTGGCATGCCTTAAAATATAGTCTAGGTAGAACGCAGAACTTACAGTGTTTATTCTAGAGCTATTAATAGATTGTCCAGAAGCTAAAACTGGGGATGACTTTTTAATAATAATAATTTTAAGAATGTGTAGATAATTATTGAGATAATCCATATCATTAATCAAATATCTTTAGGTACATAAGGCATATCTGTGCCTTATGTATAACTGTGGCATATCTTGAAAGATATAGGAGTCATCTTCAAACGCAACTAAAACTGAGGTGTGATAAGAGATTCTCATAAGCTGCTAATTTGGAAGCACCTGCTTTACACTATTTATTATTATTATTAAGACATAATTTACATATATTGAATGTACAAACCTTAAGTGTATAGTTCTATTACTTTTGACAAATACCTATAATCTGCACCTGTATCAAGATACAGAACATTTCTATCACTCCAGAAAATTCTGTCAGGCTTCTTTCCAGGCAATTTGGGCTCATTTCAGCTTAGGGTTTTTATGAATAAAGATGCTATGAAAGGTCTTGTACATTATGGTAGACATAAACACTCATTTCTGTTGGGCGTATATTCAGGATGAAGTTTCTAAGTTATGGGTATGTTAAGATTTATTAAGTACCTTAAAACTTTTTTTTCTATGTGATTGGACCAATTTACAGTCACCCTGCTAACATAAATTCACAGTTGCTCCATAGATTTGCCAACACTTAATATTATTCATATTTCTAATTTTACTCCTTTTGATATATATTGACAACTTATTATGGATTTAATTTGCATTTTTCTGACAATTAATGATGTGAGCCCTTTTGCATGGTTTATTGGGTGTTTTGGTGTCTTCTGTTATGAAGAACACTGCATATCACAGTGTATTGTAAATGTCTATTTGTTTGTCTATAATTATGTTCTAACAACTGGCCTGTGAATTCCTAAAGGTAAGAATGTTTTTAATAGATCTTTCTTTTCCTGATACTTAGCACACCACACTAGCACACTGCAGATTCTAGTAAAGTATTGGTTTGAATGAAAAAAGGATAATTATTAAATAGCTCTGCCTATGTGTCAGATGCTTTTCATGTATTACCTTAATTAATCCCAAATTACTGATGAGGAAATTGAAGCTCAGAAGCTTAAGTATTTGCAGTGATCACAGAGCTCTAGTGAGTGGCTTGCATTGCTATAGTCTGAAACCTAGACTTTCTCCTTTGACAAGTGTTTCCTTTTTTTCTTCCAGTCTATCACAAGGGCTTTAGATTGGATTCATGTATTCATTTTGCACCCATTTTTACCATTCATGATGGCAGAGGATGCTATGCTAACATCCAAGTTTCTCTTTTTTCCACTGGTCACACAGCTAAATTACCTTTCCCAGGTTCCATGAAGTTAAGTAGGGTCTGTGACGAAGTTATGATAGTAGAATGCTGTTTAATATTGAGTATGCCACTTCTAGTTTCAACCATAAAAATCTCCCACGTGCAATCTTCTACTTACTGTTTCTTTAGCACACTAGGAATCCACACATTGAAGATGGTGGTAACATAAGTTATAAGGAGCCTGGTCTCTGAGTGACTGTGTGGGACAGAAGCTCCTCCCCTCTCCCCTTCATACTGGCCCATCTAAGTGAACACTGGGCTGTCATCATAATAGACCACAGAGATGTCAGGGTTTGTTATAGCAATCCAGTCTACTACAGTCTCTGTCCAGGTGTTGGCCATCCAGAGATGAATAGCTGTAGCCTTTGAGAACTTTAGTTTGGTAAATAAAGAATTCTAACACATGACAAATAGTTTAGTAAAGGTACAGAGTAAGTTCTGTGGCAAATGATAGAGACAGATCATTCTGCCTGGTAAACTTAACGAATATCTCACTAAGGGAATAGTATCTTTTTTACCTTGTCCTTGGAGGCTCAGATCAAAGTGATGGGCAT
This sequence comes from Bison bison bison, assembly GCF_000754665.1. Lineage (NCBI taxonomy): Eukaryota > Metazoa > Chordata > Mammalia > Artiodactyla > Bovidae > Bison > Bison bison. Next base: position 6,895,676 of record NW_011494902.1, on the reverse strand, counting down.
TTCACTTTGTAGAAACAGTGGGAGGAAATGTGTGGAATGCTAAAAATCAAGCTGTACTCCTTCCTGGAGATTGTAAAGGTCAGTGTGACTAGATTACTCATATAAGGGGAATGGTAAGAGAAAAATTAAAAAAAAAAAAAGATTGGTGGCCAAAATTGAAGCATCTACTCTGGTGTGAAACGGAATTAGAACTTGGTGTTATGGTCAATGAGGAGCCACTTTTTATGCATTGAAGGGAAAGAAACTGAACTAGGAAAATCATTTAAAGGCCTTGCAATTACCCAGATGAAAAATAGTCAGGGTCAGAACCAAGACATTATCAATGAGAATTAAGAGTAAGTAGATTTTTAAAATTAATATGGCTATGAAGGCAAAAAGAATATGGCATTTAGACAGTTTTTTTTGTTGAGCGTCACCCACTATTATGTAACACTAGAAAAGTGTTACATAAATCAAGTCCAAATGAATCTTTGGTATTTTCAGGTCTTATCTGTGAGTCTATGTTTCTTGATAAAATGTCAGTTGTTGATTTCTTTTACTAACTTCTCAGAACTTTTGGAAGGTTTTTTTTACTTAAAATGTGCTCATCAATAATATTCTATCAATGAAAGAAACAAGTTATGATTCTGTAATTGCTAGTTCCTTGCATTCCATGCCCCAATTTTTCAGTTTCTTTTTTTTTCTGTTTTAGACTAAAGATAAACAGTTTTACTCCACAGATAGTTATTGAGCTTCTATTATGTTCTCAGCATAGCAATAGGCAATAATGATAAAGACAGTATAAACTTAATCTTCAGCTTTTAGGAAATTCCTGGTCTAGAATGGGTAGGGAAAAGGAGATCAAGAAGGATGACAACCCCAGATAACAACAATACAGTCTCAAATTACTACCACAATGAAGTATTATGAGGGTTCAAAGTGCTATGAAGATTTAAAGGAATGATGTTAGGTGTTGGGAGTGTTAAGTGTGGTTCTGGGCAGACCACACACAATGTGGTAAAGGTTTCAATGATGAAGACAGTGATGCTCATGATGATGCTGGAGAACAAGTTCCTTTAGTATCTGTAATTATATTAGTTACTGCTGACATGCCTGTGGGCATATAACCAGGAAGACTATTCTACCTGTGTGCCTGGTCTCCTTCCTTAATGATTCAAATCACTGATTATGTAATAATAATAATAATAGACTTGGTAGCCAAAGAATCAGTTTTCACTATTTGATTTGCTTCTTCAGGTGAATAAAGGCCGTTTTAGAAAGTCTCCCATGAGTTCACAGAATAAAGCAAATACACAGGAGAGAAAGTGTCACCAAGGATTAAGGAAGCTTGTGTCAGAGTCAGAGTAGGGGACACACAGAAGCTTAGCAAAAGAAATGAAAGAGCAATTTCTTTCCTTACAGCCCTGAAAATATACTTATAAACTGAATCAGAAGCAAAGGAAGAAAAGGTAGGCTACTGTATGATGAGGGGAGATATGAAAAAAAAGGCAGCAAGTAGGATTTTAGTTCAGTTTTTAGAGGATTAAATAAGGCTGATGCCAGGAACATGATGAAGTAAATTTCCCAAAGGGGTAAGATTCTGGCAGAAAATCAGAATCATGTGTTTAGAAATGAGCATTATTCTTTATACCAACAAAAACTCAAAATTATTCAGCCTGGAAATGAATTTTGGAAAGACTATAATAGATGTATTCATTCATTCATTTATTCTGCAAACATATATTGAATGCTTATTATAGACCAGACAGTATGCTAGGCATTGGTAGAAAAATCTGCCAAGACTGTGAGGCCTCCCCCCAAAAAGTTCATGCAGGGTGACTCACAAGAAAACACAAAAACAATAAAGATATTGATGTGTATTGTGAAGCTTGGTATGAACTGCAGAGGAAATGTGGAGAAGGAAATTCTTCATCTGGCTGGGGTAGTCAAGAAAGGCTTCCCAGAGGAGAAACTATCTTGAGTTAGGATGTGCAAGATGAATAGAAATTGACTGAAAGGAAAATGTGGGGGCAGATGTTTAAGGCAAAGAGAAACAGATCATGCACCCGTGATAAGTTTTACTATGAAGCCATCTAATGATTACCTGAGCTCCATTTACAGGGAGGCACTCAAGAATCTAGTAGACGGTGTAGGATAGAATAGAGGTTTTGCCAGTCTTTCTGTCCTACTTGAAGCCTTTCCCATTCTGGGTCTTTTAAAATAGGAACTCTAGAATAAATTACAATGCAGAACTAATCAACCTCAAGTGGAAGTCCAGGTAGTGGATTTTGGAGGCAGGGGCTAAGCACTCTAGAGTGGTGACAAGACCCAAAGAACAGAAATGGTTTGTTTGCAGGCTGGGTGGTATTATTCTGTTTTGAGCTTTGAGAAATATTCTCTCTGAAAATCTCACTTTTTTATTGCTTTTTTCTTTCTTCCTTTAACAAACAAGTAATGCGATTCTTGGCTAAGAACTTCTTTGACCTTAAATTCTAGTGGTCTTGATCACTTAGATGGATTGGTAACTTCAGCAGAAGGAGAGAGGAAGTGGCTTATCTCTGTTACTTGCTGCCTACATGGAGACTGTTCTGGGAATGGAAAAGCTCACTGCCAGGTTGGATGGTCCACTGAATGTAGAAAATCGGCCATCCTGCTACAAGTCTTTACCATTTTAACACTGTTGGATGCTAAAATTAGTGGCTAAAACCTTTCGAATAAACAAAATTTACACAGTCTCAAAATATGTCCCCCAAGGTATGTATTAAATACAAAGGCAAAGATAGTAATTTTTAGTAGAAAAATCCAGCAGAAACCACCTTCTAGTAGGTAGAGATCAACATCACCAGTAATAAGATATCAGCATTGTGAATCCAGCGATACAACACACTGAAAAGAATAGAGCATTTCTATATTTCTGCAATGTTCTTGTCCAAAATAATTTCACTTCAATCATGAGAAGACATCAGACAAAAGAAAACCAAGGAGCATTCAACAAAACTACTGATTGATACTCTTCAAAGGTGTCAAAGTCATGAAAGGTAAGTGAAGGCAGAGGAACTGTTATAGACTGTAGCAGACTAAGAAGAAATAATAACAGTGCAAGGTGGGATCCTGGATAAGATGTGGAATAGGAATAAAGTTAGTGAAAAAATTGGTGCAATTTGAATAAAGGTATTGGCTTAGTTAATAACAGTCCCAATGTGAATTTCTTTTACTCGATAAATGGACTGCTGTTATGTAAGACATTAGGGGATGTGAAGGATATATAGAAACTCTCTGTACCGGTTTTCGTTTTTTCTGAAGTCTGTGGTTCATAATTTATTTATTTACTTATTTTCATGGTTCAGAATTTAAAAGTTTAAAAAAGCCATTCAAGTTTAAGATAACAGAAGGTGGGTACACGTGGGAGGGTGAGCACACTGATAAAGTCTGCACATTGGATATTTGTGGGAGGTGAGGTTGGCCGAGTCCCTCTGAAGGAGTTTGAGTGCAGTCCTGTAGGTGACAACAGGCCATTGAGGAAGTTAAGCAGCAGAACATTATGACCAGGTTTGTGTTTCATGCATCCTTCTGGTGACAGCATGGACAGGAAGGTAGGGACGCTAGAGCTGGGGACAGTGTTAAAGTAGCTGGAGATGCAAAGAAAGATGGTAAAGACTTGTAGCAGGATGGTGGTACAGGTGATGGAATGGACTTACAGAGTTCCACAACCGTCTTCTAAGAGATTCATCATTCCCTTGCTGTAATCCCCTGTGAATGTTGCCTAGGCCTATTTTCTACGTTCATCACCCATATACGTATGTATGTAGCCTACACTGTTGTCCATTTTATCCTGATTAAGGATTTACTCAACTTCTATCCCATATGTGCTTCTGCTTCCTGAATTCCAGTCTAAGGTGCGATGTCATTACCTGGAGGTCAGAGTTCTTTCAGTGGACCGTCCATCCTGGCAGTGAGCTTCTCCATTCCCAGAACACATTCCATGTAGGCAGCAAGTAACAGAGATAAGCCACTTCCTCTCTTTCCTTCTGCTGAAGTTACCAATCCATCTAAGTGATCAAGACCACTAGAATTTAAGGTCAAAGAAGTTCTTAGCCAAGAATCACATTACTTGTTTGTTAAAGGAAGAAAGAAAAAAGCAATAAAAAAAAGTGAGATTTTCAGAATATTTCTCAAAGCTCAAAACAGAATAATACCACCCACCCTGCAAACAAACCATTTCTGTTCTTTGGGTCTTGTCTCCACTTTAGAGTGCTTAGCCCCTGCCTCCAAAATCCACTACCTGGGCTTCCACTTGAGGTTGATTAGTTCTGCATTGTAATTTATTCTAGAGTTCCTATTTTCAAAGACCCAGAATGGGAAAAGCTTCAAGTAGGACAGAAAGACTGGCAAAACCTCTATTCTATCCTACACCATCTACTAGATTCTTGAGTGCCTCCCTGTAAATGGAGCTCAGGTAATCATTAGATGGCTTCATAGTAAAACAGATTTGAGTTAATAAGTAGAGGAAATAAGTTTCCTTCCCCAGTGATATTTTATCTGCATTGTTCTATTAAAGACTTACTCCTTTTTAATTAAGCATGGCTCCCAGTTCTTCCTAAATCTTTTTTTTTTGCTGTATTATTAAAAAAAAATTTATTGAAGTACAGTTGATTTACAATGTTGTGTTAATTTCTGCTGTACAGCAAAGTGATTCAATTATACACATATATGCATTATTTTTTAATATTCTTCTTTCCCATTAAGGTTTATCATAGGATATTGAATATAGTTCCCTGTGCTATACAGCAGGACTTTGTTGTTTACTCATCCCATATATCAGCTTGTATCTGGTAACCCCAATCTCCAACTTTGTTGCTCTCCCAACCTTCTCCCCCTTGGCAGCCACTAATCTGTTTTCTGTGTCTATGATTCTGTTTCCATTTCGTAGATAGGTTCAATTATGTTGTATTTTAGATTCCACCTCTAAGTGATATCATATGGTATTTGTCTTTCTCTTTTTGACTCATTTCACTTTGTATGATTATCTTCATATGATTATCATCCATGTTGATACAGGTGGCAACGTTTCATTCTTTTTTATGGCTGAGTAGTATTCCACTGTACGCATGAACCACATCTTCTTTACGCATTCATCTATTGATAGTTACATGGGTTGTTTCCATGTCTTGACTATTGTGAATAGTGCTGCTATGAACATAGGGGTGCATATATATTTTTGGTTTAAAGTTCCATCTGGATACATACCAAGGAGTGGGGTTGTTGGATCATATGGTAATTCAATTTTTGTTTTTTTTTTAAGAACCTCCATACTGTTTTCCATAGTTGCTGCACCACCTTCCATTCCCACCAGCAGTATAGGAGGGTTCCCTTTTCTCCACACCCTCTCCAGGATTTGTTACTAAATCTTTGTCTAACAAAGCAAAGACCCCTGATTGGGAATGCTATGCCACTGCCATGTAGTGTGTTCAGTGTTATTGAATCTCTGTCTTTGAGTAAAGGACTAAAACAGGTCCTTTAGTAAAGCCTGAATATACCAGATATTTTAAGAGGAATAGTGTTAGAGGTCCAGAGTTAAAAAGATACAGTGGAGATTCTGACTTTCCAAGGATGACAGACCTCCAGGTATTAGCAGAATACCTGATTATTCCCACATTTGCCCTGTTGCTTTGCATTATGCATGCAATTGCCTAGCACATGTTATATAGAGCTACCCATTGCTTTGTACACTGGGGTTGGTAAGAAGTAGCTTGGTTTTAGGTGAGAGAAAGTAGAAAAGGATTTCTGAAAAAGAAAGAAGTTTGGGAAGAGACTGTAGTCACGAGAAGAACTGGAGTTAACATATAAAAAATCAGCTAAATGCCCTAGTTGAGACTGGGAACAAAAAATAGCAGAACCAAAGTTTGTGACCAGGACAGTGCAAAGCCTGGTGACAGGGAAAGGTGAATCAAAGAGAGAGTGTAGACCCATAGTCATTTGCCTATTTGTCTGAATACCTTGGGTCTAGTTACCTGGGATGTAGCTTTGCTCCCATCAACTAATGTAAAAGACATGATAAATGTTGTAAAGGCTAACAGGTTTAGTATTAAGGTTATTGAAATCCTTGGTCTATTTTGTAACTCTGTGACAGGGAGGAGGAAGTCACTGTAGATGAGAAATTCAATAACAAAACCATCCCAAGGAGAAATTGTAGGTGTATTTCTATTTTAGGGAATGTATTGGGAAATATGGGAGATTTCCAACTCGTTCTCGGGCTCCAAATTAATTGGTTCTTTTTATAAAGCAATAAGGAGCATTTGGAAAATATAAGGGAAACTTTGCACAGAAAAGTTTTCAGCAAAGTCCTTTTATTTTCTCCTCAAAATGACATTAATAACTAAATATTGCCCACATTGATTTCTTGGTTTGGTGTGAATGAGTTCTTTTGCTTCTAAGTTTTCAAATGCCAGAATATAGATTCAAGATCTCTTCTGTTTTATGCTGCTGCTGCTGCTGCTAAGTCGCTTCAGTCGTGTCCAACTCTGTGTGACCCCATAGACGGCAGCCCACCAGCCTCCCCCGTCCCTGGGATTCTCCAGGCAAGAACACTGGAATGGGTTGCCATTTCCTTCTCCAATGCATGAAAATGAAAAAATAAAGTTAAGTCGCTCAGTCATGTCCTACTCCTAGCGACCCCAAGGACTGCAGCCCACCAGGCCCCTCTGTTCATGGGATTTTCCAGGCAAGAGTACTGGAGTGGGGTGCCATTGTTTTATGAGGAGGAAACAAAAAGAGATTCTTGTGCAGCCAAGCTTACTAACAATGCTCCTCTCTACCAAGACCATTAATAGACATAGTAACCTGATACATTATTCCCTTTTTTATTGAATGCAGGAAGTAGGCTATTCTTTTCTACTCCCCAGCTTTTACAAAGTAACAAGCAGGCAGAATTCTCTGGACAAAATAAGATACAAAGCCCAAAGAACATGCTTCATTCTCTTGTAAAGTGTGCCCTGGAGTACACCATGTTATTCTACGGACAGTACTTATCAGTTCTTTATACTCATGGATGAAAGAAGTACAGTCACATGGAAAATGGTCAGGAAGAGTTATTCATGGGACACGTGGTATGGTTCTAAAGATAAAACTTCATCTAGCTCATAATTTTATCCTGAGTGAGCCCTGAGTTCAGGGAAGAGTCCTAACAGCCATATGGACTGACCTCGCTCCATCACAACCCCACCACTCAGGACTCTGGGATTGTAGAGCTTCACCATTCCATGTACTGACTGTCCATCAGTACTATGAATGCTGCTGTTCGGTTGCAGAGGTTGTCTGTGTGGATTGGTGGGATTTTATAATAATTACCAAGAGCTAATTTTCATTCAACCTCCATTAAGCATGATGTGCTATATATTAAAAATATTACTTACCAGGGATAATTTATCTATGACCTTTTGCAACATGAGGAATTATCTTGTCATGCATCATTATAGTAAATCTTCTCTCTCCTTTATCTAATGGCAAACATTTTTAATGGGTCTCTGAGGATCTATTTTAAATATTCAACCTAATGCAGAATGCTGTAAACACACATCTTTTGCAAGAAAAACAGAGCTGCTATTCTTTTTCCTTGGAGATTCTGGGGGAGGTGAAATGTTTAAAGCTATATATCTGATTCAACCCCTTCACTTTGAAGCAGAAAGCTAAGAGGTTAGCCTATTGTCCATGTTCATGGGTAAATCAGATGCAAAGGCTGGACTCGCAGCTGAGTTTCTTTCATTCTCTGTCCAGAACTCTATCCTGCACCCTGACCGAACAGGATTTAGAGGAAGCTTCTGTCAAGCAAGCCAAGATAGGGAAACCCACCTAAGAGTGGAAGGAAGGACTATATAACATATACGGTAAATTGTATTGCTATTACTCTGCTGCTAAGAGATGCTTTACAATTGTGGTGCTGGAGAAGACTCTTGAGAGTCCCTTGGACAACAAGGAGATCAAACCAGTCAATCCTAAAGGAAATCAACCCTGGATACTTATTGGAAGGACTGATGTTCAAGCTGAAGCTCTAATACTTTACACCTGATGTGAACAGCCAGTACACTGAAAAAGACACTGATGCTGGGAAAGATTGAAAGCAAAAGAAGAAAGAGGGTAGCAGAGGATGAGATGGTTGGAAAGCATCACTGACTCAGTGGACATGAACTTGGGCAAACTCTGGGAGATAGTGAGGGACAGAGAGGCCTGGTGTGCTGCAGTCCACTGGGTTGCAAAGAGTACGACATGACTTACCGACTGAACAACAGCAACATAAGAGATGAAGTATTCTGGTCTCTGGACAATAAAGAGGCCTCACTGGAATTCTAACATGGGCCACTGTACACGTGCAGGAGTCATGGATGTTTGCTCTTTAAACAAATATTTATTAAATACCTCTGCACAACAGACATCATAGTAATTGTTGTCTAGGGATCCTAGACGCCAGGTTGGGCATCTCCGTTTCCCAGCTTCAGGAGTCTATGAGAAGTGATGCCGCTTGTTGTCTCTAACTTCCTTGGCCACCTATCCCCCTCCCCCCCTCCCCCATCTTCTCCAGTTAGGGAGTAAAGGTGGGCAGTGACCTACTTTATTGAAGAGTTTTAGGAGGAATCTGGCATGACTCAGCCCCTTTTTCTTCTCTTTCTCTTTGCAATCTGCTGGTCAGTTCTTGGTCATGTGTTCAGCTTAACAGTAAGACTTCTGTTCTAATGTGACCAGTCTGTGGTTTGCCCTCCATGCTTATGACAGGAATTGTCAATTTCTCTAATATAAAGGCTCAGTTTTATGAAACCAAACTTGCCTCACACTGATGTAAAGTTTTCCATCAGCTTCATTAGTATAAATTTGGCTGAAGTCAGGCAAATGGTGCCAGGTCTACAAACAGCTTCTGAGCCACCACAGTGCAGGGCTCAGGTCATGGGTATAAGGGCAGTGCAGTCGTACATGTTCCTCTCCTTGAAGAGCCATGTTAGGGTTAATATTTTGCTGTCATGTTCTTGAAATTTAAAAATTTTAAACAAAGGACTCACATTTTCATTTTTTTACTTGGCCTTACAAGTTGTGGAGCCAGTCCTGCCAAGGTTCTCAGCTCAACAGAGGCAGGGGGTGGGGGTCTTAGGACATGGGCTACATGGTTTAATCTCAAGTTACTCAAGATAAGCTTGGCCTGGTATTGCAAGATCATTTTAGGCATTAGTGGATAGAATATCTGCCACTGCTAAACAACAACAACCTCACAAACTTTAAGGTGGCTGGGATCTGCATACAGAGCACTGGTATGACTCAGGGAATAAAATGTTAGCTTGACCTCGATTTGCTACTTCCAGATTCCATTCCATTTTCAGGACTATGGAAAGAATTCTGTGTTCCTGAGGTTTATTGAAAGCCTGGAATATCACTACCCCCACCTCCTCCCAGACACACAAACTGGCTTCAGATTGCTTCAGGACTAGTTAATCACTAAGCTATTGCTGCATTTTTCTGTGTTTGGAGAGCACATGTCAGAGATTTTCATCCACATACAAGTTTCAGAAGCAATCAAGGCTTTGCTCCAGAATACTGGTCCTGCTAAGACCTAGGTAAAGATAGGGGGAAACTTGGAGGCGATTTCATCAGATCAGATCAGTTGCTCAGTTGTGTCCGACTCTGCAACCCCATGAATCGCAGCACGCCAGGCCTCCCTGTCCATCACCAACTCCCAGAGTTCACTCAGACTCACGTCCATCGAGTCAGTGATGCCATCCAGCCATCTCATACTCTGTCGTCCCCTTCTCCTCTTGCCCCCAATCCCTCCCAGCATCAGAATCTTTTCCAATGAGTCAACTCTTC
>NW_011494902.1:6867581-6885751 GCF_000754665.1 Bison bison bison | reverse complement strand
CCATCACCAACTCCCAGAGTTCACTCAGACTCACGTCCATCGAGTCAGTGATGCCATCCAGCCATCTCATACTCTGTCGTCCCCTTCTCCTCTTGCCCCCAATCCCTCCCAGCATCAGAATCTTTTCCAATGAGTCAACTCTTCTCATGAGGTGGCCAAAGTACTGGAGTTTCAGCTTTAGCATCATTCCTTCCAAAGAAATCCCATAGGCCTAATCAATTCCACAAGGGACTTGGTTAATAGACACTGAGGTATAGAGGTAAGAATGCCTACCTGCATTCTTACTTTAAAATCTGCTTTTAGAACAAGTTATGCTCAATAGGACTCAGGGATTAAAGGAGAAATGTGCATGTATGCTTAGTTACTCAATCATGTCCAACTCTTCTTGACCGTTTGGACTGTAGCCCACCAGTCTCCTCTGTCCATGGGATTTTTTTCAGGCAAGAATACTGGAGTGGGTTGCCATTTCCTACTCCAGGGGATCTTTCTGATCCAGGGATCGAACCTGGGTCTCCTATGTCTCCTGCATTGCAGGTAGATTCTTTATCCACTGAGCCACTAGGGAAGTCCAAAGGAGAAATGGAAGTTAGTAAAGTTTAAATACAGTGAATGGGGAAGAATGCTACCTCAAAAAGGACTTGATGATTGGACTGCTACATTGCAAATTTCTAAACCCCAGAAGATACATTATGTCAAATGGCACTTTCTGGGTGACAGAACCCATAAGTGGAGCTCCCTCTCAGATATGGTAAAAGCACCATGCCCAAATAAGCTTTCTTTAAAAAGACCTTCCAACTGAATTTAAATTTAAAGGTGATGGCCTTCTTAAATCAGCCTAATTGACATCATTTGGAGCTAAAATTGAAAAGTTACCAATAATCCCAATTCTTTCAAATACCATCAAATCTTTGCTATTTGCTATTCTCTTTTGAACTGTGGTGTTGGAGAAGACTCTTGAGAGTCCCTTGGACTGCAAGGAGATCCAACCAGTCCATTCTGAAGGCGATCAGCCCTGGGATTTCTTTGGAAGGAATGATGCTAAGGCTGGAACTCCAGTACTTTGGCCACCTCATGCGAAGAGTTGACTCATTGGAAAAGACTCTGATGCTGGGAGGGATTGGGGGCAGGAGGAGAAGGGGATGACAGAGGATGAGATGGCTGGACGGCATCACTGACTCGATGGATGTGAGTTTGAGTGAACTCCAGAAGATGGTGATGGACAGGGAGGCCTGGCGTGCTGCAATTCATGGTATTGCAAAGAGTTGGACACGGCTGAGCGACTGATCTGATCTGATTCTCTGGCAGCCCTACGTTCTAAGTTTCTTTGCCTGAGATGAGGACTTGAGGACTGAGAATTGCCATTGTTTCTATGTTTGAAGCACTTCTGAAATAATATGTTGTGTTCTAATAAATCTCTGAACTCTTTAAGGAGTGAGGTACATTAAAGATATTTTATGTGGGACTAATCCAACCAGTCCATCCTAAAGGAAATCAGTCCTGAATATTCATTGGAAGGACTGATGTTGAAGCTGAAACTCCAATACTTTGGCCACCTGATGTGAAGAACTGACTCATTGGGAAAGACCCCGATGCTAGGAAAGATTGAAAGCTGGAGGAGAAGGGGACAACAGAGGATGAGATGGCTGGTTGGCACCACTGGACATGAGTTTGAGTAAACTCTGGGAGTTGGTGATGGACAGGGAGGCCAGGCCTGCTGCAGTCCATGGAGTCGCAAGGCGTCAGACACAACTGAGCAACTGAACTGAACTGAACTGAAGTCAACTCTTAAGGTCCAAAGGAACTGCCTGTATTCTAGGATGAACAGCCTAGGTTGTCGCTTCTGAAGGAACTCAATTCCTTTTGGTCATTGAGAGAACACCTTCAACTAAGACAAAGCAGAATACAAAAAAGACTTCACTTTCTTTGGTCTTTTCATACCCAAGAACAATATCTAACTTTGGAATTTAATTACTTTCACCTTTGTTGTACTTGAACTTTCAAGATACTCTAATCTATGAGCTTTATTTTCTCGCAAGGAATTTGATCCTGGGAGGGAGTTTATATTCAGGTACTGGGAATTTTATCATTGGTTGAAGTTTCCCAATGAGTAATATTAGGCAATGTACTTGAACATAATTCAAAACTGGTCAAAAATAAGGCAGAAATTTCACGTGGCTACCATAGTTTTTGAATTAGTTTAATTAATGAATGGGGAACAGTCTACACTGTCATCTGCAACCTCAGGAGGGTCCTTAATTCAGGAGTGATTTGATTGGTATAAGGGAGAGCTTTATGAAGGTATAATCAAACCACCCTAATGGGTTGCCACTGTCTCCCCCAGTGAGATAATCATGCCATTGTTGACTGTGTGTTTAGGATAGAGCCAAAGGAGAGAAGAGAACCAAAATCTTAGGAATGCTGATTAGAAAGTGTCATTTATCCTGGTTCATGTTTCTAAGAGAAGAGACGTCAGTCATAACCTCTTGGCTTTGCTCTTCTCATCTTATTTATTCCTCTCATAGGCAGATGGAATGAATTATCAGATTGGTGTGATAGGGAGAGGGACTGGGGATGCTCAGTCTCTTGCTCTCTTTTTGAACTTTCTCTCAGCCTTCAGAGAAAGTGTGTTCTTGTCTGCTCCTGGCCATGTGCTAAACTCAGTGCTTGAGGCTTCCTTTGGGGAGGCCTACAGTGTTATTTTGGAGAAGGCAATGGCACCCCACTCCAGTACTCTTGCCTGGAAAATCCCATTGATGGAGGAGCCTGGTAGGCTGCAGTCCATGGGGAGGCTAAGAGTCGGACACGACTGAGCGACTTCACTTTGACTTTTCACTTTTATGCATTGGACAGTTTTCTTTTGCTGTTTGAGATGAGGGTACAGTATTATAAAGTTCACTGTTGCTTTTCACTTAGGCTGGAATCTCAATCAGCTGTATAATGGAAAAGTTAACATTTTAATCTTTCACTGCCTTGCTGTAGACACTGGAAAGACTTCTATTTGTAAGTTAGATGATCTTTGTCAACTACTTAAACTTTTTCTCAGTTTTCTCATGTGTAAAATAGGAAAATACCTGTACTAACTTACACAGGATTGTTATAGATGAGAACAGTTAGTAGCAAGTGCTTGGGAAAATGCTATATCAGTGTTTGCTGTTACCACTTTATCTACCAATTTGTACAGAATTTGAGGAGTAGGAATGAGAGTTGCTTTGTATTAGGTTTCCCATGCAGTTCAATGGTAACTAATAGGTACACACAAAAAAAGAATGTCATGGTCCTGGCTTTAGACTGACTAGTGGGAAATACAGATGAGTGAATCAATAATTGTAGTACAGCATGTGACATGTTATAATAAAGACCTGTGCTCTGTTTATGGGAACTCAGAGATGGGGAGCAACTAAAAATTCAAATGTTACCATAGCTGGAACTCAAGGTTAATCCAAGATAGGATGTGAATTGGAGCCTAATTATTTTTCAGCCCTGAGCTTCCCTGGTGCTATTAAATTTTAGCAAAATTACAAATTCATGCAAATACACAAACAAAAGCTAGCTTAATGCATTCTTGAAGTAGTCAAATAATTAATGTCATTAAAATAACCTAATCCAGTAAAGAATCTTCCTGCCAATGCAGGGGATGCAGGTTCAATCCCTTGGTTGGGAAGATCCCCTGGAAAAGATAATCACAACGCATTCCAGTGTTCTTCCCTGGGAAATCCCATGGATAGAGGAGCCTTACAGACTACAGTCCATGGGATCACAAAAGAGCTGGACATGACTTAGTGACTATACAACAACAGTTTTTCAGATCCAGAGTGCTTCATTTTAGTGCTCTCTGTCCCTATTTTTATGCCATACCATGATCTATGCTTGCTTGCCACTTTCTGGCTTCCCTCCTGGAGTTGTTCCGTCCAACATTCAGTTTCAGATTCAGTAGCAGACCGTCACAACAGCTGTCTGAGGCACTCATCCATATCAGCTGCCAGACCATCAGTTGAGGAATGAACACATCACTGGATATGTAACAATATGGAGAAAATTGAGCTTATCAGAAAGGAAAGGAAATTGGGTATCAGATGAGGAGTATAGTTCCAAGCAACAGAAGCTAACTCAGAAAAGATTGAGCAGACGAAGAATTTATTAAAAAGATATTGAGAAGATCACAGAACATTGAAAGCAAGCTAGAGACTGTGTTCATGGCAATGCTTTAAAACCACATTGGGTAGGAAGCTGTAGCTGAGGCCACTATAGACCAGATGACAAAATGTGCAGTACTGTGACTGTACGTCAGGACCTCTGTTTCTGCAACACTGACCCCAAATGATGGACACCTTCTTAAACCTTGCAAAAACAGCGTCAACAACAACAGGACAATGAATTCTGTACAGTTCTTGCTTTTGCTGCTTATTTTTTACCACAGTATTGCAAAGATGCATCTAGTTAGTAGAGTCCAAGTCATATTTCTGAATTCCAGTGGCAAGGCAGCTGAAAGAGCCACTTCTCTGGCTTCTCCCTTGGGGTGGTGTTGGGAAAGTATTAGCCAGAAAATGTGACAAATGTCTAGGAGGAATGAGACCCTTTAAAGACTTGAATGGATAATGATAGATGCCAGTAAGTATCTTATAAGGTTTTTTCCTTTCTTTTTCAAATGAATGGAAAGGTTTTCTTTTTCTTTCTTTTACATGCAAGCGTGGAACCAGAACTCAGAAAAACATGTGCAAGGCCACCTACCTCCTCTGTGGTTTCCTTTTATCCAACATTCTCCACGCAGTGATCTGCCTCTCCTTTAAATGTTGAATATAATTACTGAATATAAATGTTTAAAAGCAAATTATTCTGAAGTTATATTCAATTAGTAGCCTATCTCAGACACCCACGTCTTAATATTTAATGGTGTTCCATGGTAAAATTCTTCCTTACCACCCCCTCCAGGATACACAGTCAAGGACTCTCTTATTCAATAGTGTAGTGTTGGTTATTGTCTGGTAGTCAGCTCCTTCTGAAATCTGGACTAAATGATTTCTCCATCTTCCATATTCTTTCTGTCACAGATGCAGCAACCACACTGGACACAATGGACCTTGCTCAAACATCATCAGTATATTCAAGATATATTTAGTTTGTACCCCCGATATTATAAATTCAGGCCTTGAAACCAAAAATGCCTTCAAAGTTTATTCTGAAATGCTACAAATAGAATACTTTCATCAAGTTTTCTTCCCTAAAATGAGAAACATCAATACTATCAAGTAAATATTCAGAACATATTAGATATTATTATTAGTTTTACATTTACTTCTTTCACCATTGAAGTTCTACTCAGCCTGCAAGTCAAGATGAGATCTAAACATTCCTAAAGAACCCCCCACCACCTCTTTCCCCTCAAACACAACTGTGCTTTGTTCTCCTTTTATAACTCATCACAGTTTCCAAGACAGGCCTTTTTTTTGAGTCATATATTTTCCCACTGATGTAACATCCTTTGTGACCTTTCTAGAAGCCAGAATTGGCTTCATATTGGGATCTCCCACACATAGGTAAGTTGCTTACAGAGAGCAGAATTTCAGCAAATATTTGTTGTATTGAGCTAAACATTAATTCTTATTTTGTCTCATACTGCAGTCTTTTGTTAATTAGGCATAAAGGATAAAGGATTTTAATAGGATACGGAGTTATCTCTTCAAGTAACTCATTTTTTATTTTTATTTTTTAAATTTTAATTTATTTTGATTGAAGTTATAGTTGATTTACAATATTATGTTCAGATCAGATCAGATCAGTCGCTCAGTCATGTCTCACTCTTTGTGACCCCATGAACTGCAGCACGCCAGGCCTCCCTGTCCATCACCAACTCCCGGAGTTCACTCAAATTCATCCAGTGTCCATCGAGTCAGTGATGCCATCCAGCCATCTCATCCTCTGTCGTCCCCTTCTCCTCCTGCCCCCAATCCCTCCCAGCATCAGAGTCTTTTCCAATGAGTCAACTCTTCGCATGAGGTGGCCAAAGTACTGGAGTTTCAGCTTTAGCATCATTCCCTCCAAAGGAATCCCAGGGCTGATCTCCTTTAGAATGGACTGGTTGGATCTCCTTGCAGTCTAAGGAACTCTCAAGAGTCTTCTCCAACACCACAGTTCAAATGCATCAATTCTTCGGCGCTCAGCCTTCTTCACAGTCCAACTGTCCCATCCATACATGACCACAGGAAAAACCATAGCCTTGACTAGACGGACCTTTGTTGGCAAAGTAACGTCTGTGCTTTTCAATATGCTATCTAGGTTGGTCATAACTTTCCTTCCAAGGAGTAAGCATCTTTTAATTTCATGGCTGCAGTCACCATCTGCAGTGATTTTGGAGCCCAGAAAAATAAAGTCTGACACTGTTTCCCTATCTATTTCCCATGAAGTGATGGGACCAGATGCCATGATCTTCGTTTTCTGAATGTTGAGCTTTAAGCCAACTTTTTCACTCTCCACTTTCACTTTCATCAAGAGGCTTTTGAGTTCCTCTTCACTTTCTGCCATAAGGGTGGTGTCATCTGCATATCTGAGGTTATTGATATTTCTCCCAGCAATCTTGATTCCAGCTTGTGTTTCTTCCAGTCCAGCGTTTCTCATGATGTACTCTGCATATACAGAGTTAAATAAACAGGGTGACAATATACAGCCTTGACGTACTCCTTTTCCTATTTGGAACCAGTCTGTTGTTCCATGTCCAGTTCTAACTGTTGCTTCCTGAACTGCATACAAATTTCTCAAGAGGCAGATCAGGTGGTCTGGGATTCCCATCTCTTTCAGAATTTCCCACAGTTTCTTGTGATCCACACAGTCAAAGGCTTTGGCTTAGTCAATAAAGCAGAAATAGATGTTTTTCTGGAACTCTCTTGCTTTTTCCATGATCCAGTGGATGTTGGCAATTTGATCTCTGGTTCCTCTGCCTTTTCTAAAACCAGCTTGAACATCAGGAAGTTCACGGTTCACCTATTGCTGAAGCCTGGCTTGGAGATTTTTGAGCATTACTTTACTAGTGTGTGAGATGAGTGCAATTGTGTGGTAGTTTGAGCCTTCTTTGGTATTGCCTTTCTTTGAGATTGGAATGAAAACTGACCTTTTCCAGTCCTGTGGCCACTGCTGAGTATTCCAAATTTTCTGGCATATTGAGTGCAGCACTTTCACAGCATCATCTTTCAGGATTTGAAATAGCTGAACTGGAATTCTATCACCTCCACTAGCTTTGTTCGTAGTGATGCTTTCTAAGGCCCACTTGACTTCACATTCCAGGATGTCTGGCTCTAGGTCAGTGATCACACCATCATGATAATCTGGGTCGTGAAGATCTTTTTTGTACAGTTCTTCTGTGTATTCTTGCCATCTCTTCTTAATATCTTCTGCTTCTGTTAGGTCCATACCATTTCTGTCCTTTATTGAGCCCATCTTTGCATTAAATGTTCCTTTGGTATCTCTGATTTTCTTGAAGAGATCTCTAGTCTTTCCCATTCTGTTGTTTTCCTCTATTTCTTTGCATTGATTGCTGAAGAAGGCTTTCTTACAGCAAAGTGATTGTTTTATATATATATATATATTTTCATATTATTTCTGTTATAAGTTATTACAAGATATTGAAGATTGTTCCCTGTGTTGTATAGTACATCCTTGTTGCTTATCTATTTTATATATGGTAGTGTATTAATCCCATACTTCTAATATTTGCCTTCCCCCTCCCTTTCCCCTTTAGTAACCGTAAGTTTGTTTTCTAGGTCAGTGAGTCTGTTTCTGTTTTATAAATAGATCATCTGTATTATTTTTTAGATTGATATATTTGTCTTTCTCTGATTTACTTCACTTAGTATGATATTCTCTAGGTCCATCTATGTTATTGCAAATGGCAATATTTCATTCTTTTTTATAACTGAGTAGTATCCCATTGTGTGTGTGTGTGTATACATGTATGTATGTATGTGTGTGTGTGTATATATATATATACACCACATTTTCTCTATCCATTCATCTGTCAATGGACACTTCTTGCTTCCATGTCTTGGCTATTATAAATAGTGCTGCTGTGAACATTGGAATGCTCAATGTAGTGTTTTCATCTTTTCCGGACATATGCCCAGGATTGGGATGGCTAGATCATATAAACACGGGAAACCTCATCCAGCCTGGACACAGACAGGATTGACAGATTGCTAACTCTTTCTCAGTTCCATGGGTGGTGGTGTATGGAGTTCTTAGAAGGTGGAGCAATTGTCAGGTTAATTCTGATAACAAATGAGACACTGGCATGCTAAATAGCTACGTGTCCCCCAAGCAGTCGGTGTCCCCCAACTTCTTAGTTTTTTAAAGTAACTCATTTATTTTTATAAGGGACTTCTGGAACCACATTGCAAACTTCTTAGGTGTAGGGGTTCCTTAAAAACAATATAGGTAACTATCCATGAAAGGAAGTCTAGTAAAGCCTCATGGCCCAGACGATAGGTATATCCAGAATCAACCCCTATGTTTCACAGGAGAAAAAAGGAAACTTTCCTGATTTTCAGAGAAAAAAATATCTGTAAACTGAAAGAGCTGACTTATAGAACCAATAAGGGTATTTTTGGGTTGAAGTCAGCACCGAAAAGTCACTTCCAATCTCTTCTTCCCTTGAAAAATCATTAATGAAGTCTGGTCTAGTGAAAACTTGGTCGTGTCTAACTCTTTGCAACCCTATGGACCATCGTCTGTTAGGCTCCTTGTCTAAGGGATTCTCCAGGCAGGAATACTGGAGTAGGTTGCCATTTCCTCCAGGGGATCTTCCTGACCCAGGGATTGAACCTGGGTCTCCTGCATTGCAGGCATATTCTTTACCATCTGAGCCACCTCAGGAAGCCTGCATTACTGGACATTGTTAGCCAAATTCTTCCATGACAGTTTCTGGATATGAAAAACCATGAAGTCAGAAGCTACAACAGACTGATTGGAAAGTCAGCCTCTCCTTCGGACATGGAAGTCCAAAGAAGAGGGTTGGCAACTCTTTTCTAAACTTCCTCTGTGAGTTTGATCTCATTTTATTTTAATTTGGAGAAATAAATTGTGTCATCAAACATTTGGAAGCCGTGACAGATTTTATTTTCTTGGGCTCCAAAATCATTATGGACAGTGACTGCAGCCATGAAATTAAAAGACGCTTGCTCCTTTGAAGAAAAGCAATGACAAACCTAGATAGCGTATTAAAAAGCAGAGACATCACTTTGCCAACAAAGGTCTGTATAGTCAAAGCTATGATTTCTCCAGTAGTCATGTAAGGCTGTGAGAGTTGGGCCATAAAGAAGGCTGAGCATTGAAGAACTGTTGCTTTCGAACTATGGTGCTGGAGAAGACTCTTGAGGGTCCCTTAGACTGCAGGCCAGTCCATCCTAAAGGAAATTTACCCTGAATAAAGGACTAATGCTGAGGCTGAACTCCAATACTTTGGCCACTTGATGCAAAGAGCCAACTTATTGAAAAGACCCTGATTCTGGGAAAGATTAAGGCAGGAGGAGAAGGAGGCAACACAGGATGAGGTGGTTGGACGGTATCATTGACTCAATGGACGTGAGTTTGAACAAGCTCAGAGAGACAGTGAAGGACAGGGAAGCCTGGCATTCTGCAGTTTATGGGGTTGCAAAGAGTCAGACACAACTGAGCAACTACTCAACATCAAACTTACAGGCTGAATTAGAGTATTTGAGAGTAACATTTTCACTGCTATAGGTGGAAAGGACATGGGGAAGATTGTGCAGCTTGATGGAAAAAGTATGACAGGATAAAATATAGGTAGAGGTGACTTAATGTGGTCTTAGATAATAGCTTTTCTTCAGAGTAAGTTCTAGTTGCTATTTATTCTTCCATTGCCTTGTGAAGTCCTTTTGAGGGAAGGATCACAGAATGTTTGTAGAAGAAACTTGGAAATTGTCCAGTCATTTCATTTGACAAAGAAGTACTTTGAAGGCCAGTGAGGAAGTAAAATGTAATAAAAGTCACACAGAGTAAATAGCAGAAGTGGAACTGGAATCAGATTTATTTTGTACCACCTGGCCCTGATCAAAAAATTATATAATATTCAAAGACTCCTAATACTCTAATATTCCTTAACTTTTCTCCTAAGCATCAGGTAGACTCTGTTTCAAGTTCTCATTTGTAAAATGATTACCTTTCAAAAATTAACAGCCATGTTGGAAAACAACAGAAGTCCAATGTTAATTTCTGTATGAAAGGGGAAGGGGACTTTGCACATATTTTACACCACCCATAAGGAAATTCAGCTTTGGGGCTAATATTTTCTTGGAGACCTTCCTTCCCAATCCCAGTATAAAAATATTTGCTGATGAATAACTGTTCCAACTTGTCCCTTTTCAGAATATCAGCATTTCTCTTTACCTCTCTCTAACATTGGGTACCTGTGGGTCCTATTTTGGCTTTGTTCCTAATTACTTCACTATTAACTCACTCTTCATCTGTTCTTGTCCATTTAGTCTGTGTGGACTTGCCTTCTCTGCCCTACTGATTATGAGCTGGGCAGTGGGATAACTGAAACAATCCCACTCCAACCCAACAGATAACCTTGTCCAAGATTAATTGTCTCTTTTGACCAAATTGTCACCAGCCAGCCCCTGAAACATTTCCTTTGAATTCTAATCCATTAGTTGATAAAGTTTCCAAATTACCAGGCAGGAGTCCATATGGCTTAGGCAGACAAATCTTATGAGTTCGTCCTATTAATCCAGTTTGTTGGGGATGAGCATAGGTTAGACCCAGGGTGCTCCTTGAGAAGTTTTAAGGTTGTTTTAGTTTTAAGGTTGTATTTGGCACCTTTATTGTGGTGAAATTTACTATATAACCTGGTATATATTTTTCTCTGGGAACCTGTGTGTGTATGAGTAGGTTCTGCACACATAACAAAGTGAAACTGGTTGATAACCCAGCTGTAGTCACCTAAATGAAAAGCATGCTCTAGGTGGTCTGTTCAGCAGAAAAACGTCTGGGCCTCTGACTCATTCAAATAGATCTGAAAAGTCCCAATTAATTCATTCTACTTAATGGATTCCATTTCTAACCATTCACTTTTTATTATGGAACAGTGAGAGCAGGGCCTCATAAGAACCCCACAGTTAGCGTTGTGTCTACTATTGCTGTCTTGAAACGTGATCATTTAATCTTTGAATGTGTTTTGTAAGCGAAGTCTGATGGAACAATGGAGCATATACTTGAGCAAAGGATATATAAAATATTATAGAAGAAAGGTAACTGCCTTTTATTTTAGTGCTTTGACTGGCACTTTCCCCCCTGATTTTTGAGCAAAAAATCATTTTCATGTCTGTTCTGAGAGTGGCATATATCACAGAGCCCACACTTCACCTTGGCCACTCATCTTTACGTAGGGTCCTATAGCTTTCTGTCCTGGCTTACATTCTACTGACACATCATCTCAAAGACTAAGACTCACTTTCTCTCATTTTTCTTAATAGTTAAACTATTTTTTAAGACCTTACTCTGTGCCAGACATGCACTTAACCCACATTAGTCATGTAATCACCAGGACAACTCTTCTGCAATCACTCTTCTCATTAGTCCCATTTTACAGATAAGGAAATTGAAATTTAGGTTAAGCAGCTAGCCCGAAGTCACGGAGTAAGTGTTAGTGTCAGAATTTGAAGTCTGGTAGATGAAAGCCAGACCCTATGCCCTAGATTCATGAATATAATTGAGAAATATCTTTAAAATGCTTGGTCCAAGAATATGATTGGAACATTACATTTTTATTAATCCACTTCATTATTTAATCATTGGTTTTTTAACCTTTTGTTAATTTATTTTGACTTCTAAAAGTATTTTCAATATAGTACTCTCTCATAGTAAAGTTATGACATACTAAAATCCATCATAATGAAGCATTAATGATAAAGTGATGCGTGCATGAGTGTGTGCTCAGTTGTGTCTGGCTCTTTGTGACCCCATGGACTGTAGCCTGCTAGGCTCCCCTGTCCATAGGATCTTCCAGGCAAGAATACTGGAGTGAGTTGCCATTTCCTCCTCCAGGGCATCTTCCTGACCCAGGGATTGAACCCAGGTCTCTTGAGTCTCCTGCAGAGGCAGGCAGATTCTTTACCACTGAGCCATAATAAGGTGATAGTAGACAGGTAATCATCCACCTTCTCTCATTTTGTTTTCTTTACTGAAAGTGAGGAATATTTGAGTAAACTATATTGTTCTGCTTAAGGTTCTTGGGTCACTATTGCACTTTAAATCAATTAATCATCACTATTTCCTGATCACTCCTTCTCTTTCTGAGACTCAGTTTAGAAAACTGTGTGCAGTACAGAAAGAACTCAAATTCTAGAACCCAGTTCCAAGAAAGCATACCTGGCCTCTGTATCAATCCTGCAAATATAACCAGAAGCTTTCTTTCTTTTTTTTTCTGCCCTATTCACCCTCTAACTCCAAGAACAATCCACAACTGTTGCTTTCAGGCCCTCACAGTCTCTCCCCTGACTGCCATACTCATCATTCCAAATTCAGAACTAAGAGCATATTTCTGTCTGTGAATGCAAGGAGTAGAAAAGTTCACTATTCATTTCTTTTCTCATATGTCCCCACTGCTGTTAAGCCTAGATCTAAATGTTACATATTTTGTAGGGCTTCCATGGAATGAGCCCATGAGGAGGAGGCAACTGAGGGAGAGAATGTGTAGATCTTATGCTGAGTGTTTCCCGTCCTTCCCAGAGGCTGCTGTATTGCTGGCCCTTCACTGCAGGGTGGAGGCGGTGGGGAAGGTGCTTTCCCTTTTGCAACTATAGCAAGGCCCCTACATACAAATGAATTCTGTTCTGAGAGTGCATTTGTAAGTCCAATTTGTTCATAAGTCCAGCAACGTTAGCCTAGGTATCCAACTAACACAATTGACTATATAGTACTGTGCTAGGTTTATAATACTTTTCACACAAATAATACATAAAAACAAACACAAAAAAATAAAGCATTTTTAATCTTACAGTACCTTGAGAAGTACAGTAGTACATTATAACAACTGGCACTTCTTAGCAGTACCAGCTACATCCCCAATGCTTTGGACATCCTAGGCTTGAAATAAAGATATTGCACTATTGTACTTTATACAGTACTATAGAGTATGGCACCCAAAAGCACAACCACTTGTAGAGGATGCACAAATGTGACAATGTATGCCAGACACATGTAACCTACATGATTAGACATGTGAACACATGCTTGCATCTTTGAATGTTGCAACTTGAAGGTTTGTATGTAGGGAACTTTCTGTACTGGAATGGGCAAACTTGGTTAAAATATACACATTAGTCTGCCTCTCCCAGTGATTGACACAATTCATTTTTCTTATGATTTTGGACCTGAGAAGTGCAAAATGCAACTATTTTCAGGGAAACATTTTCCTTTGAATCTGTGTTCAGTTTCATGTGAGTTTTCCTCAAGAAGGCAGATGCTCTTGACGAGTTACCAGAATACCCATCATCACTGAGAGTGCCTTGGCTGTGACCTTTTTTGGCAGAAGTACTTCCAAAGAGAAGCAACTTTGCAACTTACACTGGCCTCTGTGCTGTCAGCCTGACAGTGTTTCTTGAACTTAGAGTGATTTAGTGGTAGTTTTTATCTGAGGGCCTCATTTTCCATGTTGTTGCTGTTGTTGTTCAGCTGCTCAGTCATGTCCACCTCTTTGCGACCCCATGGATGGCAACACTCCAGGCTTCCCTCTCCTTCACTATCTCCCAGAGTTTGCTCAAACTCATGTCCATTGAGTCAATGATGTCATCCAACCATCTCATCCTCTGTCATCCCCTTTCCTTTTGCCCTCAGTCTTTCCCAGCATCAGGGTTTTTTCCAAAGAGTTGGCTCTTCAAATCAGGTGGCCAAAGTATCAGAGCTTCAGCTTCACCATCAGTCCTTCCAGCGAATATTCTGGGTTGATTTTCTTACACCAGCCCAATTGGACTAGGAAGAGGGAGCTGCAGCTCCTGCTGTGACCAGCAGTCAACTGCCCCCCAGGAAAGAACCACCTGTTTTCAGCTCTCTCATTGCTGCTGTCCATAATTACACTCACCGAAGCTTCTAATACCAGCAGGCTGGGAAGTAAAGGAGGAGCTGTTTGGGCCTTATAGACAGATCCTTCTAGGCCTAATGAACACAATCCTCTGTCAGCAGGGTGCTCATGCCATTGTTTGAGGAAGTGTAAGCATTACCAGTCACATTACCAGTCACACAGCTTTCACACCCACTCCACTCTCCAGCATGGAGGCTTCCCTTCCACACCCTGCTGTTCCCAAACTCTTCCACCATGCCTCTGTAATCATGACCCCAGTGGGCAGATTCCCTCATCCTTAGCTTATCTTGCAAAGGTACTCTGTCCATTTTTTCCCCTTTTTTTAGTATTTATTTATTTGGCTGATCGTGTCTTCATTGCAGCACATGGGATCTTTGTTACATTATGTGGCATCTTTCACTGTGGCACACAATCATAGTTGGGATGCATGGGTTTAGCTGTCCCCTGGGATGTGGGATCTTAGTTCCCTGACCAGGGATCAAACCCTCATCTCCTGCATTGCAGGGTGGATTCCTAACCACTGGACTGCCAGGGAAGTCCCTATTCTTTTATTTTATTTGAACCCTGTTTCCTGTAGCCTACAGAAATGGAGAGTTTATCTAATAATAGGGGTGGGAGATGGAATTATCTCCCTTTCTCCTTGGGGCTAATTTCAGATCATTCCATACTCCTTTGAGAAGGAAGAATTCTTCTGTATCATCCTACCAATCCTTTACCAACATGGAGATGTTACATCACTCTCACTGAATATCATATGCCCTGTTCATTGTCTTAATATCCACCTCAACTTTGACACCCACCCCCCGCCCCAGCTTCAGAAAACTTCAAAGACAACGCCTATGACATCTTCAGCCCACTGGTCTCTCACTTCCCTGAATTATTTCTTCCTTGGAGAAGGGAAAGTCTATCCACTCCAGTATTCTGGCCTGGAGAATCCCATGGACTATACAGTACAGTCCATGGGTCGCAAAAAGTTGGACATGACTGAGCAACTTTCACACTTCACTTTGAAATGGCCTTCACCTTCATTTCAGTGTGACCACCCATTTCCACATACCTGTCATGAAAGTATGATTATAAATCTATGATTTATAAATTTCAACTGAGCTTTCAAAAATGCTTAGCGTCCTAACTTGTCTATGCTACTAAGTAGATTCTTCTGCATGCTTTAAAATATAGTTTGTATACTTTCCACCTTTTTAATAAAGCCTAACCTTCACCTCTACTCAGTTTCATCCTTGAATACCTTGCCTCATACCACAGAGATAAAACAGAAATGTTGAAATGGGACCTCCATTTCATCCAAATCAGTTTTCCTACATAAAAACCCATCCTCCTCTTTTTAAAGGAAAAACTATGCTTTACAGATATCAAGGCTCCCAAATACCCAGGTCCTCTTTTGCCTTCCTAGAGAAAACCTCTCTATATCAGTTATATCTTCTTTGTCTAAAATTTGAAGTGTTCTCCCTTAGTGGAGTCTTCTCATTAGCATTCAGATGTGTTCTTGAGCTACCAACTTGATCCCCATCACCATTCAGCCACTGCCCAATATTTTCAACTGGTCTTCACCATTAACTTCTTAAATCATCTGCCTCAGCATCCTTAACTTCTCTCACTCATCCATAGCATTCAATTTAATGGCAAATTAAATCAATTGTAGCTTCAGAATATTTCCATAATTTTACCTTTTCTCATCCTGTCAACCACTAGCACCTGATGCAAGCTGCTCTCATCCTTCCCCTGTCCACTGCGATGGCCACCTGAGTGCCTTCCCTCCTTCCTCCACCCTGTCTCCTGAAGCAGCACCTGCTGAGAAATGGCTCAGCCCCTCAATGGCTTCCCATCTCAGAAGAGAAGCCTAGGTCACGAGAAAAGATTTTCAAAGCCAGACATGATCTGCCCCACCCCCACGCCATCACCACGCCAACCTCACCTCCAAGCCTTTTCCACTTTGTGTAGTTAAGCGAACCTGGCTTCATTGTTATTTCTCCAAAATGCCCTGTTTGCAGTTATCTTTTGCCTGTGCTGCTCCTGCTGCCTGGACTGTGCTCCCAGAAAAATTCTCCGTCTCTCACTTTCTGTAGGTCTGGGCTCCAACATTAGAGAGAGGACTTCCCTATATAAAGCAACAACTGCCCCCCTACTCAGCAGTTCCTCTCCTCCTTAATACCACTTTATTCTCTCCATCTGACATATTGCATATTTAACTATTTGTGTGTTTTTTTGTCTGTCTCTCCTCTATATCAGAAGTGTCTTCAGGCATGTTATGTTGTTTCTATTTTTGGTTTTCAATTTACTACTCTTGCCCCAGCATCTAGAACAGAGCCGGGCACGTAGTCAGTCTCGGTAACCATTTCCTGAAAATGTCTCCCTCTTATCATTCCCTCTTTATTCTCATGGTCATTCCAAACTGGTCTGCTTCTTTGACTTGTAAATTTGTTCTTATTAAGGTCTTCACTGACCTCGTTTGCTAAATCCTTGTCTAAGTTTGCCTCATAGCAGGTTTCGACAGAATAGGTAACTCCTTTCCCCTAGAGTCATTCCTCGTGGCTTCTGTGACTTTCCTTCTGGGTCCCTGGTCCTCAGTCTCACCCCTCTGGCTTTTACAGCACCCTTAAGCTGTGGGGTTCTTCAGAGCCCTCTGTTCTCATGCTGCACTCCTTCCTGGTGATCTCATTTCCTTCTATGGATTTATAAATACCACCAATTACCACTGGCCTCAAACATATTCTCCTGCCTAGTATTATCTTCTGAGCTTCATGAGGAATCTCAATATGATGTGTGAACAACCAAATGCCAAACTTGCTATCCTTGAGAGTTACTTCTCTCAGAAAATGGTGCAGTCTCTTCATTTCCTTTATTTCCTGCATTCTGTTCCCCACTGAGCCCTGTCCATGCTGCTCTCTCTCCATACTCTGTGTCTATGGCCTTCTCTTTGTCTCCTTTGTCATACCTACACCACCATCATTTCCCACGCATAGTGTCATCTAAGTGGTCCTTCTACCTCTATTCTGTTCACCTTTTGATCTGTTCTCTACACAGTCTGTAGTATGATCAGGCCACTTCCTAGCTAAAAACACTGCAAGCGGTCTTCAGCACAGTTCAGTTATTATAAAGTCCATCACGATCTGGTCTGTAGCTATTTCTTTTGCATGATATGTTACACCTTTCCTTCATCCTCACTACCTGCCTATACATAGCTGTGCTCATGAATGGCTTTGATTCGGGCACCTGTTATAGGTACTATGGTAGTAATTAGGCCTGTGTTATCATACCCCACCACATCTTTCATTCAAATGAAAATTAATGTCCTAAATTTTTATATGAGAAAGGAATTTTTAGTTGAATTCCAAGGAAATTGATTCTGGCACTGAAATCATATTTATTGAATGAATGAATAATTGAATTTGCCTAAGACTACATACCTAAACATTGCAGAGCTTCTCTACCGTGCAGGGTTGTTAGAATGATATACAGGCTAAGTTTTTGAAAAGCATAAAGTAATAAAATTTAAAGCTTTAAAAATCATGGTAATTTTGGAAATGTGGGTTGTCCTGTATTACACAAGCATTCCTGATGAGTGGGAACTATATAACTAAAAGACTGAGTCCCCACCCTTAAGGAATTTATCTTCTCACTAGGCAAGCAAGGCTTACATATACCAGACCTCATAGAGAACAGTATAATATGACATTAATAAATGCTGGTGAGAATAACTGGGGTCAGACTTTATTTTTGGGGGCTCTAAAATCACTGCAGATGGTGATTGCAGCCATGAAATTAAAAGACGCTTACTCCTTGGAAGGAAAGTTATGATCAACCTAGATAGCATATTAAAAAGCAGAGATATTACCTTGCCAACAAAGGTCCATCTAGTCAAGGCTATGGTTTTTCCAGTGGTCATGTATGGATGTGAGAGTTGGACTGTGAAGAAAGCTGAGTGCCAAAGAATTGATGCTTTTGAACTGTGGTGTTGGAGAAGACTCTTGAGAGTCCCTTGGACTGCAAGGAGATCCAACCAGTCCATCCTAAAGGAGATCAGTCCTGGGTGTTCACTGGAGGGACTGATGCTGAAGCTGAAACT
>NW_011494902.1:6846959-6867481 GCF_000754665.1 Bison bison bison | reverse complement strand
TTGGACTGCAAGGAGATCCAACCAGTCCATCCTAAAGGAGATCAGTCCTGGGTGTTCACTGGAGGGACTGATGCTGAAGCTGAAACTCCAATACTTTGGCCACCTCATGCGAAGAGTTGACTCATTGGAAAAGACTCTGATTCTGGGAGAGATTGGGGGCAGGAGGAGAAGGGGACAACAGAGGATGAGATGGCTGGATGGCATCACCGACTCGATGGACATGAGTTTGAGTGAACTCTGGGAGTTGGTGATGGACAGGGAGGCCTGGTGTGCTGTGATTCATGGGATTACAAAGAGTTGGACACAACTGAGCGACTGAACTGAACTGAGGAAGGATACAATTAAAGGACCCTCATCCAGTCAATCTAATCTACCAAGTGAACCAAAGGAGTGTCATAAATTATAGCCAGATCTCCAGTGTCCTAGAGAAAGCCCCCAGCACTGGATTTAGCCCAGCATACGTAGGCCACAAGAATATGTTAGAGGGGCTTCTCTGTTGGCTCAGTGGTGAAGAATTTGCCTGCAAGTGCAGGAGACATGGGTTCGATTCCTAGTCCAAGAAGATCCCACATGCTGCAGAGCAACTAAGCCTGTGTGCCACAAATACTTAGCTTTCTTCTGTAGAGTCTGAGAACCACAGCTACTGAGCCCACTTAGCATAATTACTGAAGCCCATGAGCCTAGAGCATGTATTCTGCAACAAGAGAACACCAAAATGAGAAGCCCACAAATGCAACAAAGAGTAGCTCCTCTTCGCTGCAATTAGAGAAAAGCCCACATAGTAGTGAAGACCCGGCACAGCCAAAAATAAATAAATAAATAAAATGACCAAAAGAACTATTTAAAAAAATATGTGTTCCATCTGATCCTGCAAACTAGTATCTAACTAAAGAGGTCCTCTCTGACCCTATGTCCTCCCCATTCCTTTAATCTGACTCCCCTTTGACATGATTTATTTTATTTCTTCTCACCACCTGACACCATATATTTATTTTCTTGTGGTCTGCTTGTTTTTGTTTATTCTGTCTCCCCCACCTAGAACCTACACTTGAAGAAAGCAAAGAAGATTTTGGTTCGTTTGCAGTTGTGTCCCTGATCAGTAATAGGCTTGCAGTTGGCAGTCACTGGATAAATAACATGTTAAAAGCATGAATCATGATGTACTGGGTTGAATAGAGTCCATTCTTTAACTGAGGGACTCAGTTAGGGATTGGGGTGATCATTTCGACAAAGCTCTAGTATTATCCTTTCTTGACGGGAAAATACCACCTACTTTTCTGTTCTCAATTTCCAGGACTGACTTTCCTGCCCTTTTACCAAATTTTGTAATAAGAGAAAACTGCAGTTGCAGCCACCCTATGTCCCCAAGAATGTGACCAGAGACCCAGGCCATGCCCTGTGAGAGCCTCAGGCAGCTGCCTGACATCTCAGTGGGCCTTACTTTGGGCGTGGCTTCAATCCCCAGGATCGTAGGCTCATCTCCAAATGCACTGTTGAGATTTGATCCAGATACTGCCCTCCAAGAGGCCTCACGCTGTCTCCATTCAGCTGTGACAGTGTGCCGAAAAGCTACCGCAGCTTTCACTAAATTCTGGAGTGAATGTCAGGCTTCCTTTGCATTATCAGACACGTCTTACATGGCCTCTTTATTGGGTTTTTATACCTTGAGGGGGTCCTAATAGGATGAAAGGGAGGCTGGCTAGGTGCAAATGAGTGCCGTTCGACTATTTAAAGGCACATTTAATTAAACCGGATTCATAGCCTGCATGGGGCAAGTTAAATGAAAACTAAATAGATGGAGTATGATTACATATTATTAAGAAGAGAGACAGCTCTGGAGACCAAATTCTTTTAACACAACATTAAGCCGTGCTCATTTCATATGCACAGTTTAGCATTAGCCTATAAGGAGGACGTGTTTTGAGAAAATCAGCAGAATGGTTATGAGCACTAAACAGCTTTTAATAAAATGCAATGTTTCAGGCAAGGAGCAGCTTCTAAGCTTCACTTAAATATGCTAATTAAAGAAAATGAAGTTTCCTACTGCTTCCAGGTTCTCTTTGTTTTCCCTCTATTTTTTATGTTCATCTCAGCCTGGCTACTTTCCACCTTATTTTATAAACTCCTAGAAGTGCCCCAGATCTCTTATTTACAAGGTGTCAGGACTTTCTGAGAGATGGAAAAAATAAATAACAAACACAAGTCTGTGAAATTGATGACGTTATTCAAATAGGCAGTCTGGATCTGATTGTCCATAGACTGAAATAACCCTAAGTTTCTAGCTGATGAATAGACGATTTTAACCAAATGGGCCCACCAAATTTGGCAATCATAGTAAAAATGGGTGTGATCTGTTGAGTCTCTGTAGTGGGGCAGCTTCTTGACATACATCATCTAATTTGATGCCCGTCATCTGCCTACAAGATGGGTATTGATATTCTCTTTCCACAGAAACAGAATGAACAAGGCGAATGGTTATTGCTGGAATTCACAGTGAGTCTGAATGACTCTAAAATCCCTTCTCCCTCACTGGCAATGCCTGCCCCAATCCTATCCTGGGCATTACATCTCTAGGGGAGGGGGCATTATTTGCAAAAACATGTGAATATTCAATGTAATTTGATATTACAAAATAGAACAAAAACGTTTCCAATAATTTTCAGGGCTTCCCAGGTGACACTAGTGGTAAAGACTCACCTGCAGGTAGAAGAGATGCAGGTTAGATCCCTGGGTCAGAAAGATCCCCTGGAGGAGGAAATGGTAACCCACTCCAGGATTCTTGCCTGGAGAATCCCATGGACAGAGGAGCCTGGCAAGCTGCAGTCCATAGGGTCACAAAGAGTCATGACATGACTGAAGTGACTTGGCACACAGCACACAATAACTTTCAAAGCATGAACCCCTTTAAAGGAAGTTTTACAAAATTCTCTTGGCTGCTTGTCCACAGGTTAAAAAGCAAAGTCAAGAAACACTGATCTGATTTTTATCCACCCTAGATATAAAACCTTCTGACTTTGCCTCACCGCCCCCATCTTCTGATAGCAACACTTTGGTATTTCTTAGAATCTGCTCTCCTCCATTTTCAGACCCTGTGGCCTGAGCTACGTTTACACTGCCCTTTAGTTCTGTTTGCACATGTCCTCATTCTGGTCAACAGTGTTTCAAATTGGTTCATGAAATCCAGTCCAAGAAAGGAACTTCAGCCCTTATACCTTTCACTGGAACTGTTGAGAAAGAGATGCTCTCTAAGGTTGCTAAGCTGGTCAGATATATGCCTGGCCTTGCTTCTGGCCCTCTTGTCATCATGAGGGAGAGCCTGCATGAAATAAAGCCAAACCCACAGATGGAAGGGCTCAGAACCCCAATGACATTGTTTGAAAACCCATGTCCAACCGTGAATGAAATCAAATATCTATATGTGGACTTTGTAAGCTAATGAACCAATCAATTCCATTTTGCCATTAAGCCGGCTGAGTCATTTTTCTATCGCTAACACCTGAAAAAGGATGTCCTGCTTATCTCCACCAACTTTATAGTTGTAGAATCTGAAGCTCAGAGAGGAAGAATGCTGTTCTCAAAATTTATATTCCTAGTTAGTGTTATAGTAAGGCCTAGAATCCGGAACCATTCTTCCCAAATTGGTTTTGTCTCCATTGATCATTGATTCTCAAAGGTTTGATCCCCAGACCAGTGGTACCCACATCATCTGGCATTTGTTAACAATGCAGTTTCCACAGCCCCTTTCCAGATCTACTGAGTCAGAAACGCTGGGGTTAGAACTAACAATCCAAACTCTAGGGGTAGGACTAATGCATTAATGTTTTAATACGTCTTTCAAGTGGCTCGAATGCCTGCCCATATCTGAGAACCACTGTTCTGGATCAGTGTTCTCCAACTCTGCAGTGGCAAAACATTTTCTTTAAATAGAATATTGCATAGGAATTCAATATAAATAACAGATAAGGGCCACTTACTTTGCTTGAAAGGTGTCTAGCGACCTACTTGTTCCTGAAAACACATGGCAGCACTTGAGGACGTTTCCAGGGAAGCTCTGCTGCTGCTGCTGCTGCTGCTGCTGCTAAGTGGCTTCAGGTCATGTCTGACTCTGTGCGACCCCATAGACGGCAGCCCACCAGGCTCCCCCGTCCCTGGGATTCTCCAGGCAAGAACACTAGAGTGGGTTGCCATTTCCTTCTCCAATGCATGAAAGTGAAAAGTGAAAGTGAAAAGTGAAAGTGAAGTCGCTCAGTCGTGTCTGACTCTTCGTGACACCATGGACTGCAGCCCACCAGGCTCCTCTGTCCATGGGAGTTTCCAGGCAAGAGTACTGGAGTGGGGTGTCATCACCTTCTCCAGGGAAGCTCTAGGATCCCATGACTCACAATTCACAGACAAATTGAAGAGATACTATGTTACCTCCATGCCAGTTTTCATCACTTTAGGGTACTGTTCCCATCATTTATGTTCAACTTTTCTGTAATCTCTTACAGAATCAAAGGGGAAATATGGGATTGGGGAGTTCACAGTAACAGAGATCTGCCTCGGGAAGCCCCAGGTCCTGTCCCAGCTCACCCCAGTTCCAAAGGTGAATGTAGGAAGTGAAGAGGCAGCAGTTACTTTTTTCAGAGCTCAAGATCCAAACCTTTAGTGTTTGGAAATGGTGTAGGAAGTGATTTATATTGCCCTAAAACATGTGTTGCTCTAAATCTTAGAAATTCAGTAGGGTTCCTCCTTGACAAATCTATGGAAAATGGCAATGTGTTATGGAACCTGGCACTTTCCTTGCTCTGCGCTCGCCCAGCCTTGCCCTTGGCAGACTTGGTCTCTTCCACAGAAAATTGTCTAATCATCCGTGTGTGCTGTGGCCTCAGATACCTGGTGGTCCACCTTCCCAGGATGTTTGCAGGAGACAGGGCTGTGTTCAACAGAAAGGCAAACATCTGCTGAAGGAATGTAGGGGACGGGGCAAGGAGATTTTACAGTTCCCCCAGGAACACTGGTAACCACTTCTGTGTCTTAGCAATGGTTAGTCAAATGCCCAGTGACCTTCAACTCAGCCCATTTCCAAAACTTCTTATTTTATAATAAGTTCAACTACAGGAAGTTCAATTGCTACCTCCCCTATAAAGCTATACATGGCTCCCTGTCTCCCTTGTCTTCCCTGACCTCCTTTTTCAGGGTTCCCACTGATTGTTATACATGGCTCTGTTACAACATTCATCATATTATTTTAATACTAACAATAATGTCTTTTGTAATAATAGACAACACATTTCATATTTATTAATGTCATTTTGGTGATAAGGTAAGGTATGGGACCCTGTAGTTTCATCTGTGTATCTCAAGTGCCATCTGTCATGTGACAGGTGCTCAAAAATTTCTGTGAAAAAAATAAATTTCTTGCTAGGCCTGTTCTCCCAAGGTCGTCTATGGAGTTCACCAGATTGAGAACTTAATCATGGCCACTGTGAATCTAATACTGGATATAGGCCAAGACCAGCGCCTGGTTAGTTTCAGATGAGGAAGCTTGTGAGCTTCTCCAAGATCAGGTAGCTGGCGGGTGATGGAGCAGTGACTTAATCCTCGTATTGTCTGTTTCCAAAACCGTTGCTCTTATTGTATCTGTCTCTTCGTCTCATTCATCAATCATTCATTTAACCCACACTTAAGGAGAACCTGCTGTGCTTCAATAGCACGATGTATGTACATTCTGAGAGTCCATCTTCATCCTCAAGGGCCCAGACTTCCCTGAGCTCACAGAATGGTGGAAAGAAAGTCCCTAAAACTGCTAAACAAGTAGATAAATACAATCCTGTTTGATAAGGGCTCTTGTCTGGGATCTACATAGTACTTTTCTTCTAAAGAATATAAAACTCTGACTACCTGAACAATGAGACCATAAAGAGATTGTTGTCATTTCATTCCTTTCCCCCTATGGAAATGAAGCCCATTCCTATACAACATCCTGAGACCTGGAGGCAGATCAAATTAAGCAGGGTACCTTGGTACTGCTCATTATCCCAGACCTACCTGCCTGTCCCCTGCTTTAACTGCAAGCTTTCCTGGGCAGAAATATTTCTGAGCTGCACTCTGCACTTTTCCCTCCTTTTTAACATCATCAGATTTGAAGTAGACATACGCTGCAGTAGACTTGCTGGAAATATTATAGAATTCCAGTAGGAGATCGTTCACCTTCTGTTGGACAATAACACGTGTTCACAGTCTCAGCAGTTTGTTCACTTTGTCTGAGGAAGGAACCAGGAATATATTAGCAATTTGAGAAGTTTTGGGGGGTGGGGTAGTTACAAATGATTTCACTTTCCTTAATGTTATTATTCCATGACGTTTCTGTTTTGGCATAATTTCCTGGTACAACCTTCTTCTGGCCTTGACAAACACAGAACTTTTTGGAATTCTCCCCAAAACATACCGAGCATTTAGATTAGACTTTGCCAAACTGACTCTAATGACACTCATTGTTCATCCTTGACAAAGATAATTTTGTCAATTTTTGTCAATCTTTTGGATAACTACTTAAGATGTATCTGTTTTGTGAATCACTTTCAACTTTCTAAAAATTTTTCTGAAGCCCTTAAGCAAAGGGGAATGCAAATCTGACTCACAGATAGCTAGTTTGTAGTCTCTTTCTAGGAAGAGAATGAAGATTATGGAAGAAATATTTTAATACAGAGAGAGATGAAAATTACAGTGCTTTTAGTGACACTGCATCTCTGGCAGACAGTGTTTGTATTAAATTATCTTCAGCTATCCCACCAGTTTACTCTAATTTTGAAATAGTTTAAAATAAACAAGTTTCCTAATGAACAGGCTGAATGACATATTGGAAAGATAATGGTTTTGATGTTAGACCCAGACACAAATCCCCACTGTCCTACCTAATTGCAGGGGTCTTCTGGGAAAATCTTTAACCTTTTTGGGATCCAGTTTCATCAGCTGTAATATTGGGATGGTCTTGCCCACCTGCATGATTCTGTAAGTTTTAAATGACAAATATGGGAGAATTCTGAGTGCAAAATGCTCCAAAAATATAAGTAGGTGTTCAGTGACCATACTCTTGTTCAATGGCCATAATCTTAGAGTACGTATTCCATTTTTTACTATATTTGTATTATAACTATTGTGTAGTTTTAGTGTCGTTACTAGTTGTTTTTGTTTTCTATGGCTCTGCTGTGCTGTGCTGTGCTATGCTAAGTCGCTTGTGTCTGGCTCTTTGAAACCTTATGGACCATAGCCTACCAGGCTCCTCTGCCCATGGGATTCTCCAGGCAACAATACTAGAGTTGGTTGCTGTGCGCTTCTCCAGGGGATCTTTCCATCCCGGGGATCGAACCAGAGTCTCTGTGTCTCCTGCATTGGCAGGCAGATTCCTTGTCACTAGCACCGCCTGGGAAGCCCTTCTGTGGCTACTGTGACAGGTTACACACACACTGAGTGGTTTATAACAGGAAAAATTATTGTCTCACAGTTCTGGAGGCCAGAAGTATCAAATCAAGACATTGACAGGGCTATGCTCTTTCAAGTTTCAAGGGGTGAACCTGTCTTTGCCTCTTTCTTTTTTTTTTCTAATTTTATTTTATTTTTAAACTTTACATAATTGTATTAGTTTTGCCAAATATCAAAATGAATCCGCCACAGGTATACATGTGTTCCCCATCCTGAACCCTCCTCCCTCCTCCCTCCCCATACCATCCCTCTGGGTCGTCCCAGTGCACTAGCCCCAAGCATCCAGTATCGTGCATCGAACCTGGACTGGCAACTTGTTTCTTACATGATATTTTACATGTTTCAATGCCATTCTCCCAAATCTTCCCACCGTCTCCCTCTCTCACAGAGTCCATAAGACTGTTCTATACATCAGTGTCTCTTTTGCTGTCTCGTACACCGGGTTATTGTTACCATCTTTCTAAATTCCATATATATGCGTTAGTATACTGTATTGATGTTTTTCCTCTGGCTTATTTCACTCTGTATAATAGGCTCCAGTTTCATCCACCTCATTAGAACTGATTCAAATGTATTCTTTTTAATGGCTGAGTAATACTCCATTGTGTATATGTACCACTGCTTTCTTATCCATTCATCTGCTGATGGACATCTAGGTTGCTTCCATGTCCTGGCTATTATAAACAGTGCTGCGATGAACATTGGGGTACACGTGTCTCTTTCCCTTCTGGTTTCCTCAGTGTGTATGCCCAGCAGTGGGATTGCTGGATCATAAGGCAGTTCTATTTCCAGTTTTTTAAGGAATCTCCACACTGTTCTCCATAGTGGCTGTACTAGTTTGCATTCCCACCAACAGTGTAAGAGGGTTCTGTTTTCTCCACACCCTCTCCAGCATTTATTATTTGGAGACTTTTGGATTGCAGCCATTCTGACTGGTGTGAAATGGTACCTCATAGTGGTTTTGATTTGCATTTCTCTGATAATGAGTGATGTTGAGCATCTTTTCATGTGTTTGTTAGCCATCTGTATGTCTTCTTTGGAGAAATGTGTATTTAGTTCTTTGGCCCATTTTTTGATTGGGTCGTTTATTTTTCTGGAGTTGAGCTGTAGGAGTTGCTTGTATATTTTTGAGATTAGTTGTTTGTCGGTTGCTTCATTTGCTATTATTTTCTCCCATTCTGAAGGCTGTCTTTTCACCTTGCTAATAGTTTCAAATTCTACTAGCTCCATGTGTTCCTCGGCCTGTTGCTGCTTAACTCCAGCCTTGGGCTGTCTTCATATGACTTTCTTTTTGTTTTCTCCTATTTTAACTCTTATAAGGACACTTGTCATTGGATTTAAGGTGTACCCAGATAATCCAAGATAGCATCATCTTGAAATGCAAAGACTTTTTATTTTATTTTATTTTATTTTTAAACTTTACATAATTGTATTAGTTTTGCCAAATATCAAAATGAATCCATCACAGGTATACATGTGCTCCCCATCCTGAACCCTCCACCCTCCTCCCTCCCCATACCAACCCTCTGGGTTGTCCCAGTGCACCAGCCCCAAGCATCCAGTATCGTGCATCGAACCTGGACTGGCATCTCGTTTTCAAAATAAGATCTCATTCACAGGTTTTGGAGATAAGGCATGGATATATCTTTGTAGGGACATCATCCATCCCACTATACTTGTGTCTTGTGAAACCACATTGAAGCAACTTCAAAGGTTAAATTCCCTTGTTTGCATGAGAGGGTAGAGCAAAGTCTTTAAGTAAACTATAACCTCAGTGGACCCATGAAATGGATGTTATGAGATGATAATAAGGAAAAATTAGGCAGGAAGCCAGAAAAGAATGTGTTTAGATCCGAGTTTATAAAAAGCCAAGTCTGTCTACTCTGAACTACTCTCCAGCTTATCTACAGTAAGCCCAGTCTTTCTAGAATTTCCCTGCCTCAAGTATTTCTGAAATCCCAGAATAGGAATAAGGGCATGGCAGTGAGTTAGCTGATACAGTGAATTCGTCTTCTATAGTTCAGAGAACTGCTGCTTAAGCAGAAGGGCTTCCCTGGTGGCTTAGCGATCAAGAAACCACTTGCAATGCAGGAGACGTGGGTTTGATTCCTGGGTAGGGAAGATCCCCTGGAGAAGGAAATGGCAGCCCACTCCAGTATTCTTGTCTGGGAAATCCAATGGGCAGAGGAGTCTGGTGGATTATAATTCATGGGATTGTAAGAGTCAGACATGACTTAGTGGCTAAACCACCCCCACCATCACTTAAGCAGGAAATCAGACCCTCTTGAGACTCATTTGAATAGAGAGATTCCCAGATAAAGGTATATGTATGGTTGAGTCCTGTTTCCCACCTGAAACTATCACAATATTGTTAATTGGCTATACTTCAATATAAAACAAAAAGTTTTTTGAAGTCTATTTTGTATTGCTAAAAAACAGATATTCAAACAACTAGCAGCTGAACTTCATAAATACTGACCTCTGTTTTAGTTCCTTGGGAACATCGCTACTGCATCTAATATTTGTGAATGTTACAGGATTTGAGAATGCTGCCTGTTTTGCCCTTGAGCCTTGGTCTAGGGTTTCTTATCATTGCCTCTTTGTAGTGAAAAGGAGTTGTGTTTGAATAAGGCAGAAGGATGACGCATTGTGTATATCATTCCTCACTTGGATCCTCAGTAAATAACCCAAGGTTCCAAGAGTTGCAGTTCTTCCATTCTTACCAGACCAGATGCCAGGATGAGGTCCTATTATCAGCTAACATACTTGTTCGGATTCACTAATAGCATCCAACAGCTTAAGCCTTGGTATTGAGTCTCATGCACATTGTCCAAGTCTCAAAGGGTCCAGATTACCTTTTTTTACAATCTGGTCTTCAAACGCAATTCCTACACCCATAAAATCTGTTTTATCTCTGGGTGCAGAGCTCTGGCGGTCTGAATTCCATTCCCTTTTGACCAAAGCTTTTTTGTCCCTTGTGCAAAAAGAGCATACAAATGGACACAGCAAAGTGAAGTGCCCATGTTCCAGACATGGCCCAGCCATGTTATTTTAGGATTTTACACCTGAATTTTGCAACTGGAACTGTAAGTGAAGTTTGGTATCATTCCCCTACACACACACCTTTTATAAATTCCTTAGAAAAATATGTCTAAGTAAGTGGGCTTCCCTGGTGGCTCAGATGGTATGGCTCAAATGTCTATATAAACTATGCTTAGAGACAAGAGAAGTGCAATCTTTACATTATAGGGACAAATGGAGTACAAGGATCAGTGGGTGAGGACCCAACTGAGGAGGTGCACCTGGGGAGAGAGTCAAAGACTATGCATACATCCATCACTTCTCCCCTATATATTATCTTCTGGAAGTCTTTTCTGTTACCACAGTGAAGAACCTGGGTCCTTTTGATTGATGTTAGTATAGAGGGGAAAATTATAAACCTTGGAATCAGAAGAACCTGGATAAGAGTCCTAATCTACCACTTATTTACTTTGCTTTCTCAACAAGTTGTCTAGCTCTTTCAATCACTTGCACCATTATTAAGTTGAAGAAAATACCTGCTAACTTAAAGCATTGCAAGCAAGGTTAAATAAGAATTGAAAGCTTTTAGCTTTGGCATCCAGAGAAGGCAATGGCACCCCACTCCAGTACTCTTGCCTGGAAAATCCCATGGACAGAGGAGCCTGGTAGGCTGCAGTCCATGAGGTTGCACAGAGTCGGACACGACTGAAGCGACTTAGCAGCAGCAGCTTTGGCATCATAAGAATTCATTACCTTATAACTTGGCATAAGCTTTAGTAATTTACAGATGAACTGTCCATGGCACCTTTAACTCAGAGCATCTTTTCTGCTGGTCCTACCTCTTTGACTTGTTATCTCCTCAGATTCTCAGGCCTGCCATAAACTTTGTTCCCCAGCAAGTTAATTGATGGGTGCTGAAGATTTAGATGGAAGTACGGTCATTTTCAGAAATGTATCCTTAAATAAATTCACAATATTCATACCCTTATCTTTCATTTGCCTTTAAAAATAAACTAATACAGATAGAACTTTCTGACACACTTAAATGCTAGTTTGAGATCACTCAACTCATTTACATGGATGACCTCTGGTTGAACTCATTTCTCTGGAAATAAAAGTTTAGTGCACTACTAATTCAACTTAGAAAGTAATTGGAAGACTTCGGCAAATGAGGAAAATTCTAATTTTATAGGGACTGGGGACTTAATTCAAATGAAAAAAGCTTCATTGATGACATGAGTTAATTGTGCAGTTAACATGAAATAAC
Source organism: Bison bison bison (assembly GCF_000754665.1). Lineage (NCBI taxonomy): Eukaryota > Metazoa > Chordata > Mammalia > Artiodactyla > Bovidae > Bison > Bison bison. The sequence goes on along the minus strand of NW_011494902.1, from coordinate 6,855,729 downwards.
CTTACCTAGCATTACAAAGATTCTAAAAGCACCAGCTTGCAGGTATCAATGATTAAAAGATTCTTTAAGGGGAATCACATTTCTTGCATTTTCTCTGTGTTGTGTATTAAAAGAGACAGTCACCAGTCACTCAAGAGTCTAATACTCCATAATATTATATAGCAGAGCCCTATTATAACCCCAAGGTAGCATACCCTCTGTTTTGTGGAATCCTTGCCTTCTACCTCTAAATGCTGGAGATCTCAGGGTTCAGTTCCAGACCTTCTTACCTAATTACATAACTGCTTGAGATTTCATCCATTCCTGTGACTATTAATACCATTCATATGCTACTGATGCCCAAATGCTCCATCTCTCTGAGGCTGAGTCATCTATCAATCTGCCTACTTAACACCACCACTTGGATGCCTCATACTCATGTCAGACGTAACATGTTCAAAATTAAAATCCTCTCTCAGGTTGGGTTCCTTAGAAGCAGAGCCTCAGACAGGAATTCTCCAGTGATTTATTATATTGTTACTGATTTAGTGATATTCAGGTGATTTATTTCACGAATGCTCTCAGGAGAAAGGGAAGGAAATAGAAGAGGGCTGGGGAAGAGACCTAAGTGAGACCAGCTTCGGTATGATCCCACAGCACCCTCTGGAGAGCAAACTGTGCACTAGGTTGGTCTCCCCTTGAGGCTAGGAGGCTGGTGTTTTACAACCACATGTCAGGTTTCTGGCTTCCTAGAAATGGGAGGTTGGAGGACAGAACTTCCCAAGAACTTTAGCTACTGTTTTACTGGGGAAAATTGTCCAGAAAATGTGGCAGCTGTGAACAATTAGCACCCAACATTTATGGCAGCTGGGGAATGGATCTATCTGCCAACAAAAAGGGCAAAAACAGGGTACCCGTATCATCCACTAAAGATTCTTTTTTTTAAAGAACTCTTTATTGAATTTGTTACAATATTGTTTCTGTTTTATGTTTTGGTTTTTTGAGGCATGTGGGATTTTAGATCCCTGCCCAGGGATTGAACCCACATCCCCTGCATTGGAAGGCAAAGTCTCCATCATTGGACTGCCAGGGGACTGTCTCACTAAAGATTCTTGATTGATCCCTCAATATGCAACTCAGGTTGTACCTACAACTTTTGTCTGAAATCCACCCATTTCGCTTCAACTCCACTTCTAATACCCAGGCCAAGCCACTATCATGTCTCATCTACACTAGTAAAACCCTTCCAACCGGTACCCTGGATCCACTCTTACTCACCAGCTGTACATTGTCCTCACAGAAGCTAGAGTTGTTTTCTTTGTTTAAAACACAGATCTGATCACCTTCAAATCCTCTGCAGCTTCTTATGGCCTTTATAATTAATTTTGAACTCAAGGCCAAGGTCTAAATTCATCAGTTAGGCCTTTGCCTCCAATGCCAGCCTCATTAGAGGCCTCTCTCCCTCTGTAGCTGCCATTTGGTCCATTCCTTGATCATTAGAAGCTTCTGCCTTATGGTCTTTTGTTGTTTCTTCTGGTGAGAAGCTCTTTCCTCATCCCTTCATTTTCTTGCTTCCTCATTATTCAAGTCTCTCAAGTGTTTGATGACACTTGCCTGAGGGAGGCCTCCCCTGACCTGTTAGTTCATTCATAGCACTAATCACAATCTTCAAGGTTATTTGTTCTCTAAAACTTGACTACTGAATGAGCTGGGTGATGTATGAATACAGAAAACAACTTTCTATTAGCCTTGATCTCTTAACTCATTATCCTCCACAATAGATAATCCCATAGCTTCTCCTATTCCTCTCAGTTATTAAATTCTAATTCAGTGAAACATTTACACTTCAATTTCTTAGACTTATACTACTTAAAGCTTTTTACATTGCCCAGCTTGGCCTGCCTTAAGCTGGAGAGACTACATTGGGCAAAGAGAACAAGATCAGCTTCTTTACTATTTCCCTTAGTTTGCACCCCCTCCTCCCCCCACTGAAGGGTATAGGCTTTCTGTGTCTTCTTTAGGATTGAAGCAAGGGCAGAGCAAGATGGGGCATAAAAGGAACTTACTCTACTTGGGTAATTGTACCCTGGCATTAGGGCTGTCTACATGTTGTAGGCCTGACTGCTGACTTCCAGCTGGGATGCCCCCTCTTCAATAGTCTGATATTGTTAATGCCTAAGATGCTGGTTGATTATACCTACTTCAGCTCCTAGCTTCCTGTGGCCTCTTCCACCCAAACAGCTGTATTGGGGTCTCCTCATTCCTTTTTCCAATATACTTTTGAGATAATCCAAGTACAGTTCCCTTTTGCAAAGACTATATCTGGAACAGAGGAAATAATTCAGCTTTACATTGCCAATCCCAGCACATGCAAGACTGTCTCAATCCATTCAGGCTGCTACAACAAAAATATTATAAACTGGGTACCTTATGAACAACAAACATTTATTTCTTACAGTTTTAGAAGCTGGGAAGTCCAAGGTCACAGAGCTAGCGGATGTAGTACCTGGTGAGAGCCCACTTCTTCACTGATGGTCATCTTCTCACTGTAATCTTACATGCTATAAGGGGCAAGGGAGCTCTCTAGAAACTCTCTTATGAGGGCACTAATCCCATTCATCAGGGCTTCACCCTCATGACCTAGTCACCTCCTAAGGGCTCCATTTCCAAATTTCACCACTTTGGGGATTAGATTTCAACACACAAATTTTGGGAGGGCACATTCAGATCATAGCAGAGACGTTTAAATGAAACCTGCTACCAAAGGTTGTGAAGGGTTGGTTGGAGGCACTCAGCCATGAGTAGTAAGATATTAGAACCTACATCTCCCAGACACCTGCTTTCTAAGGATGAAGGATTTGGTTCCCCAACCCTGGGCTGTACTCTGCCAACACACCGTCTATCACTCTGTACCCCCAGGCCTCTTTTGTTTCCTGTTCTTCATGGCCAGGAGGTGAGTGTTGAAACAGATGGCAGAACTAACTCTATCCAGTCTTTTTGCAGAGCCAGCATAGACGATCTAACACTAGATTTAGAATTTGGAGTACATTACACCTGCTATTCTCAGCTTTAAGGCCTCAGTTAAACTCTAATACAGGGAAAGCCCCATTTAACACCCTGTTATTTTTTCCCTTTTGTCTATAACTCTCACTAGAATATATACTATGAACACTGGTATCCTGTCCATCTGGTGCTGGATGACTCCTCAGCTGGCTTAGTTACTGACACATATTTGTGACCAGTAAATATTTGGTGAGTAAATTTATAGAGCTGTGCATATAAACATTTTTTCTTAGTTCCTTTATCTGTAAAGTTTGTTTAAAACTTAACTCTCAAGAAAAAAAAAAGACTCAAAATTTTGCATACAAAGAAAAAGTAGGGGCCTGATGTTTGGATTATAACCTTTATTTAAGATTTGAAGGGTCTCAGAAGTATCAGGGATTTACAACTACCCACCCCCCACCCTACCATGGATTCCCCACAGGTCTTCTGTTTAAAATGTAGTATTTAAACTCTTTAGTACTTTTTTCTACCCAATTCCTGGTAAATTCTTCCCATCATTCATCTACACACCTGATAGTTCTGTAAGGCAAGAGACCTTTTCTCCCATCAGGCAGGAGTCAGTTTCACCAACCCTGTCCTGCCTCAGCTGTTCCTGCCTCCCTCCCAGGAGTTCAGAGATCCACAGCTGCAGCTCTCTGTCTTTACCTGAGGCAGGAAAAAGAGAGTTCCCTGGAAACTCTCCTCTGTTATTGAGTGATCAATCAATCGTAGTTATTATAATAATTATCATCATCCATATTATCATGTAGTTGTTTTTGTTTCGTTTCTCAGTTGTGTCTGACTCTTTTTGATCCCATGGACGGCACCATGCCAAGCTCCTCTGTCCTTCACTATCTCCAAGAGTTTGCTCAAATTCATGTCCATTGAGTCAGTGATGCTGTCTAACCATCTCATCCTCTGTTGCCCCCTTCTCCTCCTGCCCTCAATCGTTCCCATCATCAGGGTCTTTTCCAATAAGTTGGCTCTTTGCATCATGTGGCTAAGGTATTGGAGCTTCAGCATTAGGCCTTCCAATGAATATTTAGTATTATCATGATATGTTAGTAAGCCACCCTGCCAGAGTCTATTATGTCATGAAAGTAATGGACCTCCTTTCATCACGACTTTCCTTTGTCAACACATATTGTTTCTCCAGCTAAATAAGAAAACTAGTATGTATTTTCATTGTCAAAGTGAGCAATAAGTTCTGTAAAAAATGTTCAGAAGGATGGAGTATCTGTCAGGAAGACCTGAGGATTCCACCCTGGAAGCTTAGTTGTCTAAGGAGAGGGCCTCCAGCTGCCTATGGGGCTCCCTATGTGTCAGGTAATGATTTTGCTGGATCAATGCAGGTGAAAATGCTGGGAAAGTGAGTGATAAGTGTTGGGAGTTGTAATTTTAAACAGAAAGTCAGGGAAGGCCTCATTTAGGATGGAATTTAAGTAAAGACCTGAAGGAGGTAAAAGAGAGAGTCATGGGTCTTCTGAGTAAAGAGCATTCATGCAGATAATAATAATTATTATCATCAGTATTAGAAATGTAGTTGTTGTTGTTCAGTTGCTCAGTGGTGTCTGAGCACAGAAATGTAGAGGCATGAGTGAAAGAGGGGACTCAGGAAAGAACATAAGGTTTGGCCAGAGCTTTTGGAAGGATGGCATTTGTATTCATTGAGATGGAGCAAAGATGAGGGGTTGGATTTGGGGAGATTAGGAGTTTAATATTTATGCATATTAAATTTGTATAATACCTATTACATGTTTAAGAAGAGATTCCACAAAGGTAGTTGTGTCTGTAAATCTAGAATTGAGAGAGAGAGAGAGAGATGTCAGAGTTATCATCATATCAATAGTATTTAAATAAATCAAATGAAAAGCTCCAAGGTAGTAAGAGATTCAGTTCAGTCACAGTTGTGTCCAACTCTTTGTGACCCCATGGACTGCAGCACGCCAGGCTTCCCTATCCATCACCAACTCCCAGAGCTTACTGAAACTCATGTCCATTGAGTTGGTGATGCCATCCAATCATCTCATCCTCTGTTGTCCCATTCTCCTCCCGCTTTCAATCTTTCCCAGCATCAGAGTCTTTTCAAACGAGTTAGGCCAAAGTATTGGAGTTTCAGCTTCAGCATCAGTCCTTCCAATGAATATTCAGGACAGATTTCCTTTAGGATGGACTGGTTGGATCTCTTTGCAGTCCAAGGAACTCTCAGGAGTCTTCTCCAACACCAAAGTTCAAAAGCATCAGTTCTTCAGCACTCAGCTTTCTTTATAGTCCAACTCTCACATCCATACATGACTACTGGAAAAACCATAACTTTTACTAGATAGAGCTTTGTCGGCAAAGTAATCTCTCTACTTTTTAATATACTGTCTATGTTGGCCATAACTTTTCTTCCAAGGAGCAAGCGTCTTTTAATTTCATAGCTACAGTCACCATCTGCAGTGATTTTGGAGCCCACAAAAAATAAAGTCTGTCACTGTTTCCATTGTTTCCCCATCTATTTGCCATGAAATGATGGGACCAGATGCCATGATCTTAGTTTTCTGAATGTTGAGTTTTAATTCAACTTTTTCACTCTCCTCTTTCACTTTCATCAAGAGGCTCTTTAGTTCTTCTTTGCTTTCTGCCACAAGGGGCATATCTGCAGATATGCTGATGACACCACACTTATGGCAGAAGAGTGAGCACAGATAGACAAATAAGACCATGATAGAATCTTTGGCACTCCAAAAGGAAGAGGTCAGGGAGATGAGGAGGAACTCAGAAAGAAGCTGTGTGAGTCAGGGTTCTCCAGAGGAACAAAACCAAGAGGACTCGTGTAGAGATATAGACATACTTTTTTGCTGTTGTTTAGTTGCTAAGTTGTGTCCAGTTCTATGTGACCTCTTTCCATGGGATTTCCCAGGTAAGACTACTGGAATAGGCTGCCGTTTACTTTTCCAAGGGATCTTCCTGACCCAGGGATTAAACCCATGTCTCTTGCATTTACCACTGAGCCACAAGGGAAGCCCATAGACATATTTAGAAAGAGATATATTATGAGGAACTGGCTTACATAATTATGGCAACTAAGAAGTCCCATGATGTTCTGCCCATAAACTGGAGGCCCAGAAAGGCTGATAGTGTAGTTTCAGGCCAAATCCAAGGGCCTTTAAAGCAGGGGAGTTAGTGGTGTAAGTCCTAGTCTGAGTCTGAAGACCGAGAGCATTGATGTCTGAGGGCAGAGAGAAATGGATGTCCCAGTTTAAGCAGAGAACAAATTTACATCCTCTGCCTTTTTATTGTATTCGGGCACTCAATAGATTGGATGATGTCCACCTACATTGTCAAGGCAATGATCTTTACTCAGTCTACCAATTCAAATGTTAATCTCTTCCAAAAACACCCTCACAGGCACACCTGGAAATAAGGATTTGCCATCTATTGGTGCATCTCTCAGCCAAGTCAGTTGACATGTAAAACTAACTAACACAAAAGCTTAGAAGTAGCGGCAAATGAGGTTTAAGGCAAAAATGAAAAGAGGTGTCCTGAAAGTCACAGGAATGTATTTCAAGATAGAAGGTAACAATGCTGCTAATAAACAGAATAAGTTGAGGACTACAGGCTTACTATTACATCTAGTCATCCAGAGATCACTGGTGATATTGAAAAGAGCAGAATCAGTGGAGTAGCATGAATTAAAGAGACTGGGCTTATGGGAGAATGAAATACTATGAAAATGAATGACAGTGAGCATAGAGAAAACTTTTGAGGAAAGTTTCTGTAAAAGGACAGACAGATATGTAGCTAGAGGGGGAGGTAGAATTAGTTAAGACATTTTAACATAGGAGAATAAACAGTAAATTATGATGTTGATAAGAATGATCTAACAGAGAAAAGAAAATCATGATTCATGAAAAAGAGGGGGTAATTGCAGTGTCTTTGAGCAGACAGGAGGGGTTGGCACCCAGGGCACAAGTAGAGGCATTGCTGTTAGCTAACAGCATGGATTGTGCATCCAAAGTACCAAGAGATACCACTTCTTACCAATAGGTAAGAAATGTGGGGGGAGATCGAAGGAGTTCTCTTTAGATGACTTGTATTTTTCTCAGTAAAATATGAAGCTGAGAAGGATGAACCAAGTCATCAACTAACAAAAGAGGATGGAGGAAGAGGTATTGGAGGTTTCAAGTATGGAATAGTCCACTGGTAGAGTGGGAGAGAAACAGATATGGAAATATAATTTCCAGTTAGCACTAAGAGCACATTTGATATAAGTGGTCATGAATTGAAGGTGAAGCCATTTATCATAGTTTTATGCTTTTCTTCAATCATGTTGAGATGCACAGTTGCAGGCATGGATTCGACAGTTGGATTTGGTTAACGGCTGTGTTTTTGCCTATAATGAAGCTGAGGTTAAGAAGCCATGGATATATGCAAGGGAGGGGTTATAATTACTGGTCACAGAACTAGGCTGAATGAGAAAGGGAGTGAATCCAAATGGATCAGGAGAAATGAATCATTGTTCTCATTGATAGATTTTAGGTCCTGAATGGACTTAAACGTAGGTTGGAGGGAAGATACTGGAAGGAGTGGGATGGAAAGATAGGTGGTTATCAGAGAGTGTGACGCTGGGAACATAGAATATGGAAGGGACACAGTTCAGATAAAGACAAGGTCTATGGAATATTCATGAAAACAGAAGGCTGAGGAATACAGAGGAGTGGATCCTGGGAAGAGAAGAACTCAGGGACTAAGAAGCTGGGGTACTAGAAGGATCGTATTGGACTAGAAGAGCATTGATATCACCAAGAAGCAGAAGTGGTGCAAAAGAAAGTGATAAAGAGCCAGGATCAAAAATCTTCCAAAATTCAGAAGTGGCGTGAGTATGGATTGATGATCACTACAGGGAGAAGTGGTGTGTGGAAACACCTAATCATCTCAGAATCAAAGTGTTTTTGTGGAGAAGGAAGAGAAAATACAAAGAAAGGAGCAATGAGGGATAAAGGACGCTCATTCCTCCTATAAGCCCAGTGTAGTAGACTGCAAAAGAGCGAAAAGTTATCATCTGAAAGGGATATGGGGAAAGAGGTATTCTCGAGAGAGAGTCAGGGATCTTCAGTTATAATAGACTGGGCATTCGATAAGTAGCAGTGGAAAAGTTTAGGAACTGGGGGGATTCCCCAGTGACTCAGTGGTAAAGAATTCACCTGCAATGCAGGAGACCCAGGACATGTGGGTCTGATTCCTGGGTTGGGAAGATCCCCTGTAGGAGGAAATGGCAACCCACTCCAGTATTTTTGCCTGGGAAATTCCATGGACTACAGTCCAAAGAGTTGCAAAGAATTGGATACGACTGAGCACAAGCACAGTTAGAAGATATGCTCAGAAAATGATTTTGTGGCATTTCACATATGAAATATAGAGAATGATGAACTCTATATGATCTGTGTAATGGTGGAGACCAGGATTTCTGGGGTAGCTTTCTTTTGTTGAAACTTTGAATTTCTGTAACTACTGACTGATCAGATCAGATCAGTCACTCAGTCGTGTCCGACTCTCTGCGACCCCATGAATTGCAGCACGCCAGGCCTCCCTGTCCATCACCAACTCCCGGAGTTCACTCAGACTCACGTCCATCGAGTCAGCGATGCCATCCAGCCATTTCATCCTCTGTCATCCCCTTCTCATCCTGCCCCCAATCCCTCCCAGCATCAGAGTCTTTTCCAATGAGTCAACTCTTCGCATGAGGTGGAGATAGTACTGGAGT
>NW_011494902.1:6845969-6846536 GCF_000754665.1 Bison bison bison | reverse complement strand
TAGGTTGGTCATAACTTTCCTTCCAAGGAGTAAGCATCTTTTAATTTCATGGCTGCAGTCACCATCTGCAGTGATTTTGGAGCCCAGAAAAATAAAGTCTGATACTGTTTCCCCATCTATTTCCCATGAAGTGGTGGGACCGGATGCCATGATTTTCGTTTTCTGAATGTTGAGCTTTAAGTCAACTTTTTCCACTCTCCACTTTCACTTTCATCAAGAGGCTTTTGAGTTCCTCTTCAATTTCTGCCTTAAGAGTGGTGTCATCTGCATATCTGAGGTTATTGATATTTCTTCCGGCAATCTTGATTCCAGCTTGTGTTTCTTCCAGTCCAGCGTTTCTCATGATGTACTCTGCATATAAGTTAAATAAACAGGGTGACAATATACAGCCTTGACAAACTCCTTTTCCTATTTGGAACCAGTCTGTTGTTCCATGTCCAGTTCTAAATGTTGCTTCCTGACCTGCATACAAATTTCTCTAGAGGCAGATCAGGTGGTCTGGTATTCCCATCTCTTTCAGAATTTTCCACAGTTCATTGTGATCCACACAGTCAAAGGCTTTGACAT
>NW_011494902.1:6840741-6845869 GCF_000754665.1 Bison bison bison | reverse complement strand
GGCAATTTGGTCTCTGGTTCCTCTGCCTTTTCTAAAACCAGCTTGAACATCAGGAAGTTCACGGTTTACATATTGCTGAAGCCTGGCTTGAAGAATTTTGAGCATTACTTTACTAGCATGTGAGATGAGTGCAATTGTGTGGTAGTTTGAGCATTCTTTGGCATTGCCTTTCTTTGGGATTGGAATGAAAACGGACCTTTTCCAGTCCTGTGGCCACTGCTGAGTTTTCCAAATTTTCTGGCATATTGAGTGCAGCACTTTCACAGCATCATCTTTCAGGATTTGGAATAGTTCAACTGGAATTCCATCACCTCCACTAGCTTTGTTCGTAGTGATGCTTTCTAAGGCCCCCTTGACTTCACATTCCAGGGTGTCTGTCTCTCGGTCAGTGATCACACCATTGTGATTATCTGGGTCGTGAAGCTTTTTTTGTACAGTTCTTCTGTGTATTCTTGCCATCTCTTCTTAATATCTTCTGCTTCTGTTAGGTCGATACCATTTCTGTCCTTTATCGAGCTCATCTTTGCATGAAATATTCCTTTGGTATCTCTGATTTTCTTGAAGAGATCTCTAGTCTTTCCCATTCTGTTGTTTTCTGCTATTCCTTTGCATTGATCGCTAAAGAAGGCTTTCTTATAGCTTTGTCTAATTATGGAGGAACTAATTTCTTCTCATGGGGCAAGATACATAGGCCTGAATACATATGTACTGGGCTGTGTTTATCAATAATCTCTGCACTGTGATGCACTGTGCCTAAGAAATAATGTATGGAAATTGTGTGGAAAGCAGAGTTTGGCTCAGGATAGCAAGATCTCTACAGATTAAAAGAAATTTTTATGAAAGTGGGAAGAAGGGCTTATTAGAGTGTAAAACAACATATCTGAAATCAAGCCTGTCTTATTGTTATTGGAATAGTCCCACTCTCCCATCAAGGACAGCATGCCATGGCCTGGTATTGATAGATTTCAAGGGTTAGTTGAATTCTTCCATGAGTGACAGATATTTTGCAAGTTACAAAAGCAGAATTTTAACTCATTTTTTCACAAGGAAAATCCCATGGACAGAGGAGCCTGGTGGGCTACAGTCCATGGGGTCACAAAGAGTCAGACACGACTTAGCAACTAAACCACCATCACCACAAAAGGAGAACTTTAACTTATTTTTTCATAAATTGGACTTAGTCCCTGTCTTTTTCAATTTCATTTCCACCTAAGGATGGGAATGTGAAAAGGGCTTCTCTGGTGGCTCAGACAGTGAAGAATCTGTCTGCATTGCAGGAGACCTGGGTTCAATCCCTAGGTCAGGTAGATCCCTTGGAGAAGGCAATGGCAGCCCACTCCAGTATTCTTGCCTGGAGAATTCCTTGGACAGAGGAGCCTGGCGGGCTACAGTCCAAAGTGTTGCAAAGAGTTGGATGCAACTGAGCGACTAACAAGGGTGGGACAAATCATTGATTTGTCCAAATTCAGGCAACTAATGGATTACTTAGCCATGGGAGGAAAATTTCAAATTCAGAAAGTCTTTCTCTACCCATCCCTCTCTGTAAGTTTGGAGGTAGGGAGTTTGGGTTTCCCTCTAAGGGAGCATCAGCACTGATATTTGATCTGCATAGTAAGAGTCAAGTAGACAAAACAGTGCTGCAGCTTCTGTCAACAATGTTTCCTGATCGCTGGCATCCACTGTGCTCTCAGTGTGTTCCAGCCCCTCTCCCCAAGCAACCCTCTCTGGGTGCCTCTTCTCAGTATCTATTAAATATCTGATGAAGACTACTGGCTGTTTCTTGACCCTTGCACACCCTGAGTATTAGAGGGCAGAGTGGATAGGGATCTTAGAAATGCTTTTCTGTGCCACTCTTGGGCTTTTGAGAACATCCTGGAGTGCAGTGTCTTCTATTTCCCTCTTGCTCTTACAGGTTGAGCCATGCTGTGCTAGAAGCAACAGTTTTACTTTGCATAGATGCCTATGGTTATAGAAAGATTGGTCTATGAGGACTGCAGTCTCCCCTGCTTTGACCCAGGGTGGAAGACCCAGATACACTGTACTCTCAGATCTCCATATTTAAAAAGGATCTTTTGCGTTACTTTACATATTTGACATTGAGTTGGGCTTATGTGTTTCTTTTCCATCCCCCAATAACAAGAATTCTCTCAAGTCTAACATTCCTGTTTTTCCGATGACCATTCTGAACTCAAACCATCTTTAGCTCATGAAGACATGGGGATTTGTTTGGGCAGAGAGGAAATCATTATTTACTGAAGTCATATGCTTTATCCTTGGGGTAAGATATATGCTATCTTTATTCTTTGGTTCCCATGATGAGAAAACTCTGGCGATATCATTGGATGTGATACATAGTAGGTTTTTACATTCTCCTGAAATATATATTTTTTATTTTAATAAGATGCTTGGGTTGATAAATGAAATAATGTACCTGGCAATTGGCAAAATTTTTGCAAGAAAGGTGCTATGGTAATGGGAATAATTGTTTTAAATTCTTGAGTATGGGAAAGAGAGAATGAACAGATGGTTCATCATGCTTTCATTGGCTTCCAGGTTGTTTCCAAATGGCAAACTATTGCCTGGGCAAATATTTGGAATCAAAATGACCCTACTCCATTTGTTCAGAATATTCCAGTACTCTGTGTACTATGCAAGTCATGTTTACTGTTATAAAGAGGACATAAAACTTGCTAGGAAAAAAATGTGATTTATTAGAGCACTAAGATGGCATTTGAAAGAACAGAGATCTATCACCAGATGGCAAAGAGGCTAACAGAGGAAAGGAAGAGTCTGAGCACATTGTGAAATTTGAAGTTAAGATGGCAGAATATTTTATCTAGGTATGGGAAAACTCTACATGCTTCATTGTTACAGAGATCAAAAGCATTGTCAAGTGAAAAGTATGTCTGGAACCATGGATTTTGTTCTAAATAAGTCAAATAGAAGTAAAGTGAAGTGAAGTGAAGTGAAAGTCGCTTAGTCATGTCTGACTCTTTGCGACTCCACGGACTGTATAGTTCTCCAGGCCAGGATACTGAAGTGAGTAGCCTTTGCCTTCTTTAGGGGATCGTCCCAACCTAGCGATCAAACCCAAGCCTCCCACATTGCAGGTGGATTCTTTACCAGCTGAGCCACAAGGGAAGCTCAAGAATACTGGAGTGGGTAGCCTGTCCCTTCTCCAGCGGATCTTCCCGACCCAGGAATCGAACTGGGGTCTCCTGCATTGCAGAACGATTCTGTATCAGCTGAGCCACAAGGGAAGCCCAAGTCAAACAGAATATTGTGTAAATTTGATAGAACCAATAATGTTTGAGTAAACAACATTTATTTAATTTTTTGCCTGTAGTTAAATATAAAATCACTGTATTTTTGGAAGAGCTCTTGAGAATAAAGAGGGCAGAATGATACATGAATGAAAGCATCAGTCAAATTACTTGGAGAAAGAAAGAAGGAGAAAAAGAGGGAGGGAGAAAAGAAAGAAATAGAGAGGGGAAGGAAGGGAGGGAAGAGGAAGGAAAAATAAAGCACAGTACTTAATAACATAAACTAAATTTTGGCTGGTGGAAGCTGGCTCTCTCAATGCTCAACTTTATTTCTTGAGATTAATTTTAAAAATAGCAATTGGGGAGAATAGAGTGTGGCACAGCCTGTATATAGTGTGGTATAGATGCACTGTGCCACTTAATAGCTGTATGATAGTAGGCAAATCTTAACCTACTTTAGGTTCTACAGCTTGCCAAAGTATCAGTTTTTCCCTCTATAAAATGGAAATATTAAAACCTTCATGATTTACAGGAACACAGTGAGATACATAAATTGCCTAGCATACTATCTGAGACATGAGCTTAGGATTTTTGCATCCAGTCCTTAGTGAAGATGCTATGCAGAGATTGCCCTGATATCCCCTGAACTATCTGCCTTTTCTTTCAAAGACATTTGGGAATAAATTCAATAAAAGAGTCCATTTGCTCTGCTTTTTTCCACTTAATGATTGAATAAAACTGAAGGCTCAACGTACCATTGAAAGAGACTGGAAGGACCTAATATTAGAGTTTCCCTGAAATAAAAAGCAGATTTATTCCTTCTGGCTACAGTTTAGTTGCTCCTCACTCCCTCTAAGCAATTGCTACATTCTGGCTACAAGTTGGGCAAGCAGAAATTAGTCCATCCAACCCTAAGTTAATGGTCATTCTTGAAACAGGGTTCTATTATTCTTCTCTTTTTTATGACTTATCCCAGAAAAGGGGTTTGTGCTAGGTGATGGGGTGGGAGCAGACTCACTAAAGGAAAAAAAAAGCAATGTAATTCTTCAAGATCCTGCACAAAACTGTCCTGTCTCTGAAATTTGTTTCTTTCATTCTCTAGTAAGAGTTAATTGTGTTACATTCCCCCAAGTAGTTTCTACAGCTCAGTTTTACATTTCTGGCTTACTTTATCTTGTGTTATATTTTTCTTAATTGTCAGTTCACCTGAGCAGTTAGTAACTGCTGTCATAGACAGACTGAGCTTCTTCACCAGCACTTTCCCATCAAATCTAATTTCTGGTCTTGTGTACAAGTGTCCAGAGTCAGCCCCTGTCAATCAGTCCCTCTGTGCAGAACCCCAAGACTTGAGTTTCTTGGTTACAGTGATCATAGTCATAGAAATGCTTGTTCAGGTAACTGTAGTTATCTAATTCCCCAGTTTAAAGTAAGAAAGATCGAAGTTTATGGAACCAGTTGCCCTTGTAATGCAGAAAGCCCCTTTTGGCCCTGCAGGCTTCCAGCTCCTTGGCTGAGAAATACTACAGATTGATAAATCTCGCCTGTAAGCCAAAGGCATATCTATTTACACAGTTGTAGCTATTTCTGTTTCAATATTACATTTGCTTTCTCCATGATCCTTTCCCTTCTCAGTAATGTTTTCTCACTACACCATGTAAATTCTTTTACTTATCAGGTTATTTTATGAAAGGGGTAGAAATGGGGGGCTCTTTGCACAGAAGGAGAAATCACTTGGCATATGTCATTACCCTGAATGCCTGACATTTGAGTTTAGGCAAAAATTAAATAATGTCTTTTTAAGGCACAAAATTGTGATGGTTATAAACTCTGATTTTAAATACTTAGGTATCTGGGCCAGATCTAAA
>NW_011494902.1:6826544-6840641 GCF_000754665.1 Bison bison bison | reverse complement strand
TGGTGGAAAATGATTATGTCTCACAGGTCCCTTCAAAACTGTTGTGAACATGCCAGCAGGCTTCTGTTCTTTTTGATTGGAAAATGTAAATCACACTTAAGAATTGTTCCAAAAAGAGTCTTGAGCTGAGTCCTTGGATGCAGAGTTGCAGCTCACTGCAGATTCTGATAGTTGAGTTACAACTCACTGAAAATCAGGGTTTTAAAATGGAAGCACAGACAAACCTTCAAGCCAGGGCAGCACAAATGGCGCCTTGATAATTTATAATCTACAGGCAGCTCTTGGGTTTATTATCACAATGACAAATGCACTGTCATTGTTAATAGGATATTTCCCAGCAAGGACTTCTTGTTATGCAAGCCAGGTTCGGTATGTCATGCAGCACGATAGCAATAAAGTCTACAAGAATTTGTAATGAACTTCAATTACTAATAGATTATGGTTAATGGGAAATATGTGCAGTAAAGATATGGGTTTTTATATGCGCCTTCTGGTATTCTACAAGGCAATGATTTATGCAACAATTTATGTTAACATTTTCTACTATGAAAAGGCCCCATTTGGTAGAAAGCCTCTTCATCCATAACAAATATTTAAGATAATTTTGTGCATAATATAAATGAAGGTATAAAATTAGATATTAATCTATTTAATTTTAGCATTTTTTAAATTGAAAATGGAGACTTTTTCTCTCCTGAGTAGCACTGTTGGTTAAAAATTCTTGCTGTAAAACAGAAGCATGAGATATATTGATGTCTTTGAGTTAAATGTAACATTTTTGCATGTTAATTTCTTTTTTAACTTCCTGCTGTAATTAGGGACCCACTTAAGATTTGATTTATTTCTGGTGTCTTGCTTATGTAAGTATTATTTTAAATTAAGAAAATCCACAAGTATACATGTGAAATTAACATGAATTTGTAATCCACATCATGATTCTACTTTCCACAGAGATTGATAGCTGTAATATGTGGAAGTGCACATATAAATGATTTATGTTTGTGCGTAAATGGGCAGGTTGGAGGCTGGCATACACACACACACAGACACACAAACACACATATATGGTTTATATACATATATACACTTAGACAAAAACTGACAAAATTGAATAATGCTTACCACAGCTTAGCCAAGTATAAACCAAAAAAAAAAAAAAATCAATACAATTAAATTACAAAAAATGAAACAATTCACTAAAGGATTTTGAGCTAAATGATAGTGTATTTAAAACTATGAAACAGAACAGATACAATCTTGGGGAATTACTGAAAGCATTTTTCCATCTATCAAATGTGTGTATGAACATGTTAATGGCAAACATGTTTTATAGAAAGCTTGAGTTTTAAACTTAGAAAAAATATTTTTAATGCCCTTTCTTTTAATTCCTGAATTCATTTTTTTTCCTGAGACTGATATGGTATCTTGCAAATGGCAGGTATAGAATAATGAACACACATGTACTCACTACTGTCCTTACTTGAATAGCTTTTGAAACATGGCTTTTCTCCCTGATCAACGATAGTGCTAAGAATGTGAAGAGGCCTTAGTATCTCAGAGTTATGGTCTTGGACTTTGGAGCAGAGACCCAGATCTGCCATGTCTTCGATTGTATTCAAGTCCATTTCAACTGATCAAACTTCATTATCTTCCTCTATAAAATGAGAACAGTTTGTTTTTTAAAAATGCCTTTTTAAATTTTATTTTATTTAACTTTACAATATTGTATTTGTTTTGCTATATATCAAAATGAATCTGCCACAGGTATACATGTGTTCCCCATCCTGAACCCTCCTCCTTCCTCCCTCCCCATACCATCCCTCTGGGTCATCCCAGTGCACCAGCCCCAAGCATCCAGTATCGTGCATCGAACCTGGACTGGTGACTTGTTTCATATATGATATTATACATATTTCAATGCCATTCTCCCAAATCATCCCACCCTCTCCCTCTTCCACAGAGTAAAATAGACTGTTTTGATCAGGAATAAAACTAGATATATATAATATTAAGAACTGAAAACAATCTTTAGGTCCATCAGCAGGATAAATTATAATACCTACAACCAATGACATATTAATGCCATCATTAAAAATTGTGTTAAGAATGTTAAAAAAAATAAAAAATAAAAATGCCTTTTTATTTTGAAAATTAAATGAAACTACATGTCAAAAATTTTATATAGTGCCTGATACATAATCAGTGCTCACTCCATTTTATATGTTGTTGTTTACAACTTTTAGAGGATACTGGTCCAGATATATCAGTGAATGATGTAATATTTCTATAATTATTACTATTGTGCTAAGTCGCTTCAGTCATGTCTGACTCCTTGCAACCCTACGGACCATAGCCTGCCAGGCTCCTCTGTTCATGGGATTCTCCAGGTAAGAATACTGGAGTGGGTTGCCATACCCTCCTCCAGAGGATCTTCCCAACGCAGGGATCAAACCTGCGTCTCTTAAGTCTCCTGCATTGGCAGGTTCTTTACACTAGTGCCATCTGGGGAGTCCAATGACTACAATTGGACTAATTACAATAGTCCAATTACTATTACATATTTTTATTGCCAATGTTCCATACAAACTTCCATATCTTGTAGGTTTTGAGGCTCTGGTGGGCCAGACAGTCACCTGGCTGGTTCATAAAAAGACAGATTCCTAGGCCTCACACATGGTTCAGATCGAGGGTGGAACCAAGAATTTTGCATGTCTGATAAGCCTCCCAGGTGATTCTTCTGCCCACTGAAATTTTTAAAAGTAGGGAGCGAGTATGATTGACAGAATTTATTGATGTTGATGTCTCTGTAACTTGTTGAAATAAATATCAATACTGTGATGAATAACTAAGCAATCTGCTAGGTGAATATTTGATATCATGAAGATTAAGCATCTAGAATTCAGGTAATTGATAAAATAGGTACACTTATCTTGATATTTTGGCTCTACTTGGGGAAAAATGATTTTTTTTTTTTTTTGCAAAAATAGTCTCCTAGACCTAATCTGTGTTGTATTTTTCAAAGTTTTTTTTCCTTATATCTTCAATATATCTTTGGAGTGCCTTATAGATTAAAAAAAATTCTGAAAAGGATGGGAAGGACTTGGTTATGATAGGGCATGGAGTCAGTCACTGTTATTTCAAATAAGTTAGCCTTGTATATATGAGGCAGAGAGTTATTTCTGTCTCATAAGAGTCTGAAGGTAAACAGTCCACTCCCTAATGTGGTAACTCTGCTCCATCAGGTGCCAGGGACCCAGCTTCTGTTGCTCTGCATTTCCTAGTGCATTGCTACTCTTGTCTGCATAGTCTGAAGGAGCTCACTATCACATCCACATTCCAGTCATCCAGAAGCAAAAAAAAAAAAAAGCGGATGAAGATAACATGTATCTTCCTTTGTTGGCATATACCACAATGTTACTTCTCACATCCCATTGGCTTTAACTCAGTCATGTGACTATATGTGGCACAAAGGGAGTATGGGAAATGTAGTCTTCCTCTAAGAAGCCATGTACCTCATTTAATATTAGATATTATATTATCACAGAAGAAGGAAGAATTGCTGTTAGGAAACAATATCTGCCATATTACATTCAACTCTCTGCCAACTGGAACTGGACAGGCCTTATGATTTTCCATTGCAAAGTTTCTTGTGTTATGGATACTAAGTGAAAATATGTGTACACAGATTAAAATAATAAATCAGCCCTTTGGGATTGTCCTCTGAACAAGAAGGTAGGCACAGCCACATAGGAGCTGCTTTTGAAAATAATAAAATGTTGGATCAAAGTTGATCAAGTCAAAAAAGTGATCTCTTTGTACCAGAGCCACCAGATGAGATCAGTCCCCAGGAGATAGAATGAAAATTCAAAGCTAGGAGATAATTCCTATAAGGAATCTTAGAGAGTCAGGAGAGAAAGGAATCAAGGAAGAATCAAAGATCACCATTACACACAGCCAAGCTATGAAGACTAAGAAAATGATCTCTGGGCTTTTATCTGTATGGGTTGGCATTAGCTGTGAGAATGTAGGGTAAGTTATATAAACAACTTTATAAAATTTCATTATTTGTGAAATTGTGGTAAAAATAATAACTATTGCCTAAGCTCATTACAAGGATTAGATAAAATAATGTAACACAATACCTAACACATAATCTCTCAGTAAATATTAACTATTATTAATGTGAAATCCTCAAAATTCTTTAAGATCTGTTTTATTTAGCAAAGACTCTTTCTCCACAATCAACTCTTTTTCAAGCTGGAAATCTATAAACTAGAGAAACCAAAGGAAATACAGTGAAGCAGCTAAGCCCGGAAGCCAATATTTACTCCACCATTCCTAGGACACACAGATGGCAAACCCATGGGTTGCCAACCTTGTCCAGACAAATCATTCCCATGAGGTGTCTTCTGAAGCAGCAAGCCCTAGCTAATTTCCTTGTGCCATTTTCTCATTATCTTTTATAAACTGAGAAAGAAATCCAAACTCTTCTCCCAATCACACCTGGAGAAATAAAAGAAAAACCTAATAAGAATAATAATAAACAAACCACAAAGACTGTTACACTTCTCCCATTAAAAACTATTGTGGGGTAGATGAAGTCTGCATTTGGAAAACGTACAGAATGGTAGCAGTCTCTTGAAAAATAAGCCAAGGTTGCCATGCGCTTGTGCTGATAATAAGTAGCATGGCGCAACTGCCTCTTCTACAAAACCCTAGGATTTATGTCCAGTCTGCCTGCATCAGAGACTAGAGAATTAACTCATGAAACCCATCCATCAACATGTAGAAAAAGGAATCACAGTATCAAAATGAAATTAGCATAAAATTAGTTAGCTGTAGGACATAAATAGAGGTGCTGACATTTTCTGGCATCTTCTGTATTAAGTGTCTTTGGAGAACTCACCAAGCTTGGACTGTGGTTGATAGCCTCTGTGATTTATTTCAACAATTTCTACCATAGGCAGATTGTTTGCAAAGTCATTCAGGTATCATTAAGACAAATCAGGAAACATGGATAATTCTACAAGAGAAGAATATGATCATGGGAAGAAGACACTGCTCATATCAAATATCCACAACATGTCTTTGCAGCCTCTAGAACAGTGCATCACTGTGTTTATTAAACCATTGCTACAGAGAGTGCAGCAATCTGACATGGAGCCCTAATAAATTTTTGGCACATTTGGAAATTGTGGCTCTTGTTGCCCAGGGAGCCTCTTAAATCAACCTCCCTTTTACTGCAGTTGCCTTTTCACAGTGTATATCGCATTGAGAAATGGATTACGCAATCCACAGCTTTAATCCCCCTGCATTAGTTGATTGCATACCATGAGTGCATACTGCACAGTATATGAATCACAGGGAATCTAGGATATAGGTGAAAAGGTTATTTAAACACGAAACAAATGGGTGATGCCTGGGACCTGAGGAATTCTGTTTTTGTTGTTTAGTTGCTAAGTTGTGTCTGACTCTCTTGCAATCCAATGGACTGTAGCCTGTTAGGCCCCTCTGTCCACTGGATTCTCCAAGCAAGAATACTGGAGTGGGGGTTAGCATTTCCTTCTCCAGGGGATCTTCCCTACCCAGGGGTCAAACCCACGTCTCCTGAATTGACAGGCAGATTCTTTACCACTGAGCCACCAGGGAAGCCCCCTGGTAGGAATGGAGAAAAAAATGAAAAGTTGAAGCAAATGGATGAGAGAACCCAGGCATTTGGGAATGGATTAAAGCTAACTTATTAGTGAAGCATAGTGTTTAGGAAAAGTGCTAATTCACCATTCAAGGAAGTGATTTTTTTTTATATACTACCCTTTCACCATCCTGTTTCTTCTTCTTTTCTGCAATGAGATCCCATTCAATTTGCAGATGGACATTTGGGCAAAGGCAATATAGTCTGATGAGTCTTAATTCTGTAAAATAATCTGCATCTATGATGACCAGGGCTTCCCTGATGGATCAGTCAGTAAAAAAATCTGGCTGCAATGCAGGAGATGCGGGTTCGATCCCTGGTTTGGGAAGATCTCCTGGAGAAGGAAATGGCAACCCACTCTAGTATTCTTGCCTGGGAAATCCCACAGAATTCTAGCCTGCCAAACTCCTCAGTGCATGGGATTCCCCAGGCAAGAATACTGGAGTGGGTAGCCATTCCCTTTCCCTGCGGAACTTCTTGACCCAGGTTTCCTGCATTTCAGGCAGATTCTTTACTGTCTGAGCCAACAGGGAAGTCTCACCTCAAAAATGGGATAATCATAATCAGTCTTTCAAATTCATTAAGTAAGAATTAAGTGAGATTCTTCCTAAGTGACCAATGCAAAGAAATAGAGGAAAACAATAGAAGGGGAAAGACTAGAGATCTCTTCAAGAAAATTAGAGATACCAAGGGAAGATTTCATGCAAAGATGGGCTCAATAAAGGACAGAAATGGTAGGGACCGAACAGAAGCAGAAGATATTAAGAAGCAGTGGGAAGAATACACAGAAGAACTGTACAAAAAAGATCTTCATGACCCAGATAATCACGATGGTGTAATCACTCACCTGTAGCTAGACATCCTGAAATGTGAAGTCAAGTGGGCCTTAGGAAGCATCACTATGAACAAAGCTAGTGGAGGTGATGAAATTCCAGTGGAGCTATTTCAAATCCTAAAAGATGATGCTGTGAAAGTGCTGCACTCAGTATGCCAGCAAATTTGCAAAACTCAGCAATGGCCACAGGACTGGAAAAAGTCAGTTTTCAATCCCGAAGAAAGGCAGTGCTAGAGAATGTTCAAACTACCAAATAATTGTACTCATCTCACACACTAGCAAGTAAGTAAGTGTTAGTCACTCAGTTGTGCCAGACTCTTTGCGACCCCATGGACTGCAGCCCACCAGGCTCCTCTGTCCATGAGATTTTCCAGGCAAGGATACTGGAATGGGTAGCCATTTCCTTCTCCAGGGCATCTTCCCAATCCAGGGATTGAACCCTGGTCTGCTGCACTGCAGGCAGATTCTTTACCTAGTGAGCTACATCATCTCACACACTAGCAAAGTAATGCTCAAAATTCTCCAAGCTAGGCTTCAACAGCACTTGAACCAAGAGATTCCAGATGTTCAAGCTCTGTTCAGAAAAGGCAGAGGAACCAGAGAACAAATTGTCGACATCCACTGGATCATAGGAAAAACAAGAGAATTCCAGAAAAACATCTACTTATGCTTCTTTGACTATGCTAAAGCCTTCAACTATGTGGATCACAACAAACTGTGGAAAATTCTTCAAGAGATGGGAATATCAGACCATCTTGCCTACCTCCTGAGAAACCTGTATGCAGGTTAAGAAGCAACAGTTAGAAACGGACATGGAACAACAGACTGGTTCCAAATTGGGAAAGGAGTAGATTAAGGCTGTATATTGTCACCCTGCTTATTTAACTTCTATGCAGAGTACATCAGGCGAAATGCTAGACTGGATGAAGCACAAGCTGGAATCAAGATTGCAGAGAAAAATATCAATCATCTCAGATATGCAGATATGCACACCACCCTTATGGAAAAAAGCAAAGAGAAACTAAAGAGCTTCTTGATGAAGGTGAAAGAGGAGAGTGAAAACACTGGCTTAAAACTCAACATTCAAAAAACTAAGATCATGGCATCCGGTTCCATCACTTCATGGCAAATAGATGGGGAATCAATGAAAAAAGTGACAAACTTTATTTTCTCAGGCTCCAAAATCACTTGCAGATGGTTACTGCAGTCATGAAATTGAAAGACACTTGCTCCTTGGAAGAAAAGCTATGACAAACCTAGATACCGGCTTAAAAAGCAGAGACATTACTTTGCTGACAAAGGTCCATCTAGTGAAAGCTATGGTTTTTCCAGTAGTCATGTATGGATGAGAGAGTTGCACCATAAAGAAAGCTGAGCACCGAAGAACTGATGCTTTTAAACTTTTGCATTGGAGAAGACTTTTGAGAGTCCCTTGGACTGCAAGGAAATCAAACAAGTCAATCCTAAAGGAAATCAGTGCTAAATATTCATTGGAAGGACTGATGCTAAAGCTGAAGCTCCAATACTTTGGCAACCTGATGGGAAGAACTGACTCTGGAAAAGACCCTGATGCTGGGAAAGATTGAAGGCAGGAAGAGAAAGGGATGGCAGAGGATGAGATGTTTGCATGACATCACCGACTCAAGGAACATGAGTTTGAGCAAGCTCTTGGAGTTGGTGATGCCACTGAAGCCTGGCATGCTGCAGTCCATCCAGTTGCAAAGAGTAGGACATGACTGAGCAACTGAACTCAAGTGAGATCTTACATGCTCTTCTAACTAGGACATTTGGTGGGCAAGAGTCATACACCCATATGGATACCTTGGAGAAAGGGGTGCTTGTTTTCAGGCTGAACTCAAACAGGAATTGGAAATGGTAAGGAGCATGACTTAAGACAGCCAATGTGCGTCTCCTGTTCAAAGGCTATGGGGTCTTCTTATCTCTGTGGGTCTGCTCTGTTTCTCCCTAACTGTGGCATCCTAGTGAGGTCCTCCCACATATGGCCACAGCAGTGGCTACTCTGGACTAGATTCAGCTCACTTATTGTAGGAACTCACCTAGCCTTCTGACTGTCTTTAAGATGTGTCAAGCTCATTCCCACATCAGGGACTCTGTACTTTACATCCTTGTTCCTGATATGCTCATCTCCGAAGTCTGCATGGCCACTCCTTCAATCCATTTAAATCTCTGTTCAAATCTTACCTTTAAAAACAAATAAGCCTTCCTTGACCATTCCAACTAGTATTATCCCCACCAGTATGCTTTTCCGTTTATCTAGTTTTGTTTTCTTAATCGTGACTGTCATTATCTGACAAATATTTACATTTCAGTTCACCCTCCTGCTAGAAATCAGTTCACTGACATTGGGAACTCTCTTTACTGCTTTAACACCTTTGCCTAGAACAGAGTCTCATACAATTAGTATTGGTGGAATGTATATTTCATGAATGAGTGCAAGAAGGAATGCTTAATTTCCCTAGATTTGGAATTCTAAAGTTCTAACAGAATTATAAGGATCACTTTTGTTTTTTTCAAGAGAAGCTACTGCAGTCAATTTCTGGCCAGCCTATGAAGCACCATCCTTGGGGCAGCTGGCCACCTTTGGTCTTCTCAGGATTGAGATGGGCCCCTTTTCATAGTACAGAGCACTGGTACTTATAGCATCAGGAAGGCAGATGCCCTCAGGTGGGGCTTGAGTGGCCCAGCTCTGGTGGCACTTGGGCTTTGTGAAGCACCAGCTCAGCTCTAACAGAGAGGCCATCTACCTTTGGCTAGAAATGTCATGGTCAGGGACTAGATTGATTCCGCCAGGTCCTTGCTCTTTCTCTGGCCTCAGTCATAATTTTCCTTAATTTTAAATTTTAAAAATTCATTCTGCATTTTATGTTGAATTTTTATGAGCTGTTAATAATAATCATAGTCAATACTTTTGAATTCCCTATGAGCCTGCCACTTTAGGAGCGTATTTATGCAGCTTAACTCCTGGATCCTCATGACTGCCCTCTGACGTGGCTATTAGGATTATGATCTTCATTTTGAAGATGAAGAAATGTAAGAATACAGAGAAAATGAATTGCCTGAGATCTCTCAGTGAGTAATTAACAGAACCAGGAGTTAAACCCAGGAAATCTGGTTCTACCTTACCATCTAACAAAACTGTTTTATTCAGTCCCCTGTGGGGCTTAGCAAGAAGTCCTTATTTTCTTAGAAATAACATTCTGATGGGTTAAATACATGCAAATGTGCTTTTAAAATGAAAAAAAAATATTATGTGTAAGCTATTTTTATTAAAGAAATATTATAAAGACATTAAATATTCACTTGGGACTGTACTATTTCACAGATGTAAGATCTAGTGTTTTCTATGACCTTTGCATCTGTTTTTATAGATACACACCAGAAATTTAAAGGTTTTCTTTTGTCCAGATTGGCAGAGTTTTCTTCTTTTGTTTTGTTTTTTGGGCTTTTAAAAAATATTTTATTCAAGTATAGTTGATTTACAGTGTTGTAGTAATTTCCGGTATACAGGAAAGTGATTCAATTATATATATATTGTTTTTCTTTTTCATAGTCATCTCCATTATGATTAACAGGGTATTGAACATAGTTCCCTGTGATATACAGTAGGACCTTGTTGTTTATCTATTATGTGTGTGTGTGTGTGTGTGTGTATATATATATATTACTTTGTATCTGCTACTTCCAAACTCCCAACCTATCTCTCCCCCACCTCTCTCTCCCTTGGCAACCACAAGTCTGTTCTTTATGTCTGTGAGTCTGTTTCATAGATAAACTCATTTGTGTCATACTATGGTCCCACATATAAGTGATAGGTGGTATTTGTCTTTCTCGTCCTGATTACTTCACTTGGTGTGATCATCTCTAAGTGCATCTGTGTTGCTGCAAATATCAAACGGCATTATTTCATTCTCTTTTATGACTGAGTAACATTCCATTGTATATGTATCACATCTTTATCCATTTACCTGGCAATGGACATTGAGATTGCTCCCTGTATTGGCTATTGTAAATACTGCTGCTATGAACATTGGGGTTCGTATATCTTTTCAAATTAGTTTTCTCCAGATATATGCTAGGAGTGGGATTGCTAGACCACATGGTAACTCTATTTTTCATTTTTTAAGGAACCTCCATGCTGTATTCCATAGTGGCTGCACCAATTAACATTCCCACTAACAGTATAGGAGGGTTCCTTTTTCTCCACACCTTCTTCAGCACTTGATATTTGTAGAGCTTTTAATGATGACCATTTTGATTGGAGCGAGGTGATACCTCATTGTATTTTTGATTTGCATCTCTAAAAATTAGTGATGTTGAGCATCTTTTCATGTAATTGTTGGGCATCTGTTTGTCATCTTTGGAGAAATGTCTCTTTAGGTACTGGACCAATTTTTTATTGTTTTGTTCAGTTGTATGAGTTGTATATTTTGGAAATTAAACCTTTGTTGGTTGCAGAATTTGTAAATATTTTCTACTAGTCTATAGGTTGTCCTCTCATTTTGTTTATGGTTTCTTTTGCTATACAAAGCTTATAAGCTGTATTAGGTAATTCAACACTCAAAAAACTAACATCATGGCATCTGATTCCATTACTTCATGGCAAATGGAGAAATGATCAAAACAGTGACAGACTTTATTTTCTTGGGCTCCAGAATTACTGCATATGGTGACTGCAGCCATGAAATTAAAAGATGCATGCTCCTTGGTGATAAACCTAGACAGCGTATTAAAAAGCTGAGGCATTACTTTGCTGAAAAAGGTCCATCTAGTCAAAGCTATGGTTTTTCCAGTAGTCAGGTATGGATGTGAGAGTTGCACCATAAAGAAGACTGAATGCCAAAGAACTGATGTCTCTGAACTGTGATGTTGGAGAAGACTCTTGAGAGTCCCTTGGACTGCAAGGAGATCAAACCAGTCAATCCTAAAGGAAATCAATAGAATATTCATTGAAAGGACTGATGCTAAAGCTGAAGCTCCAATACTTTGGCCACCTGATGCAAAGAACTGACTCATTGGAAAATACCATGATTCTGGGAAAGATTGAAGGCAAGAGGAGAAGAGGATGACAGAGGACAAGATGGTTGAATGGCATCACTAACTAAAAGGACATGTGTTGGAGCAAGCTCTGGGAGATGGTGAAGGACAGGGAAGCATGCCATGTTGCATGTCCACCAAAGAGGTGGACATGACTGAGCGACTAAAGAACATTTGTTTTTGACTTTTTTTTATATTGCCTTGGGAGCCTGACGTAAGAAAACATTGGTATCTATTACTTATGTCGGAAAATGTTTTGCCTATGTTCTCTTCTAAGAGTTGTATAGTGTCATGTTTTAAATTTAAGTCTTTAAGCCATTTTGAGTTTATTTTTGTGTATGGTGTGAGATAATGTTCTAACTTCAATGATTTACATGTGGCTCTCCAGTTTTACCAAAATGACTTGCTGAAGAGTCATTTCTCCATTATATATTTTTGGCAGAGTTTTCAATTAAGAAATTTGCCAATTTTCATAGTAAACAAAGTCAAGGTCCTAAAACATTTTTCTCCATTTAATATCTCCTCTTTGGATTTGGCAGTTCTCTCTAGCAAATACAGAAAGGTTTCAGAAACACTATAAAAAAGTTAAGGTTTATACTGAGTGTAACAGACAACTTTGCTGGTTTTCTCAAGCTCTGGTTATAATAAAAGTATAAACATATAGGTATAAGATAAATGCTTGAAAAAGAATTCACTGAGTGTTCTGTTACTTAGCATCTTCCATATGCATGACTGTGAAAGTCCCTTAGTCGTGTCTGACTCTTTGCAACCCCATGAACTCTAGCTCACCACGCTCCTCTGTCCATGGGATTTTCCAGGCAAGAATACTGGAGTGGGTAGCCATTCCCTTCTCCAGGGGATCTTTCCAACCCAGGGATTGAACCTGGGTCTCCTGCATTGCAGGCAGAGTCTTTACCATCTGAGCCACCAGGTAAGTCCCCATATTAAACACTGGGAGATGTACAGTGATATATAAAACAACATTCCAAATTCTCTTGTAGGCTTCTTTTTCTGAAGCCCAACAACAGACTAGAAAATTAAATATGTGACTGTCTCAAGTCCTTTGTAATATGCAATACAAGCAGAAGCCAAGAGTTCCATCCCCTTGCCCCTCTTGTACGCTTGTATCTTTCCATCACTGACTGGCACTGAACTCTTGAGGATTTTCTCTTTATAAAAAGACTTGGTTATTCCCATTGTATTAGATTGAAGCAGATGAGAATTTATTTTTCCTTGTATTTTAGAGTAAAGACTATATGAGGAAAAAAGACTATATTTACAAACATCCATCTATATACTGCTATTGTTTTTCATCTTGAAACAGCATGTTAGTTCTATTCTTACTTTGCACATGTGCTTTTTAGAAACAGCCATCATTTGCTCTGCAGTTTTGATTTCTATCTTTTTGGTGAAGTCGTTCAAGGTCGTCATGGTCCATATCCATCAATCATGCCTGCTTCACAGATTTCCTTTGTCAGTAGTACATATCAGTATGATTAATGGTTCAGGGTTCGTATTCAGGAATGTGATTGGATAACTGTCGTTTCATTTGTTGGAACTGGCAATTCAAAAAACATTGATGAAGTTGTCCAAGAATAGAGCCTGCAAGTCAATTTTACTTATTATGAACAATAAAGCTTGGTACTTTGCTGGTGTAAATAGACTCTGTACTCCAGTTTACTCTCTGGGCCTGAAGGAGGGGTATTAACTCTTTTAAGTGACTATACTGCAGCATTAAGTGGTGGCTCTGTGATGTGAAAGAGTGACTATCATACCATGTTGAAGGCTTCATCACTGGAGAATTGGGGTCTATGAGCTCTTTAGTAAAACCTTACTTTTATTCTGTTTTTAACAGAGATAATTATTTCAGTTCAGTTCAGTTCAGTCGCTCAGTCGTGTCCAACTCTTCGCATGAATCGCAGCACGCCGGGCCTCCCTGTCCATCACCAACTCCCGGAGTTCACTCAGACTCACATCCATCGAGTCAGTGATGCCATCCAGCCATCTCATCCTCTGTTGTCCCCTTCTCCTCCTGCCCCCAATCCCTCCCAGCATCAGTCTTTTCCAATGAGTCAACTCTTCGCATGAGGTGAACAAAGTACTGGAGTTTCAGTGTTAGCATCATTCCCTCCAAAGGAATCCCAGGGCTGATCTCCTTCAGAATGGACTGGTTGGATCTCCCTGCAGGGACTCTCAAGAGTCTTCTCCAACACCACAGTTCAAAAGCATCAATTCTTCGGTGCTCAGCCTTCTTCACAGTCCAACTCTCACATCCATACATGACCACAGGAAAAACCATAGCCTTGACTAGATGGACCTTTGTTGGCAAAGTAATGTCTCTGCTTTTCAATATGCTATCTAGGTTCGTCATAACTTTCCTTCCAAGGAATAAGCGTCTTTTAATTTCATGGCTGCAATCACCATCTGCAGTGATTTTGGAGCCCCCAAAAATAAAATCTGACACTGTTTCCACTGTTTCCCCATCTATTTTCATTAGTCTTAGTGAAATACAAAT
>NW_011494902.1:6808227-6826277 GCF_000754665.1 Bison bison bison | reverse complement strand
AGGCAGGTCAGGTGGTCTGGTATTCCCATCTCTTGAAGAATTTTCCAGTTTATTGTGATCCACACAGTCAAAGGCTTTGGCATAGTCAATAAAGCAGAAATAGATATTTTTCTGGAACTCTCTTGCTTTTTCCATGATCCAGTGGACGTTGGCAATTTGATCTCTGGTTCCTCTGCCTTTTCTAAAACCAGTTTGAACATCAGGAATTTCACGGTTCACACACTGCTGAAGCCTGGCTTGGAGAATTTTGAGCATTACTTTACTAGAGTGTGAGATGGGTTCAATTGTGCGGTAGTTTGAGCATTCTTTGAAACTTACTTTAAATATCTAAGTTTTTTATAATTTATTAATTATAAAATTACTCAATTACTTAAGAGGTATGCTTTTTTTTTTTAAAGAATGACAGATGTTTATTATTAAATTAGTTGTTGCTGTTCAGTCACTAAGTTGTATCCAAATCTTTTGCAATCCCATGGACTATAGCCTGCCAGGCTCTTCCGTCCATGGCATTCTCCCGTCAAGAATACTGATGTGGGTTGCCATTTCCTTCTCCAGGGAATCTTCCTGACCCAAGGATCAAGTGTCTCCTACATTGCAGGCAGATTCTTTACCACTGAGCCATGATATGGAGCCCATATCTAATAGGTTTACATGCAATATTCAGGCTACTACTGATCTTCAATAATATAATTAATTAATCTTTAGACTAAATTTGCATATAAAATTAAAGAATCTATTTTATACCATGAAACCACATCATACTACCAAGGTTTTAATTTTCTCTGGGAGCTGGTAACATTCAGCTACTTTAGGAATCCTTTCAAAGTTAAATTCTGATAGCACTGGATTAACCAACTAAAGGTTATCAAAAACTTTTCAAAAATTCTCTGAAATCTTACTGTTAAAGATGATTCTTGCTCTTAGAGGAGATCTTTGTCATAGAAGGAACTATGAAGTATTGAAATAGAGTCAAATATTTTCTAGGAATTTAGTAAATGATAAAAGATTTATTTTAAGTAAGTGGCGTTGTTTTTTGTCAACTGTGTTGATATAGATGGTTTTATTTTTGTGAAAAATCACTTTGTTCTCAACTCTTTATGTAAACTTCAAACAGATCAAAGACTTTTATACAGTGAAATTATACAATCATTTTGATAAAATATGTTACTATTTTAAGACCTTGGATTTAGAAGGCCTTTTAAAATTTTTCAGAAATCCAGAAATTAAAAAAGAAACAACTAAATTTGAATAAATAAAGAAAACTTCAGTATATCTAAAAACAAAACACTACAACATCATAAACAAAGTTAAAAGAGAAACCAAAATAGAAGGAAATGACAGCACATGACAGCGTTAGTTTTGTAACATCCTAAGTGCTTTTACTTTTAGTAATCACTAAAGATAAGGATAGAAACTATAGCAAAGAAATGTATAGAGACAAAAAAAAAAGAAATGTATAGAGACAAATACTTCTTTACAAAAGGGGAAAGTCAATAAACATATGCTTTCTTAATGTCTAATGTATCAGTAGGCATATATTTTACTGCTGCTGCTGCTAAGTCGCTTCAGTTGAATAGCACATATTTTATTAGTATTCTAGCAAATTCCATCACAGTTAATAAATGGAGTCAATTTTATTGTCAGTAAGCCCCCTGAAACCTAGTTGTCTCATTTTTCAGATTACTTGGTATGTAGCCCATGCCCTCTCTTTACCTATAGGAGAGATAAGACCAGCAGTGTCATATATGATTCTATATGAAAGTCCAAGAATGTCTTAAAACTTTCTAGGTTTTACATATAAGAGAAGATATGTAGAAGATATACATTAGAGATATATTTATATCTCTATATTTAGAGATAGATATATATCTACATATATATATATATAGATCCTATCTTCTGTAGAAGAGAAGATATACGTTATGACATATATTTATAACTTTAATACACAAATGAATGACCAACATCGTTCAAATTATAGTTTTTTAACATTCTCATGATGTGTATTTATGCCTCAACCACTATGAAACTCAGACTGTTATTGAAAAGAACCTTTCCCTCTTTCTTTATACTGAATTCAGGCTTTTGCAGATCTTTCATAATTTCTGCTTTGAGATCAGGTGGTGCTGTTGTATTAAAATTGCAGGTTTCTGTCAAAAAATCCCAAAGCAGGTCTCCATTTTCATTGCCATCAATAAAACAGTCAGATATGTCCATGGTGGACAGAAGGTCATAATACTCGTATTTAATCCCCAACTTATCCAGCATCTGAGTGAGGTCAGACGATGTGACATACTGGCAGAGGTCATTCCGGGGTAAGCGAGATCCATACTTTTCCCATAGCTTTTGCCAGCTGCTGGCTCCTGTGCAACAGAAAAACATTCATGCTTTCAGTTATTCTTCTTTTCACTTACCTACTCTGCAAGCAGTACATTAGATGCTTGGAATAGAGCAGTCCGTTTAAAAAGTCCATTTAAAAAGCTAAAAAGACTTTTGTAGCTCAATTCAAGGAGTGCAAGGGGTTGGTGGGAAAGTTACATAAATAAGTTATACATCATATGGTGCAAAGTGCTAATGAAAAACAAATCTAAGCAAGAGATAAGGGGGATCAAAGAGCTGGATGGATTGCTGCTTTATATAGGATGGTCACAGACATTCTCTCTAATAATGTAACATTTGAGCAGAGACATGACAGCAAGGCACATATATATGTAGTAATCTATCAGGGGGAAGGTTACTCCAGGTAGAGAGAAGAGCAACTGCAAAGGACCTGAAGCAGGGACATGCTTGGCACATTAAGAACTAGCCAGGGAGCTAGTGAGATTGGAATTGAACCAAGGGGAGAATGGAAAGAGATGAGGTTGGGTGATGGTGAGGAGTGGATTGGGTGCTTAATCATATAGGAAAAGATAGGAAGTCATTGTAGTGCTGTCTAATAGATTGTTATGGACTCTTGGACATGTTCCAAATTTGCATTGTCCAATATGGTAGCCACTAACCACTTTATGGTTCTGGAATGCATGAACTATGGCTAGTCTGACTAAGGAAATGAATTTTAAGTGCTATTTCATTTTAATTCATTTCACTTTCAATAGCCAACTATGACTTACATATCAGATGACACAGCATTAGAGTGACTTGACCTGATTTACATTTTCTTAAGGTCACTCTGGCCACACAGATGAGAACAAGGGCATAAGGACAGAAGCAGGAAGAACAGTAAGAAAGCTACTGCAAAAATCTGGGTGATAGATGATGGTAAGTTGAAACAGCAAGATTGGAAATAATGAGAAATGGTTGCTTCATACACACACACACACACACACACACACACACATTATATATTACACTCCTAGAGCCAATGCCATTTGCTAATGACTTGTATATTGTTAGCAATAACAATTTGGATAGTGAAAGAAAGAAAAGAATCAATGATGACCGCAGTGATTTTGGCCCAAGCATCTGAAAAGAGAGAACTGCCATTAAAAATGGGAAGAATGAGGGAGGAACATTTTTCAATGTGTTAGCAGGCATCTTATTTTGGAAGTATAAAAGTTGAGCTATCTCTTGGCCATTCAGGTTGTGATAAGAGGAAGGCAATTGTTTATGTTAGTCTGGTTCAGAGGAGAGGGTCTGAGTAAAAACTGAAATGGAAGAAAGAGCACAGCAAATACAATGATAGTTTGCTCAAACCAAAGATGAGATAGCCTCTCAGGTCTGTACACTTACAAGATGCTGCCTTGGACTGCAACACCTCAGTTGAGTTTACAAATTTTGTCCCCAGCTTTAGAGGGTATATTAGCAGTGTATGATGTATTTAATTGAAAATCTGGCCCAGGGTAGCAGCTAAGAGATACAGAATCTGAGGGAGAGAGAGGTTGGATTGTTCCTCTGACTCTTCATGAATGACATGAGGTTTGTTATTCAGTCTTTCAGAACCTCTGGTTTCTTGTCTATAAGACAGAGATAACTATACTTGTTGCAACTGCGAATATTAAATAATATAATTGAAGTAAATCATTGCACAATGGTAAGCACATAGCAGATGTGTAATATGTACTTAGAAAATAAATGAACATTAAATGGAATTAATTTGATATTTCCACTGGTTGTAGCCTTGAGACTGTGAAAAAAACAAACTTGCTATTCAAAAATCTATAATAATAATAATAAAAATTAAAACAAAAGAGAATTTTATGGACCTTCTAATATAAGCATGTAATACTGGGCTGTTAAATATACAGTGAATACAGTGCATTAAGGGTGGTCTTATGTTCCACTAATATTCCAGAAGACAGTGATAACTTCAGGGTAAGCTTTAGGAGAAGGTAGAATTGGAATGAAGCAGAAAAATTAAAAAATAAGAAACCTCAGTTCAATGAAAAAAAATCAGGGTCATGAGTATGTATTAAAAAAATTTTTCATTCCAAAGACAGTGATTGTCTGCCCAAATAAGAATTTGCCTACAAATAAGACTTTATAAGAAAATAAATATTTCAGTGGTTGAGGAGGAGCTCTGTTAGCATTATCATTATTATTTTTTAAACCTGGCAGAGAGAAAAGAACCAAACACTAATTGCAGAGCATTTGTTGGTGTCAGTGTTTGGTGACTCAGTGCCATTTCTAAGCTGAGCAATTAGACACTTTCTGACTGATAAATTATCATAATGGCTCTCAGTGGGCACAACATATGGTGTTACTTTTGTATTCAACATGATATAAACCAGGTCCTTTCCCCCCACACACTGTATTAAAAATAACACACTACAATTTGCCTCCTTCCTTAGTCAAATAAGGAGAGGTCAGGAAAGAAAACGTCACTGATCTCCCTTAACCAGATAAGTTGCATTTTAATTATTAATAGCAACTCTCTCAACTAATGTCTGGCTACTGTATTTGCAGAAAAACGTGCCACTGACTTTATTTTAGTGTGGGATACTCATTTTAAGAGTCTACCTCTTCTTATTTCTCTTCTTTTTCATCCCCAAATCAGATCTTTAATCTCTATAATCAGAAACTTCTGTTATAAATAAATGACTGTTTACTCATATGGGCTAATTCTTCAGTGGGTTCTTTGGAACCAGAGCAAAGCTTCTGTTCCCTCAAGCACCATATATTCAAATAGGCTGACCAGTAAAACACTGTCATTTAATTCTGAATATAATTT
Organism: Bison bison bison; assembly: GCF_000754665.1. Classification (NCBI taxonomy): domain Eukaryota; kingdom Metazoa; phylum Chordata; class Mammalia; order Artiodactyla; family Bovidae; genus Bison; species Bison bison. The sequence goes on along the minus strand of NW_011494902.1, from coordinate 6,821,110 downwards.
CTCTTCCTTTTCCTAATTAGTTTCACTTGCCTACTCTTCTGTGCTTTTGTATGCCTCTTTCAGCACGCACTGTTTGTGTGTGAATATGTGTATCTTCTTTATTGAGCCTTTTATTCCTTTTTATTAAATCCATCTTCAATTCTCTAGCACTCTCTATATTCCCTGATTCCATGGCTATCATGTAGTAAATTTTAGCTAAAACATGGTCTCTCTCTTTTTTTTGGATGGACATTCAGAATCGGTTATAGTTAGGATATTGTAAAGAAGAAATAATAATTATTCATTTCGACCTCTGGGTTGGGAAGATCCCCTGGAGAAGGGAATGGCTACCCACTCCAGTATTCTTGCTTGGGATATCCCATGGACAGAGGAGCCTGGTGGGCTACAGTCCATGGAGTCACAAATGAGTCAGACACTACTTAGCTACTAACACTTTAATTTTTCAATTCAAATACATTCACTGGGTGTGTTCTTCTATGTGCCAAGGGTTTTGCAAAAATCTGGGACTAGAGAACAGAACCCCTGCTCTCCAGGAACTCTCCTTAAAAACTCCCCAGTTGCCTCTGATAGGAAATTAGCACACTACTGAAAGTGTTTACACCTCTCAATCTTCCATTGGATTAGGAGTCTATCAAAGGCAGAGGAGGAGTAATAGTCATCTTTGCAACCTCAGAGCCTAGCAGTGATGAACTGTTATTGTTCAGTCATTAAGTCATGGACAACTCTTATGTGACCTCATGGACTGTAGCATGCCAGGCTCCTCTGTCCTCCACTATCTCCTAGAGTTGGCTCAAATTTATGTCTACCTAATGATGGATTAGAGGAGCTCAATAAAAGATGAATGAACCAAATCTGCACAATAGCTATCCTGTTCAGACAGCCTGAGACCAAGACTACAAGCTATATTTTGAATATGCTGAATGCACCTGTCACCTTAACCAAGCTAGGTGCCCTGCATAATTAAATCTAGAAACAGATCCCATATTTCATTATCTTACAATCGAATAAATTGCAAAAAATGGGTTTCCATATGGTACTCGAATAACTGAGTAATTTAGTTTACTCAGACAACACATCAGTTCAGTCATAGGTCACTGTCAACTGGGATAGACAGGAAGAAACCTTAGCTATGGAGCATATTTAAGATGACCTTTAGAGCAACATGTTAATCCAGACATACCACTATGTGCCTTGCTGAGATACTAGCTCGCTGAGTACTCATGGAAATTTAATTGAGTAACTAGTGCTAGGCTTCTCTGAGTCTGTTTGCAAGGAGCACTCAGTTGCTATATTGCCATGAGGCTATGGATGACAATATTGCTGAAACAAAGGAAATATGCAAACAAGCTTCTTCACTTCTAGGCTGTTGTTGTTTAGTCACCAAGCCGTGTCTGACTCTCTTGCCACCCCATGAACTGTAGCCCTCAGGCTCCTCTTGTTCATAGGATTTCCCTGGCAAGAATACTGGAGTGGGTTGTCATTTCCTTTTCCAAGGGATCTCCTCAACCCAGTATTGAACCTGGGTCTCCTGCATTGGCAGGCAGATTCTTTACCACCAAGCCAGAGCCACTTCTAGGTAATAATGACCAAATTCCATTTACAAAGTGACCTCAACAACCTGAGTAAAAACAGAGCCTTGTGTGAACCATTTTGGTGTAGGTCTTCCAAGTTTTAAGGTAATAGTCAAGTTTAAGGCATGTTTTCATTGGGCAAGTATGGAGAATGGGGTTTCAAGAATTATAGTTTGGGCTGAGAAGGCAGTTTAGGATAATGGGTTTTATTAAATAGGAGTGAGATAGGAAGTTGATCAGGCATCTCAGATGACCTGGGGAGTTTCGTCACACCTGTCTACTATCCACAGGTTAGCAGACTGGTCTGGCTCATAGGGATTTGTAGTGATACTGTGAAATGAAAAAGTTACTAATGACAATGTGGATCAATTCTATACATGTTAATTGACAGTGATATAAGACAAATCTTCTTGTGACTAAATTTGTTTTCACTGTTGGAAATTGACCATAATTTATTTTTCTAAAAGCTGACCCATATATACTTGTATCAGCTTTTTTAATGCAATAAAGCAATTACTGCTCTTTTTAAAAAGGGAAACTTCAGCTACTTCCTTACACCAAGGGGCTGATACAATTTTTCTCAGAGAAATACATTATTGTTAAGATAGGTTTATAGGTGAACAGGTTTATCTAGGTCAGAGAGGAAGAGCAAAGGGGAGTTAATCTGCTCTATGTAACGAGTAAGAAGGGGTGAAAGGGGAAAGCGAAGAGTTGGTATCTTAGGAAAAGCACTGAGCTAAAAGGATTATCTGTTAACAATGTTTTCCTCTCTCTGACACCTGCCTCCCACACTGTGTGCAGTCATGAAGAAGTGTAAGCTCTATACTGAAAAAGTTAGTAAAATATTCCTACCATCAAATGCAGAGTGAATAATTTTTGACTCAGAATACTTTTTTGATGAAAGCTAAAGGGTCTAGTCAAGGCTATGGTTTTTCTTGTGGTCATGTATGGATGTGAGAGTTGGACTGTGAAGAAGGCTGAGCGCCGAAGAATTACTCTTGAGAGTCCCTTGGACTGCAAGGAGATCCAACCAGTCCATTCTGAAGGAGATCAGCCCTGGGACTTCTTTGGAGGGAATGATGCTAAAGCTGAAATTCCAGTACTTTGGCCACCTCATGCGAAGAGCTGACTCATTGGAAAAGACTCTGATGCTGGGAGGGATTGGGGGCAGGAGGAGAAGGGGACAACAGAGGATGAGATGGCTGGATGGCATCACTGACTTGATGGACGTGAGTCTGAGTGAAGTCCAGGAGTTGGTGATGGACAGGGAGGCCTGGTGTGCTGTGATCCATGGGGTCGCAAAGAGTCGGACACGACTGAGAGACTGAACTGAACTGAAATGGTTTTTGTTTCTAGTAACTGTATTCATGATGTAGCCAGCAAAATACTGTATCCATAAGAGCACCAAGTCAATTCTCAGTTGCTTGTAGACTACTCATGCTACTTTGTAAACCTTAGGCTGGTTTTTTCTTATTAGTAGGTATATATTCACAAGAGAGCTGCCTTCTGACACTCAAATACATAACTTCTGAAAATATTTAAGGATAAACTAAATATAAATAAAGTGGATCTTCATTTGATGTGGAATATATTCTAAAATCAGACATATATGACTGCTGGATGAACTGTTATTTCTGTCTGCAACACTTTCTGTATTATTGATACAGATTATCAAGAATAGACTGAGTTATCAACTCAGTGTCGATAACTAAATTCAGTTCTGTATTCCTAAATGTTCAAAGTGCTTTATCCAAGTGTCCTCATTTGGAGAGAGGTTAGTGGGAAAAATCCAGTTTACATAAGCCCTCCTAAATGGGAAGTTAGAACTTTCTCACATAAATGAGTATTTTTAACAAACCTGAGATAAAAATAGTATATCAAATGTTCCCTTGCAGAAGAGGTTGTGTACAGGAACTTTCATTTGCCAAAATCCCACATAAATTCAAAGCTAGGATTATAGGCAACAACTGTGTTTGCGATCATTAAAGCCATTCCTCATATTTAGGAATAAATGAATTTTATGACGTGGTTTTTGATTATGGGGTCTGATATAAATTTAGGAAGATAGAAGCTGCTGTATATCTAGAGTCAACCAGAATAGCACTGTGTGAACAATCCATAAAGACTGCTGAATGAAGGAGTGAATTAATGAATTCAACAGTGTCAGTGTTTTATTTGCTAATCTGTTTATTTAGGTTCTCTGTGTCATAATTGTATCACTGGAAACAAAGTATGATCAAACGCTGTCGTTGGAAAATAACACAACAACACAAAACCAAACAAGAGAATCACTAGCTATTTTTGATAGTTGTTTGAGAAAACCTATAATGAGCAACATTGACAGTGACTCTAGAAATGCAAATTAATCAAATATGACAGTGTCACAAATATTTCAACCTTTACTTAAACATCACAGAAGGGAAAGAGACATTTAAGGGACAAAAAGGAGGTACATAGAAATATTTTCTATTTTTAGTCTCCTCTAAAGAATTCCTATCAGTTGTATTTGCTCTATGTTATATAAAAAATAATGTATATATGGACAACAAAGATATACTTTCTCAAGAGGAAGAAGAAACAGATATTTATTTCCACTGGAAATCCTAAATTGAAAGTTTGAAGGACTTTCCTAATACTGTGTTAATTAATTGACTATGACCATAAGCCAGGTCAAGAATTTCATAATGAAGATGAAATATACCATCAGCCTTCAAACACATGAACTATTGGTTTTTTAAAATGTAGGTGGAAGGAAAATAACTTACCTGACACAATAATAATGAGAATCTTAGCATTGGTAGCTAAGCGACTATGGAAGAATTTCAGGGTAGCTGGGATGTCTTTAACATAATACAGCATCTAGAAATGAAGGAAAAGAGAACTGAGGCACTTTTCTATGTCAATGTCTTTGTTGCTCAGACTAGATACTCACTAGAAGATTTGATTTTCAAGTTGAGTGGGTTTTTACTCAACAAAACACGTAAGAAATTTAGAAGTTAAAGACGTTATATGGAGAGATAGAATAATAATGAGAGAAAATATTTGGGGATAGGGGAAACTGGTATTTACTCAACAAGAATCAAATAGTTTAAAATTTGCTCTTTCTGGCTTCAGTAACACAAACATTTATAGCTTCAGACAGTCTCTACTCCACATGGGGGCATTGATTCTGTGCTTTCTCTATATTTTGTGAATTATAGTTCTTCTGGGAGAAAATGGTGCTGGCACCATAAAAACATTCCATTTCATGGAACGTTGCTTCAAAATTAAGCCCTTTGCACTAGCTTTACCATATGCTCACCAATGCTTTTTTTTAAATCACAGAAAATGCGGCAAGCTTTGATGTTGACAGATTCTCTAGGAAAATGGACTGGATAAAGCCTTAGGTTGCAGCATCATCACAAGGGGATAGGTGTCAGTCCACTCATTTTAAATAACTCTGAATGATCTCTGGTGAATTGCAGGGAGAGGTCTTTCCACCTAACACAGATAGAGCCTGGAATTATACATGGGCAATGGAAATTTTCCCCTGAGGGCTTATAGCCCTGGAATCTACCCCACATAGACACTTATTTTTTATGTCTCATCTTCTACTCTTTTAGACAAAAATTCAATATTTTACTCAATTTTTTATGGGCTTCCCAGGTGGTGCAGTGGTAAAGAATCCACCTGCCAATGGAGGAGATGCAAGGGACATGGGTTCAGTCCCTGGGTTGGGAAGATACCCTGGAGTAGGAAATGACAACCCTCTCCAGTATTTTTCCCTGGAAAATTCCATGGACAGAGGAGCATGGCAGGCTCTATGGGATCACAAAGAGTTGAGCATGACTGAGCATGTACACACACATGATAAAATTTATTGCATAAAGCAAAAATAACCTGAGCTATGCCTCCCTCACATGAATTAATGAAATGCAAGGGACCTGCACATGGTCTGTGTGGTCTCAGAGGCCATATTTAGTATCATGTCACTCCATGCTGTTCACCACAGGGACCACATAGACAGGCACCCAGATGCAGCTAGTCCACAAGATCGCTAATAATCCTTGACATGACCTAGCTCAAAAAGAGGAGGCCGATCATAGCAGATGCTCTGAAAATTGATCTAAAAGACACAGATTCTCTGCAGTTGACTATGGATATTAAGTTGAAAGATGCCATGAGAATGTTAGGACTGTAAGGAAAAATGAGGAGACAGAGACATAACAAAAATGCAGAGTAGACAGAGAGGAAGGCAGTAGTAGTGCAGAGGAAGCAGAGATAAGAAAGAAAGAACAAATGTGGAGGTTTGGAGAGAAACGAGAATGATCTCTGAAGCTGCAACATTTTATAGCAAGTGAGGAATGGGATTCAGTGCATATGTGAAGGGATTGGCTTTTGATAAAGGGAGGCTTTTGTTGTTTTTTGAATTAACTTTTTTTGGAGTATAGTTGCTTTACAGTATTGTGTTAGTTTCTACTGTACAGCAAAATCAATCAGACATACATATACATATATGCCCTCCCTTTCAGATTTCCTTCCTATTCAGGTCACCACAGCGTATTAAGTAGAGTTCCCTGCGCTATACAGTAGGTTTCATTAGTTAGCTTTTATACATAGTATCAGTGGTGTACATGTGTCAATCCCAATCTCCCAATTCATCCCACCCACCCCTTTTCCCCTTGGTGTTCATATATTTGTTCTCAACACCTCTGTCTCTATGGTGCTGCTATGAACGCTGGGGTGCATGTATTTTTCTGAATTATGGTTTTCTCTGGGTATATGCCCAGTAGTGCAATTGCTGAGGCATATTGTAGTTCTGGGCTTCCCTGGTAGTTCAGTTGGTAAAGAATTCACGTGCAATGCAAGAAATCCCAGTTTGATTCTTGGGTTGAGAAGATCCTCTAGAGAAGGGATAAGCTACCCATCCCAGTATTCTCAGGCTTTCCTGGTGGCTCAGATGGTAAAGAATCCACCTCTAATGCGGGAGACCTGAGTTCAATCCCTGGGTTGGGAAGATCCCCTGCAGGAGGGCATGGCAACCTACCCCAGTATTCTTGCCTGGAGAACACTGGAGTGGGTTGTGGGGAGAATACATGGAATATTCTCCCCATGGACAGAGGAGCCTGGCTGGCTGCAGTCTACAGGGTCGCAGAGTCGGATGTGACTGGGCAACTAAGCACAGCATGATAGTTCTATTTTTAGTTGTTTTGAGGAACCGCGATACTGTTCTCCATAGTGGCTATATCAGTTTACATTCCCACCGACAGTACAAGAGGATTCCTGGGAGGCTTTTGTAATAAGAAGAAAGAAAGAAATGGTGGGTACAGGTGCATCTCTATAAATGTGGTGGGTAAAAGATGATTTTCTACCTGATCATTTCTCTTTTCACTATAGAGTAGGAAGGGAAGTTATCAGTTGGAAACCAGTGGCAAAGAAGGGATTACAGGAGTTGTAAGGAGAGAGATGAAGGTATGAAATAGTTATACAGTTGAGCCTTGGACAAGGCAGGGATTAGGTACCAACTTTCTGTGTAGTCAAAAATTCACATATAACATATGCATTTTCTCTGTTTCTGGAGTTTCACATCCAGTCATGCAGCATTTACTGCTGAAAAAATCCAGGGAAGGTCCAGTGGTTTGGAGTCAGTGCTTCCATTACAGGGAGCATGGGTTCAATCCCTGGTTGGGCAACAAAGCTCTCACAAGCCCTGTGATGTGGTCAAAGAAAAAAAAAATTAAATAGAAAAAATTAGCATACAAATGAACCCACATAATTCAAATCTGTGTTGTGCAAGGGCCAACTATATGAGAAGATAGAAAAGTAAGTCTAGTAGAGAAACGTCTTAGGTTTGCTGGGCAATGTTAAAAGCACTCCCTTATAGTTAAAGGATTGTGTCTGCTAAGAAAGCAAAGATGTAGAATTGCCTAGATATGCCAACCCTGAAGTAATTTCTTCCTGTAATTTTTAGAAGCCTATTCCTTTTGGCTTAACCTCTAACATATACAAACAGTTCATACAACTCAAAAACAGAAAGCACAACCCAATCAAAAACTGGGCAGAATATTTTAACAGATATTTCTCCAAAGAAGACATACAGATGACCATTAGGTACATGAAAAGATGCTCAGCATCAATAATTATTAGAGAAATGCAAATCAAAACTACAATGAGTTACCACTTCACACTAGTCAAAATGACCATCATTAAAAATTCTGCAAAAAACAAGTATGGAGAGGGTGTAGAGAAAAGGGATCCCCCTACACTGTTGATACAACCACTATGAAAAATATGTAGGTTCCTTAGAAAACTAAAGATAGAGTTACCATATGATCCAACAGTCCCATTCCTGGGAATATACCTGGACAAAGCCATAATTCAAAAAGATACATGCACCCCTACATTCACAGTAGCACTGTTACCAGCTAAAACATGGAAATAATGTAAATGTCTATCAACAGACAAATGGATAAAGAAGATGTGGTACATATATACTGTGGAATGCTGCTCAAAGGCTATGGTTTTTCCTGTGGTCACGTATGGATGTGAGAGTTGGACTGTGAAGAAGGCTGAGCACCAGAGAATTGATGCTTTTGAACTGTGGTGTTGGAGAAGACTCTTGAGAGTCCCTTGGACTGCAAGGAGATCCAACCAGTCCATCCTAAAGGAGATCAGCCCTGGGATTTCTTTGGAAGGACTGATGCTAAAGCTGAAACTCCAGTACTATGGCCACCTCATGCGAAGAGTTGACTTATTGGAAAAGGCTCTGATGCTGGTAGGGATTGGGGGCAGGAGGAGAAGGGGACAACAGAGGATGAGATGGCTGGATTGCATCACTGACTCGATGGACGTGAGTCTGAGTGAACTCCGGGAGTTGGTGATGGACAGGGAGGCCTGGCGTGCTGCGATTCATGGAGTCTCAAAGAATCGGACACGACTGAGTGACTAAACTGAACTGAATGCTGTTTACAGCAACATGGATGGACCTAGAAATTATCATACTAACTGAAGTAGGTCAGAAAGAGAAAGACAAATACAATATAACATCACTTACATGTGGAATCTAAAATACGGTACAAATAAACCTGGCTACAAAACAGAAAGAGACTCATAGACATAGACACCAGACTTGTGGTTGCCAAGGGGGAGGTGGGGAGGGACAGGGATGGACTGGGAGTTTGGGGGTGGTAGATACAGGCTATTATTAATACATTTAGAACTGATAATCAACAAGGTCCAAACATATAGCACAGAACTATATTCAATATCCTGTGATAAACCACAATGGAAAAGAATATAAAAATAAGAATGTCTATAGGTGTATAAGTGAGTCACTTTGCTATACAGCAGAGATTGGCACAGCACTGTAAATCAGTTATATTTCCATTTTTAAAATGTCTACAAAAAAGTTTATTCCTTTGGGATGACTGTATTTGTAGACTATAGAAAGCAAAAAGCATCTTGTTCATCATGGTTTTTCTAAAACATGTACATCTTCTAATGGTAGCCAACACCCAAAACCTATACACCTATATGCTATTCAGATACATCAGTGACCTCTGGAAATATGTCCCCAGATCATCTGCTGAAGAGTCACTCCCTTTACAAGAAATACACTATTGTATTTCTAAGAAATACACTATTAGTGCTGGACCACGGAAATAAATTCTGGCAGAAAGACTGATGTCAGTAAAACTTTGTTGACCTGAGGAATCATCCAGCCTGCCCCTTTGTCGCATACACAATAGCCAGGTCATGAACAGAAGGCAAAAGCAAATGGATTCAGAAAAACTCTGGGATGTTGGTCCATTCTCAGTTTGGACAGATAATGTTCACTTATAAAATCAGAAATCAGATTTTCATTTATCTTTTAGAAGTTAGAATATTAAGCACTCTGAAATATTTCTGAAGAATCTTTTTTTTCTGAGAGTATATAACAATAAATATTTCCTACCTGAATCATATGAATAAAGTCCCACCTCTGAAGTTCTTTTTTCTCCATCATTCTATTTTGATATTCAGATGATGTCTCTTTATGCCAAGCAAACTTTATGTTCTCAAGGTTTGATGTCTTGGCTACAAGCTCTAAAATATGGAGAAAAGGTAGCTCACCATCAATTTTAATTGCAAATTTGGAACCCATTTCCATTTAGAATTTTAATGCAATCAATATTATATACACAACAGATATAAAGCACATTTTTCTTTTTTATGCAGCTCCAGAAGACCAGAGAGTTCATCCTAGTTTTTCCTCTAGCATTAAATGAAATTAGAGATAACTAAAGAGCCAATAAAAAAATAATTATGAGAATACTGATCAGACACAGGCAATATTGTTGTTGTTTAGTTGCTAAGTCACATCCAACTCTTATGCGATACCATGGACTGTAGCCCACCAGCCTCCTCTGTCCATGGGGTTTCCCAGGCAAGAATACTGGAGCAGGTTGCCATTCCCTTCTCCAGGGGATCTTCCTGACCCAGGGATTGAATCTGCTTCTCCTGCACTGCAGGAGGATACTTTACCACTGAGTCACCAAGAAAGCTGTGTATAGGCACATTATCTCAAGCGTTAATGAGAAAAAAAGTGGTGGATTTTATCAATGGAGAATTTACATAAAACAGGTGATATGATTCTATAACTCAGGAATCAGTAAACTGTGGCATGGACCATATCTGTCTTACTACCTATTTTTAAATAGACTGCAAGCTAAAAATATACATTACTCTTCTTCCCGACTTCATGCTCCTGTCCTTCATATTTTGTGCCATTAAACTGTTAAATGGTTGAACAAAATCAAAAGAAGAATAATACTTCATGATAGGTAAAAATGATATAAAATTCAAATTGAATGTTTACAAGTAAAATTTTATTGTGACATAGCCACACATATTAGTTTATGGATTGTCTCTGGCTGCCTTTGGTGTTCAGTGGCAGAGCTAATTAGTTGTGACAGGGATCATGTGGATTAGATGGTTAGATAGCATCACCAACTCAGTGGACACAAATTTGAGCAAACTCTGGGAGACAGTGGAGGACAGAGGAGCCTGGTGTGCTGCAGTCCATGGGATCACAGAGTCAGACACGACTTAGTGACTGAATAGGTGGCCTAAGTCTAAAATACTTACTATTTGGCCCTTTTCAGAGAAAAATTTGCTGATTCTTGCTGTTACCAATTACACATAAGCTTTTAGGGTAAGGTTTCTGTTTAAATATCTCTGAATGAATTAATGACTGTCTCTAAAATAAACATCAAAAATAATGGTTGATGACCAGGGGATGGATGGAGAGACAGTATTCTAGTTACTATTTATATTCTGAGGTGTTTAAGTCATGCCTGCCAAAAAAGTAATTAGGTTCTTCTCTCAATAAGCTTACAAAGAATGTACCACAGTCACCATGTTGTTAGTGACTGAAGGGATGCATGTGGGATGACAAGCCTTTCAGAATAGGATTTGATATACAGCACCATAAGCAACTGAATGTGCATACACACACACATCGTGGGTTACAAGTACCTTTGTACTTGGTGATTTGTTCAGCACTTGGTTCAACAACTTCATTGATGATATGAACTCCTGGGTACTGAGCTTGCACTTTGGAGAGAATTTGAAGATCAATTTCACCTGAAGAAAAGCATATAGAACAGTTCAGCTTGGCCCAGAAAGAAAAGAATAGAATAGAATAGAAAAGAACAATTTCAACTACTTTACTATCTCTAGGAAAGTCCAGCATAAATAAAGAAGAATACTCAGCTGTTGCCCTGACACGGTGTCTATGATGAAGAACAACTAGGTTAAAAATGTGTTTTGAGGAGGGTTATGATTGCCTTTCATTCATTCATGTTGTTGTTGTTGTTCAGTCACTCAGTCATGTCCAACTCTTGGTGAACCCATGGTCGGCAGCACACCAGGCTTCCCTGTCCTTCACCATCTCCTGGAGCTTGATCAAACTCATATCCATTGAGTCAGTGATGCCGTCCAACCATCTCATCCTCTGTTGTCCCGTTCTCCTCCCACCTTCAATCTTTCCCAGCATCAGGGTCTTTTCAAATGAATCAGGGCAAAGTACTGGAGTTTCACCTTCAGCATCAGTCCTTCCAAAGAATATTCAGGACTGATTTCCTTCAGAATGGACTGGTTGGATCTCCTTGCAGTCCAAAGGACTCTCAAGAGCCTTCTCCAACACCACAGTTCAAAAGCATCAATTCTTCAGCACTCAGCTTTCTTTATGGTGCAACTCTCACATCCATACATGACTACTGGAGGGAAAAAAAATAGCTTTAACTATATAGACGTTTTCTGGCAAAGTAATGTCTCTGTTTTTTAATATGCTGTCTAGGTTGGTCATAGCTTTTCTTCCAAGGAGCAAGTGTCTTTTAATTTCATGACTGCAGTCACCATCTGCAGTGATTTTGGAGCCCAGAAAAATAAAGTCTGACACTGTTTCATTGTTTCTCCATCTATTTGCCATGAAGTGATGGGACCAGATGTCATGATCTTAGTCTTTTGAATGTCGCGTTTTAAGCCAGCTTTTTCACTCTCCTCTTTCATTTTCATCAAGAGGCTCTTTAGTTCCTCTTCATTTCTGCCATTAGGGTTGTGTTATGTGCATATCTGAGGTTATTGTTATTTCTCCCCGCAATCTTGATTCCACCTTGTGCTTCATCCAGTCCTGCATTTTACATGATGTACTCTGCATATAAGTTAAATAAGCAGGGTGACAATATACAGCCTTGATGTACTCCTTTTCCTATTTGGAACTAGTCTATTGTTCCATGTCCAGTTCTAACTGTTGCTTCCTGACCTGCATATAGGTTTCTCAAGAGCAGATCAGGTGGTCTGGTATTCCCATATCCTTAAGAATTTTCCACAGTTTGTTGTGATCCACACAGTCAAAGGCTTTAGTGTAGTCATTGAAACAGAAGTGGTAAACTGTATTTAATACCTTTTATTGTACTACACAATTGCACTCATCTCACACGCTAGTAAAGTAATGCTCAAAATTCTCCAAGTCAGGCTTCAACAATAGATGAACCATGAACTTCCAGATACTCAAGCTGGTTTTTGAAAAGGCAGAGGAATCAGAGACCAAATTGCCAGCATCTGCTGGATCATGGAAAAAGCAAGAGAGTTCCAGAAAAACATCTATTTCTGCTTTATTGACTATGCCAAAGCCTTTGACTGTGTGGATTGCAGTAAACTGTGGAAAATTCTGAAAGAGATGGGAATACCAGACCACCTGACCTGTCTCTTGAGAAACCTATATGCAGGTCAGGAAGCAACAGTTAGAACTGGACATGGAACAACAGACTGGTTCCAAATAGGAAAAGGAG
>NW_011494902.1:6789216-6808127 GCF_000754665.1 Bison bison bison | reverse complement strand
ACCTCAGATATGCAGATGACACCACCCTTATGGCAGAAAGCAAAGAAGAACTAAAGGGCCTCTTGATGAAGGTGAAAGAGGAGAGTGAAAAAGTTGGCTTAAAATTCAACATTCAGAAAACTAAGATGATGGCATCTGGTCCCATCAGTTCATTGCAAATAGATGGGGAAATAATGGAAACAGTCAGGGACTTTATTTTTTGGGGCTTCAAAATCACTGCAGATGGTGATTGTAGGCATGAAATTAAAAGACGCTTACTCCTTGGAAGGAAAGTTATGACCAACCTAGACAGCATATTAAAATGCAGAGACATTACTTTGTCAATAAATGTCCATCTAGTCAAGGCTATGGTTTTTCCATTAGTCATGTATGGATGTGAGAGTTGGACTATAAAGAAAGCTAAGCACCAAAGAATTGATGCTTTTGAACTGTGGTGTTGGAGAAGACTCTTGAGAGTCCCTTGGACTGCAAGGAGATCCAACCAGTCCATCCTAAAGGAGATCAGTCCTGGGTGTTCATTGGAGGGACTGATGCTGAAGCTGAAACTCCAATACTTTGGCCACCTGTTGCAAAGAGCTGATTCATTTGAAAAGACCCTGATGCTGGGAAAGATTGAGGGCAGGAGAAGAAGGGATGACAGAGGATGAGATGGTTGGATGGCATCACCAAATCAATGGACATGGGTTTGGGTGAACTTGGGAGCTAGTGATGGACAGGGAGGCCTGGCAAGCTGCGGTTCATGGGGTCCCAAAGAGTCAGACACGACTGAGTGACCGGACTGACTGACTGACTGTATTACAGTAAAATCTAAGATGCTATTGATTATAGGATAAAAATAACCCTTCTTGTATATCACTAAGTCATAAAGTAAAAACAACTCTGTCAATTATAATTGTAAGATTTCACCAACTGGAAGATATATACCAATCTGTGATATTAAAATATGAAAAAATATGCTGTAGAATTGATAAATTAGGCTAGATCAGAATCATATAAAATATATCAGGTATAAAAGAACGATAAAAAATTGTATGAGACATGTGCCCTCAAAAACATCATGTTCTCGTAGAAGAGACGGACATGGAAAGAACCCTGGCTTGGTTTGGGCCATGGAGGGAAGAAGGAAGGAAATGGTGATGGAGAGGATAAGACAAGAGGCCAGAGAGATGGAAAGCTGCATGGCAGACCACTCTTGAGCTCTGTGTTACAGGGTAAGTAACACAGTTAGCCTGGGGACTTTTGGGGAAATGGGAATTACAGGCAGAGGACAGGAAGTGGAATTGTATATATAGGACTGCTGGCAATTTAGGGTTTTAGAATGTGTAGGTAAGGCAGGGCCTCCAAGAAAGAGGTGATTCCAGACAAGTAAATGGAAAGGAGGTTATGGCAAAATAGGTATTTATTCATTCACTCATGTACCAGTGATTCATTGATTATTTTACTGTGTGCCAGGCACTAAACTAGGCAAATGATAAGAGGAGCAAATAAACACCTGCCCTGATGAAACTTTAGCCTATAGGTGACGATGTGAGAGAGACTGTGGTAAATTGGATAGACTTGAATTCCACCTCTGTCTGATCCACTGACTTGATATTACGACCTTCAGCTGTTTGCTTTCTCTCTCCAAACTGTATTTTCCTCATCGGAAAAACAGCAATAATGATAGTACATAATTTATTGGGTGTGAGGATTAAATGAGGCAATACACATAAAGCACACTGCAAAAGAGAGTTGGCACCTAATAAATGTTAGCTGTTCATTATTTTTATTGTTATCATTGAGTCCCTCTCTTTAAAAATCTCTCTTCTTTCCCTATTACTAATGCCTCCAAATTAAGTTTTGCACTTTTATTGTCTTAGTTATGATGTTGACCTTCACTAAAATACTTATGTGCTGGCAAGACTAGCATATGAAAATGACACTGGTCTTTAACATTTTGGCATAAATGGCATTAACAGAACCTTTCCAAGGTTAGATGTGGCAGATGAAAAAAAAGCATAGGTCATAAGACTGAGCAGGCTGGAAGAAGGAGATGAGGAAGATAAATCAGGAACAAAAGATGCCTGACTAGGAAAAGAGAGTTGTCTAATGGTATAATGAATGTCCCAGGTGCTGGCGATGGCAGTGGGTGGGGATGAGGGTAGGGAGGAAGTAGGGGAAGGAAACTAAAGTGGAGAATGAGGAAATCTATGCGACAGTTTTCTCCAAAGCTGGCCCGATCAATCTGAAACCTTTTAATTCTTCCTTAAGTTCCACTGCCAGAGATTTCAATTATATGTCCCTCTTCAAATATAGGCATGATGTGTTTAAAATATGGCCCATATGAAAGCAAGATATAATCACAAAAAATATCTTACTGTAAAATTAAGTAAAACAAGCAAAAGCTTGATTCCAATGAGTTTGTTAAAGGGTATCAAGGACTCAAATGCTAGTTTGAGCAACTGAGCAACTTTGATCATCAATCACTGAAAGGCATATGAAGGGTCAACAGACTATAGTGCCATGAAAGTGAAAGTGAAAATCACTCAGCTGTGTCTGACTCTTTGTGACCCCATGGACTATACAGTCCATGGAATTCTCCAGGCCAGAATACTGGAATGGGCAGCCTTTCCTTTCTCCAGGGGATCTTCCCAACCTGGGAATTGAACCCAGGTCTCCCTCATTGGAGGCAGATTTTTACCAGCTGAGCCACAACGGAAGCCCAAGAATACTGGAGTGGATAGCCTATCCCTTCTCCAGCAGATCTTCCCAACAGGGATCAAACTAGGGTCTCCTGCATTGCAGGCTGATTATTTTACTAACTGAGCTATCAGGGAAGTACCATTAGCCAGCAGTAAGAGATTCAAACAATGGGGGAAAAAAAGGAAGAAGATCATTTGTTCTTTCTCAACTGAATCCTTCTGAGCAGGGGCCATAATAATATGAATGTGTTCCAATATTAGATATTAAGCACCCTATAAATGTTTTTAAAGAGCACACAACATGCTGGACTTGCCTGGTGGTCCAGTGGTTACAAATATGTCTTCCAGTGCAGGGGACATGGGTTTGATCCCTGGTTCAAGAACTAAGATTCCACATGTCCTGGGGCAGCTGAGCCCTCATGCTGTAACTACAGAAACCTATGCGCTCTGGAGCCCAAGTTCCGCAACAAGAGAAGCCACCACAATGAAAAGCCCATGCACCACAGCTAGAGAGAAGCCTCCACACAATGCAGTTAGAGAAAGCCCGTGTACCACAATGAAGACCCAGTGCAGCAAAAATAATTAATTTTTAAAAAAGAGCACACAAGCCAAATTAACATGCTGAAAGAATGGGGGAAGGTAGCTAGAAGTGACTCAATCAAATAATTCAGAAATTCTCAGCAAATTCAGGGGTAAACAGAAGAAATGTGGAAGCCAGCAGCCTGCTGCTTTTATTGTGTATAACAAAGCCTTCTGGGAATCTTAACTGTCAGGTCCAGAAGACCACGTTTAAAGGGGATAAAGCAATACTTTATTCATTTTATTGTTGATAAACAATAAAATAATGAACATTTCATTGTTCATTTTATGGTCAATCTCTGTTCTAATATGATCTCTTATTGCTTAATGATGATTCTGATAATTGTAGACTACTTATTGTTGACATCCTAAGCTTTTAGGCCAGTAGCTGTTTCAGTTAGTTAGATAAAACCTTACTGTGGGTTTCTAGTTTTGGAACAAAATCTGCAAAGTTTCCTGTGACAAATGGAAAATTATAGTGATTAAGCAACTTTATTCCCATATACAATCTTCCTTTGTTTTCTTTTTCTTTCTCTCTCACCCTCACCTCGTTTTGTGTCTACCAAAGCAAATCAATGATTTTGGAGTCTTGGCATTTTATGATGAGGTTAACTGATTTTCTCAGTTTATCAATAAGTGAAGCTTGAACACAGTTAGGAAATCCTAACATGTGTTGGCATGAATCAAAAATTATTTTCTATTAGCCTGGTTTGTGGTTTTTGTTTTTCGTTTTTTCTCTTCTGTTCACTCCTGTGTTACTTTCTATCAAATAGAATATGCTTTTTGGTTTGGAAAGTTAAATGAAAACTAAAATTTTTAAATTGTCTTTTGCAAATCTCTTTCCTTTGTATTACCCTGTCCATCAAATCAGCCACAACTTTAGAATGACTTCACATGTCTCCTTTCTGACCTACGTTGAGTGTTTCACTTAATTTTACAGTCAGATATTTTTGTGATTATATCTTGCTTTCATATGGGCCATATTTTAAACACATCATGCCTATATTTGAAGAGGGATATATAATTGAAACCTCTGATAGTGGAACTTAAAGAAAAAGTTCAAAAATACTCAGGCAGAAATTGTTAGACAGTATAGGACTTTGAGACCTCAGTTCCCTTTTTTTAATTTCATTTTTTGTCTTCTCAAGTAAGCATCTCACTTCTTTAACCTAAAGCTAAACTCTTTGTTCCAGTTTCTAGGCATTCAGAAGAATGCTTCCCTGGTCTGGAGGGTCATAATACATTCAGACCCAGGACAAGACAATCATTAACTGCTGTTCAGTTTATCAAGGGAAAAAAACTCCAGGTGGACCACTAACTCATAAACATACATCTGGTCCCTAAATGATGGTCTGGAGTCTTGAGAACAGGTCGAGGGATGGCAACACAATGTCTGGGGAAACTGAGAAACTGGGAACCAAAAGAAAGCCATAAAAATGACAAACTAGATACTGCGACATATAAAATGACTGGTCAGAAATTACATGCATCTGGCCCCGAACCAACCAAAAACAAACAGGTCAATTCTAATAAAGATATAAACTACCGTTCTCTGCACCTTTTGGGGTGCTTCACCCCTTCTCAGTGTCTGTGCTTAGAGTTTTGTATCTCTATCCTTTAAAATTAACTTTGCCTGTATGTTTACAAGTTTTTAGAATTCATTCTTCAGCTCCAGGTCCATGAACAGAACTTGGTTTCCCATTTCAATATGGAAAGAGTGGAGTCCATATTGTCCAGACAACTTTTCTTAATTTCCTGAATTTCAAGGATATAGTTAATGAGATAGCAGAGTAATGTTGCCTTTTTGCTTAAAATCCAAGGTCATTGGATTAAAAAGGAAAAAAAAAAAAAGGAAAAGTTAGAGGCTATAAAGAGACAAAATTGGACTCAAATTTAGTATTCAATGGAAATATGCAAATTTGTTAATATCTCTGCCCTTTACATATCTCTAAATTAGGGATAATATGGTCTATGCTGCAGGGTCATTGTAAATGTTAAAGGCATTATATGGATATAATTTACCACAGTTCATGATATATAGTAATAATTCAATAAGTTGAAGCTACCATACATTAATTCAACAAATACTTTTAAGGACCTACTAAATGCTAGGTTCTAATCACTGGAGATACAGCAATGAATAAAATAGACCAAAACATTCAACCTTGACGGATGGTGATAAGTCCTAAAACCAAGGGAAAAAAGAGCGAGGTGAAGCCATGATGGGAGGGTTCGTGATTTTCAATTGGGTGGTCATGTAAGCTTCCTGGAAAAGGTGATATTTAAGAGAAGTCTGAAGGAGGCTGGGAAAGAAGGAAATGAAGATGTGCCTTTATAAATGGGCAGCTCCATAATAAAAAGACAGTTTGAAAGAGCACTCATCATGTATTCGTGATGGCTTGTCTTTCTGACTGAGCTACATTAAATGAAACACAAAGCCCAGCTGGAGAACCCCGAGGCTATGCCCCAAATAAAAACATCCTCCAGGTCGAGAAAATGGAGGATTAAAGGCTAGTCACAGTATCTCCAGCCATTTGATTTCCATCTACTCTAGCTTCATTTCTCACATCAAAATATATATGAGTTCTTTAGATTATCAGCAGGAAAAAATTTATTCTATTACATGTTGCATTAAGATTACGATCTTCCTTGTTCCCTCTACCAGAATATCAGGCACACACACACACAAAATTGTCTCTAGGGAGAAAAATTGCCCAGATAACTCTCCGCTTAGTGATGAAAAATAATTTCAGCTATGAGTTTGCAACCAGGGCAAAATCAGACTTGATTTTGAGCTGCAGTGCAAAAGATAAAAGATTATTGATGAGATCCCTTTTCTTGTCTTTTTCTTTTTCCTTTCCCTTTCTGTGTCTCTCTCTCTCTTGTGCCCCGCCCCCCCACACAACTCTCTCCCTCCCCCATACTCTCTCTCTCTCTCTTTTCTCCACCCACCTCTACACTGGGAGCCTCAGTATGGAGGCAGTTCTGTTGGTATGGAAAGATGAGAGTAGAATATTAAAATAGCTGGAGAGTCTCAGGAAGGGGATTATAAATATAAATTCTGAGCGGAAAAGGGCATTGCCATTTGCTTTCGTGTCTTCTGGCTGTTGGCCCAGGAAGAATATCGCCTGAATGCTTTGCAACTGCAGAAGAAAAGCCTTACTACCAAAATATTCTCTGAGACACAAACTTAAAGAAAATGTCCCAAAGGGTTCTGAACAATGAGGTGTAGTCATATTCAACAAACAACTCAAAAGACTTTTTAAATACAAAGATATTTGCTACTTCAGTACATTACATAGAGAGGTAAACTCTATACTTACAATATTGTGATGTTTAAAAGGTATAGAGTTAGCTACACTTAGTTTTAAACATTTTGCTATTATGAGGCATCTGACAATGAACCATGAATTATTGTGCAAAATCTTTTTGCATATGCATACCAAGAACCAGAATTAATGGTTAAAATGAGAACCTTGATCTTTGGTGATATTAAAACAAAACCCAAAACAACAGGTCTCAGATGCCAGCTCTTTCAAAGAATACAGGCTGAAGAACTACAGCAGATTCTCAGAAGACCCCTGGGCAGGCAAGACCAGTCCCATTGCTGGGTACCTTAGAGGTCGGGGGCTGAGATCCATAGAATGGGGAGGATGTACAGACTCTACAAGGAGGGACTGAAGAGCAGCAGGGGCCTTGTTGGGACCGCAGGGATTGGCTGTTCACGAAGTTATGCCAGTATTGTAACAACTAGTGTCACAAGCTCCTTGTGCATTAGATGAATATGAGAACTGTTCTACTGTTCTTAATACATAAGGCCATGCTACTTTCAGGAAAATTTCATTTCCTGCTCTTA
This sequence comes from Bison bison bison, assembly GCF_000754665.1. Classification (NCBI taxonomy): domain Eukaryota; kingdom Metazoa; phylum Chordata; class Mammalia; order Artiodactyla; family Bovidae; genus Bison; species Bison bison. Next base: position 6,801,011 of record NW_011494902.1, on the reverse strand, counting down.
GCTTTTGTACATGAAAGCTTTCATGCCACTGTAACCTCATTATGGCATATTTGCTTTTTAAATCTTGTCAACTTGTTCTCAGTAAAAGTTTTCTTCCAAATAGGTTTCCTATATTTTGTATGTTAGTAGCTTACTCATCCAATATTTTTCCCCATTTCTATCAGTTTGCTATTGTTAATAGAGACAAAGCCTCAGAAGACCCTGGGTTTTGACCCCCAATCTCTAGGACTGCTCCCCACCCCACCCTCCTTGTGGCACATATGATTAGGATGGAAATGAGGGTGGAAATAGTCAACCTATACCAGGGTTATATGACTGTGTGTATTAAATCACAAAATTTTATTCAATAGTGCATGTCAGGTAGAAGAACATTCACCCACTAAGAGAATGGGTCCTAAACTGGCATAAGAACTGGAAAGATACAAATCTGTCCCTCAGCAAAATTACAGATAGCCACATGCCATGAACTTTCTAAGTACATTGTAAATAGCCAACCTGTAAATGAAAAACATTAAAATGCTGGCAGAAAGAAATGCGGATCTGCCATATTGCTTTCTTCCTATTTTACCTGTATCAGGCCATTACTACATTCTTATTGTGCATTCTTATTAATTGTAAGGCTGCACAACTGAGTTTATTTGCTTTTCTAAGTATACAGTCATTTAATCTGCAGATAATGATACTTTTGTCTTCACTCTGCTCATTAATCCCTGTTTTCCTGCTTTAGGCCTTATTGAATTAGCCAAAACAATCTTGTTTACTTTGGTTTTAATGACAGTGGTGCCAATACTATAGTATTATGCTCATGCCTCTCAGTTCTGTAGTATACCTGTCTTTAACAATACTTCACTCAAAGTTTTAAATACAATACAATGAGGTAGACCTTTTTGGTAAATTTACATATGGAGAATAGTTTATTTTAAAATAGCACAGTTATGAATACCTTTAAGAATACTCTACATCTGAGGCCCCAAATTATCTGAAGGAGATAGCCCTAAATCCTACATGCTATCGATTAACTTGAGCCCAGGTCCATATCCTTCTGTTTGTGAAGGAAGTGCTGTACATAAGTGAACGAGTTTTACTCAGGTCAAGTTATAAAGCAGTTCAAATCCAGACTAAAAATAATCTGCATGTCTAGAAGTTCTATTTGAATTTCACTTCTTTAGAAGGCAATGGCACCTCACTCCAGTACTCTTGCCTGGAAAATCCCATGGACAGAGGAGCCTGGTAGGCTGCAGTCCATGGGGTCACGAAGAGTTGGACACGACTGAACAACTTCACTTCCACTTTTCACTTTCATGCATTGGAGAAGGAAATGGCAACCCACTCCAGTGTTCTTGCCTGGAGAATCCCAGGGACGGGGGAGCCTGGTGGGCTGCCGTGTATGGGGTCGCACAGAGTCGGACACGACTGAAGCGACTTAGCAGCAGCAGTATAACCAAAAGTGGTGCCACACCACTCTTTCTAGAAGGTTACTCATAAGATCACGGGTTTACTGGACTGAAAGCCCAAATACCCAAGATGTCAGTGCCTGAGTCCCTTGAATAGCATATGTGAAAAGTATTTTTCCAGTCTAAGCTAATACTCCTAACATGACAGGTAGCTCTTTATGTCCAAAGATACGTGCTTTCAGAAGTGAAAGTACATATCTTGATCATTTATAAACTCTAATACTGAAACTCAACAAAAGACTTTCTCTTTCAACCACTGGCTGTTTAGGGCCAAATATTCTGTGGTTTGCTTAATAGGAAATATCTGAAGATGGCAATAAGCACATTCAAATTCTTTTTTTTTTTTTTTTCTAGGCAAAAAAATCCTCCATTTCCTTGTATTTCCTCAATCATTCCTTAGTTGCTGATGTAGACTGGCATCTTACCTGGACACTGGAAACATTAACCTTTGCTTCCTACCAGCTTCTGCTTCTAAACTGGATAGACCAACTTTTCCAGTTCTTGCCTTAATTACATTCATTTCTACTTCTATTCACCTCACTTAGAAAATTAAACTTCAGGGTCACCTTAACATGTCATTTACGAAAGAAAACAAGATTAAAAATCTGATAACATTAGATTTCCAAATGGCTGGTCCTTACTAAATACCCAGTCTCCCTTTTGCCAAGTCAATAATTAACTTTTATATCTGTATAGTACAGTTTGTTGGACTGCTTTTTTAGTTAACAGACCTAGGTTTTATTCTTTCTTGATTGTTCTCAGGTTTTTAGTTTGTAGAATGAGGGTGTTGATGATCTCTAAATTCTCTTCTATATTTTAATCTCTGTCTTAATGTTGATGTTTATATGTCATAGAAGAAAACCACCTAACCCCTCTCAACATATCAGCATAATTATTATCGGAAAAATTATATAAGAGGGTCCATACCACCTGTATTTCATATGTGAGTTGCTTCAGTGGATTGAAATTTTGTATAAATATAAACACTATTATATAAGGTATGACAACTGATTTGGTACATAATAGGTTAATAAAAAGAAGCAGAAAGCTGGTTACAATGAGATTATTTAAGTTATAGTCCTGTTTAAACCTAATAAAATTTTCTGGCATTTGAACATAAGAATGGAACAATGAAACAGATAAAATGATTCTCCTTTTAGCAGAGCCCAGAGCAAGGAGAACACATTGCCTATTACTGCTTTCTGGAACATTTTTCCATGTATAAGTGTGTGCATTGCAAATTAATAGCAAAAAGAATATGGGTTTCTTTTTCTCTATGTACCATCAAACATAAAGACAATACTCATTAAAAGTTGAATAGTAAAGAAGCTCCATTGGGTAGTTTAATTTTAGGATGCATCAATGTTGACAATGGACCAAAAAGCATATTCTGTAAGGTTTAGAATACAATGTGGTTGCTCTCAATATCTAAAAACAGTTGCTGAAATCAGCACAATACAAATGCTGTGATACCTCAAATAAAGCATTCCCATTGCTCACTTTATTTCATTAAAACACACAAATTCATGCACATATACAACTTTACACTTCCTTATTTTGCCTCTGGGCTTCCCTCATAGCTCAATTAGTAAGAATATGCCTGCAATGTGGGAGACCCAGGTTCTATTCCTGGGTTGGGAAGATCCCTCGAGCAGAAAATGGCAACCCACTCCAGTATTCTTGCCTGGAGAATCCCATGGACAGAGGAGCCTGGCAGGCTACAGGCCATGGGGTCACCAGAGTCGGGCACGACTTAGTGACTACCCACCGCCTCCACCATTTGGCCTCTGTAAAAACTACATGGTCTGTATTTCTGTACATGATTTTTTCCTCATGATTTCCTCTCTTTCTTTCTTTGAATACCCATAGTATTTATTTCAAACATTCTCCTAACAGTACACATGTAATCTATGAATAATAATGTTGCTTATTAATTGTATTTTATTGATGTGGTAGATCAGTTATGGGTAACATCGGGAAATTTTCCATCTATTCCCTTTCTTTTGAACTGCACAGAGCCTTAATAATTGGTTGGTTTCTGAATTGAATTGCCAAATGCCTTTTTCAAAATTCTTACATTCTCCCTCAGATTATGAAATTCCTCTCCACCCAAATACCAATCGAGTTAGTGGTAAAGAACTTGCTTGCCAATGCAGAAGATGTAAGAGACATGAGTTTAATCCCTGAGTCAGGAAGATACCCTGCAGAAGGGCATGGCAGTTTTCTTGCCTGGAGAATCCTATGGACAGCGCAGCCTGGTGGGCTACAATCCATAGGGTCACAAAGAATCAGACACAACTGAAGCAACTCAGCAACAACAAATAGAAGAGACAGAAGACAGAAAGGGTGCATAGCAGCCCTACTCATGGTTCTGAGAAGAAAATCAAATAGGTCCCCAAAGAGCATGAACATTAAGCAATATAAATGCCGAATCTGATTTAGGGAAGTTTTTAGTTTGTTTCTTTTGGTAGATTTTTTTTTTCTCATTGTGGTGGTAAGAAGTGGTAGCACCATTATTAATGCAGAGAGAATATTTGCATTAAATATATGCAGAATATGACCTAGAGGTGCCTAGGCATCCAAGAAGAAAACATCTAGGAAGAGAAAACAGAGAGGCTCATAAGCTAAGACTGCAGCAGAACCCTGTAAGACGCATTATGGGAGCAGAACACAAGGTATAAGACAGGGCCAATGGCCTTATCTACTGGGGACTGGAGTTCAGCAGTGGATTTTTAAGGATACATAAGCCACAGGATAATGCAAAATCTCAGGAACACTGTAGATTGTGAAACATGCAGGGAGACCATTTCTCTAAGGCAAGGACAGAGTGTTCCTCACTATATAATAAAGTGTGTTTCTTCTGCACACCCAGTACTTGCATTTAGTCAATGACAAACTATTAGATAAGTATCTCCCAGTTGGTACATAAACACTCAAACTAACTGAGTGGGGTGTCCTTTCCCTTCAAACACCTTTCTGCTCTTTCATGCCAAGGGCCTTTAGACCTAGGAATTTTAAGTGTATTACTTTTGATTTCATATCTTACTTGAGCAGTGAGGGCTAAGTATTTACAGCTTGAATTTCTCTTGCAGTTCTTATGTTTTTGACCAGTGTCTTATGAAGAGTGACCTGAAAGGGCACCCATATTTCCCTCAGGCAGAGCTTGTTATTAATACAATGTTAAGGTTCAGTCAGAAGAACACCAAGCATTACTCCCTCTGTTCTGAAAAGTTCTCTATATTAGCCCCTATTTGCACCTTTATGTAAGGAATCACTGTTTAGGGCAAATGTTCCTTTCTCTAGATAGCTTATAAGCATCTGGATAAATTTACATTAGAAATTCAATTAACTTTATATTAAAAGGTCAATTAACTTGGCCATGGTAGAGACTGTTTTTAATTACTTTTCCTTGTAGGGCTTCTCTTCTTGTCCAAGCACAAGTGACACTATCAAATGATAAGTCTCATTGCCTGTGGTTGCCTTAAATTCATATGCAAAACACACTGGAAATGACTGTCTTGGTTAAATGAATTAATAGGACACTCTTTGAGCAATTCATCAATCTTATAATCCTTAGGACATAAAATATCACAAGCAATAATAGAGTATTTTAGCTTAAACACAATGTATTAGATCATTCATGACAGTATCTTTCATTACCTGTCCTTGTTGGTTTCTGTTTTCTTGCTGAAAGATGATAATAAAGTAAAACTACTTTAACAGTCAGTCCTTATTACATTATATCACAGTGTGTTTTATGAAAAATGAGCACTAGATGACATAAAAAACTATCCTATTCCATTAGAGGGCTCTTGGTTATCTTTGTGTTAAGATGTGTTGTGTTGCCACAATTGAACTCATTCATGTAGGGTTAGAACAATTACACTTAAGAGACTCAAGAAATCAGTACTTAACACTGTGTGACAAGTGGTAATGTAGTGGTCACTTGTTACCAAGTGGTAACCTTTACTAACCATCACTCCATGGTTGTTTTAAAAGAAAACAATAATAAGGATATCAACACATAAATAATATATATGACTATATTATTATATATTAATACATTATGTAACATAAATAATATGACTATATATTATGTTAATATATATTATTATATATACTATATATATTATCATTATATTAACTCAGACTTTCAGACGACTAGCAACTTTAAATCAAACACTACTCAGGAGTTTGATATGTGGCAAAGTCTGGAGATAAATTTTCTTATTTTATTTTGTAGAAATGACCTACCTGCACCTTATAAAAGCAGTTTATAAACTTACCTGTATAAATCTCACTACAACCTATGAGACATAATTCGTTGCCCCCATTTTACTGATGGGCAAACTGAAGCTTACGTTTTAGCCAGGTTCACACAGTTCATTAGTGGCAGAGTTAGAAATTACACCCTCATTAATCTGCCTATCCAAACTTCACATTTCCCCTTGGGTAAAAGTACTGGTTCTAAGTAGTGAGACCATGAACTGCTTATGAAAGGGAGGTGGGGAGTGTGCAGAATGCTTAGAGGGCAGCTGTGAACCTGAGTCAGAGGAAAGGAATGGCTTAGGCCACGGCAACTCAAAGAGTGGGGCCACGAGACGGTAAATTCACTATGTCATTAAGCATACTTTTCTGCATAGGATGCTTTCTCAATGAAAGAAGCTGTGCATTGATTTACATTCCAGGGCATGCTTATCTCCTCATGCACCAGCAATAGTTCGCAAACCACCAACCAGTCTATGGATCTCGTTTAAGTGGCACAAGCTTAAGGAATGTCTTTTGAAATTTTCCTTTACTATGAACAGTTAAATCATCTGGTTCAATGTTATCTTCAAAATTATTCTATGTTTTCCCATGCTTTTTATATGTTTAAAAAAATAAAATCATACTTATCTCTATTACAGATAATAATGAAATCTGATGTCCTAGACCCCATAAATATATGCGGACATTAATCTTAGTTGAAGTGATATGGCTCTTACTAGTTTTAATAGACAATGGCATCCCACTCAGTACTCTTGCGTGGAAAACCCCATGGACGGAGGAGCCTGGTAGGCTATAGTCCATGGGGTTGCTAAGAGTCGGACACGACTGGGTGACTTCACTTTCACTTTTCAGTTCCATGCATTGGAGAAGGAAATGGCAACCCACTCCAGTGTTCTTGACTGGAGAATCCCAGGGATGGGGGAGCCTGGTGGGCGGCCGTCTATGGGGTTGCACAGAGTTGGACACAACTGAAGCAACTTAGCAGCAGCAGCAGCAGTTTTAATAAACTAATATCTTCCAAAAGTAAAGGAAAATGGCTTTTCTAAAGAATGGACAAAATTGCCATCAAGCAGTATGAAGTCTGGTGGTTTAGTCGCTAAGTCATGTCTGACTCTTGTGAACCCATGGACTGTAACCTGCTACGCAGGCAAGAATACTGGAGTGGGTTGCCATTTACTTCTCCAGGGGATCTTCCCAACCCAGGAATCGAACTCAGGTCTCCTGCATTTGTAGGCAGATTCTTTACCAACTAAGCTATGAGGGAAGCTCATGATGTCTGGAGTGAAATACAAATTTTAAAATGCATTGTTCATACCTGCACCACCGCCAATGCTTAGAATCTTAATTTCAGATTTTATGTCTCCAATCCTGAAAAAAAAAATTATGTAGTTTAAGAAAAATGTGCCAGGCAGTTTATAAAATCTGATTATCAAGTCTAGTTAAAGAGAACAGATGAAATTACAGTGAACAAAAATTAGGCCAACATGAAAGGTGTTGATCATTTCAGTGGTTATATTGCTGTCTTTACAAATCTTTGGAAGTAAAGATTCCACTCATTAACAGTCTTAAACTGGGATACTTTTAGAAATAGCACTATAAACATCTCAGAGGTAGGAAATGGCATTTGTTTAAAGACTGATTGGAGAATAAAAGCAGAAAAAGTGACTTTTGAGTCTGGTCATTATAATAAGCCATTCATTGTAAATGGGCTTCCCTGGTGGCTCAGATGATAAAGACTCCACCTGCTGGGTTCAGTCCCTGGGTTGGGAAGATCTTCTGGAGAAGGGAATGGCTACCCACTCCAATATTCTTGCCTGGGGAACTCCATGGACAGAGGATCCTGGTGGTCTACAGTCCATGGGATCGCAGAGAGTTAGACATGACTGAGTGACACACACTTCTTTCATGGTAGATGGGAGAAAAGCTGAGGTGATTCATACTATCTCTATGATAGTTGCCTTCTTTCCTTCCTCTTGCTAACTTCCTTTCAATAAACAGATGTTAATTAAACATTTATTATGTGCTTGTCCTAGGCACTGATATATAAAAATGAGGAAGATACTACTTTTCTCTCAAGTTGAATTGTGAGATAAGAAAAGCCAAGTTTATGACTCTGTATAGGAATAGAGTGGACTTGATGGACTGGGATGTGATAGTAGGACTTTCTTTAGAATGATGTAAAATATTAAAAAAAAAAAATAATGGGTCAGAAAAAAGTAGGAGATGCACAGTGACTGCCACATGTTTCCAGTTTGGATGACCAGGTGAAGTGCGGTATCAAAAAAATGCTGGGGGATGTAATTTTATGACAAGTTTATGTTTTGTCAGTTTTTTGTTTGTTTTGTGTTTTTAGGATTTTGATAAATCTGAATTCAGCAGATATTTGAATATGCAATATTGAAGCTGGGTAGAAGAGAGATTGGGATCAACGATGTATTCTGGAGAATTATCATAGAGTAATGGTCAAAACTAAGAGAATAGATTCTATCACCCAAGTATATTGCAAAGAGAAGAGTAGTGGGATTATGACACAGTGCCAGGTTTTAAAAGTAATGGGATAATGGGGGAACACACAAAGAAGACACAGAGGGAAACAGCAAAACTCAGAGAGGTGATCAGAGAATTAGAGAAGGAAAAAAGCCAACGATAGTGTCAGAGGCATAAGAGTGTACAACTAAGTCATAAAAAAAGAAGACAACTCTTTGTTGAATTTGGCAATATGAATATCTGATAACAGCAGCTTTAAAGGAGGTTGAGAGCTGGAGTCAGATGGCAGTGGGATTAAAAGTGAAATCGATAAAGAGAAAGAAGATACAGAGATTTTTGAAAAAGGATGAAAGAGTGAAAAGGAAAAAGAGGAGATTGGAGGGGAAACATGAACTGAAAGAATGGTGCTTGTTTGTGTTTTGGGATGCTAAACAAGCTTGGTTTTTGGCTAAAGTGAGGAGCCTGCCCAGAGAGATAGGAAGAACACAGATTCAACCAGGGTTCTTAAAAATACTAGAAAGCATAGAGTCAACGACATCTGTGAATGAGTTGCCTTCCTCTAATTATCTTCCAGCTCATGATCATGAGTCTTAATATATCCATCGCTGTCTGTGCACTTGATTAATTCTTGAATATGCTTCTATCTGTGGATAGAATAGTGAGGTTACAGAGCAGAGCACCTAGGCACATAGGTTGGAATCGTAGCTTACTATTATGTTACCATGAATGAATTATTCTCTGTACCTTTATTACTAAGAAATAGGATAATAATACCTCCTACCATATAGGGCTATAATTATAGTATCTGCTTTTTGAAAGAGCTGTGAGGATTAAGTGACATAATTTATGTGAATCCTTTAGAAATGTGTCTGCATATGACAAGTACCCAACTTATTATTGTTCTAAGCACAGCTAAGTAATTTATATGAATCATTTTTCTGAATCATTTATATGAATCTTTTTCATATATGAAAAATTTTTATTATTGAAATACAGTTGACTTACAGTGTTGTGTTAATTACCATTATAGAGCAAAGTGATTCAATTATATGTTGATATATACATTCTTTTTTATATTCTTTTCCATTATTGTTTATCACAGGATATCAAATATAGTTCTCTGTGCTATATGACCTTGTTGTTTATGAATTCTATTTATAAAAGCTTACATCTGCTAACCCCAACCTTCTGCTCCATCCCTCCCCAATCCCTTCCCCCTTGGCAACCAGCAGTCTGTTCTCTATAGCCATGATTCTGTTTCACAGATAGATTCACTTGTGCCATTTTTTAAATTCCACATATAAGAGATCTCATATGGTATTTGTCTTTCTCTTTCTGATTCACTTCACTTAATATAATCTCTGGTTGTACCCATGTTACTACAAATGGCATTATTTTGTTCATTTTTATGACTGAGTAGTATTCCATTGTGTATATACACCACATCTTCTTTAGTCATTCATCTGTTGATGGACATTTAGGTTGTTTCCATGTCTTGGCTATTGTGACTAGTACTTCTCTGAACATAGAAGTGCACATATCATTTAGAATTACAGTTTCGTCTGGATATATGCCCAGGGGTGGGATTGCTGGAATCATATGATAATTCTGTTTCTAGCTTTCTGAGGAACCTCCATACTATTTTCTATAGTGAGGGCACAGGCTTACATTCCTATCAACAGTGTAGCAGGATTCTCTTTTCTCCACATCTTCTCCAGCAATTGTTATTTGTTGACTTTTTAGTGATGGTCATTCTGATCAGTGTGAGGTGGTACGTTATTTTAGTTTTGATTTGTATTTCTCTAAGAATTAGTAATGTTGGGCATCTTAACATGTGCCTATTGGCCATCTCTTGTGGGGTCACTGCTCCTTTCTCCTGGGTCCTAGTGCACACAAGGTTCTGTTTGTGCCCTTGCAGAGTCTGTTTCCCCAGTCCCGTGTAAGTTCTGGCGGCTCTATGATGGGTGTATGGTGACCTCCTCCAAAAGGGCTTATGCCATAACCAGGTCTACTGCACCCAAAGCCCCTGCCCCCACAGCAGTCCTCTGCTGACCCATACCTCCTCAGAAGACACCCAAAGTTCTGTCTCAGGCTTTGTGGGGAAACCTGTATGCAGGTCAAGAAGCAGCAGTTAGAAGTGAATATGGAACAACAGACTGGCTCCAAATTGGGAAAGGAGTATGTCAAGGCTGTATATTGTCATCCTGCTTATTTAACTTATATGCAGAGTACATCATGAGAATGCTGGACTGGATGAAGCACAAGCTGGAATCAAGATTGCTGGGAGAAATATCAATAACCTCAGATTTGCAGATGACACCACCCTTATGGCAGAAAGCAAAGAACCAAAGAGCCTCTTGATGGAAGTAAAAGAGGAGAGTGAAAAAGTTGGCTTAAAATTCAGCATTCAGAAAACTAAAGTCATGGCATCTGGTCCCATCACTTCATGGCAAATAGATGGGGAAACAATGCAAACAGTGACAGACTTTATATTTGGGGGCTCCAAAATCACTGCAGATGGGGACTGCAGCCATGAAATTAAAAGACACTTGCTCCTTGGAAGAAAAGCTATGACAAAACTGGACAGCTTATTAAAAAGCAGAGACATTACTTTGCCAACAAAGGTCCATCTAGTCAAAGTTATGGTTTTTCGAGCAGTTATATATGGATGTGAGTGTTGGACTATAAAGAAAGCTGAGCACTGAGGAATTGATGCTTTTGAACTGTGGTGTCGGAGAAGACTCTTGAGAGTCCCTTGGACAGCAAGGAGATCCAACCAGTCCATCCTAAAAGAAATCAATCCTGGATATTCATTGGAAGGATTGATGCTGAAGCTGAAACTCCAACACTTTGGCCACCTGATGCGAAGAACTGAGTTATTTGAAAAGACCCTGATGCTGGGAAAGATTGAAGGTGGGAGGAGAAGGGGATGACAAAGGATGAGATGGTTGGATGGCATCACCAACTCAATGGACATGGATTTGGGTGGACTCCTGGAGTTGGTGATGGACAGGGAGGCCTGGCGTTCATGCTACAGTCCATGGGGTCGCAAAGAGTCAGACATGATTGAGCAACTGAACTAACTGAACTGAACTGATTGGCTATCTCTAGTAACTCAGAAGGTTAAGAATCTCCCTGTGGGTGGGAGACCAGGTTCTATCCCTGGGTTGGAGGATCCTCTGGAAAAGGAAATGGCAACCCACTTCAGTTTTATTGCCTGGAGAATCCCATAGACAGAGGAGCCTGGTGGGCTACAACAGTCCATGGGGGTGCAAAGAGTCAGACAAGACTGAGCAACTAACACTTTCACACTTTTCATTGGCCATCTGTAATGAATTAACCCTTTGAATTCTTACAACACCTCTGTGAGTTAGATACTATTATTATTCCATTTTATATAGTATGATGATACCTAAGAATTATTGAAAAGTTGCTATTTTTCCAGGCAAGGATCTAAATGCATTACATGTAACAACAACAATCAGTTCAGTTCAGTGCAGTCACTCAGTCATGTCCGAGTCTTTGCGACCCCATGAATTGCAGCACACCAGGCCTCCCTGTCCATCACCAACTCCCGGAGTTCAC
>NW_011494902.1:6788383-6788530 GCF_000754665.1 Bison bison bison | reverse complement strand
GATATTTCTCCCGGCAATGTTGATTCCAGCTTGTGCTTCTTCCAGCCCAGCGTTTCTCATGATGTACTCATGATGACAACAACAATAAGCTACTATTTATAGCTATATACTATAGCCCTCTCCACTCTGCTCTCTACCTCCTGACAG
>NW_011494902.1:6786582-6788159 GCF_000754665.1 Bison bison bison | reverse complement strand
TCATTACAACCCCATGGACTGTAGTCCACAAGACTCCTCTGTCCATGGGGTTTCCCAACTAAGAATACTGGAGTGAGTTGCCATTTCCTTCTCCATGGGATCTTCCCAACAGAGGGATTGAACCAGCGTCTCCGGCTTTGCAGGTGGTCTCAAGCATTGCAGACTGATCCTTTACTGACTGAGCTACCAGGAAAGCAATGACAGAGAGACCAAAAGAAACAGAAAAGGCAAATTCAGAAGAAACATTCAGAAAGCCAAGGAAAATTTTATAATAGATAAAGGAAGGTAGACTATGAAAGATGAACAGGATGCTATAAAAAAGGAATATTCTTGGAAATTAAAAACACAATACTGAACAATAGAGGGCTGAAAGATAAAATTGGGAGAAACTGGAAACATAAGGAAATTAGAGAATTGATTTAGGAGGTCCTCTGTTTGATGAATAAAAGTCCCAGAAAGACAAAAAAAGAGGGGAGGAATGATTAAATAATACCAAAGCTTCCCTAAACTGAAGGATCGAATCTTAATTGAAATGGCCCAGGGACTACCCACAAAAATGTGTGAAAAACACCCACACCATAAATTATTATCTTAAAATTTCCGAATACTAGATACAAGAGAAGATCCTAGAAAGGAACCAAAAACAAAACACAGTAGCAAAAGGTCACAAGCTAAAGATGAAGAATTTGAATGACATTAGGTTTCTCAGTAGTAACTCTAGTGGCTATGGTGGTGGTTTAGTTGCTAAGTCGTGTCCGATTCTTGCAATCCTGTGGACTGTAGCCTGCCAGGCTCCTTTGTCCATGGGATTTTCCAGGCTAGAATACTGAAGTGGATTGCCATTTCTTTCTCCAGAGGATCTTCCCAACCCAGGAATTGAACCTGGGTCTCCTGCATTGCAGACAGATTCTTTACTGACTAAGCTATGAGAGAAGCCCTCTAGTGGTTATAAGACCATGGAAAAATATCTTTAAATTTCTGGTATAAAATCATTTTCAGTGCAGAGTTTCATACCCTAACTATTTAACTCTAACAAAGATGAGCAGAGAGAAGGCATTACTTCCCATGCACTCTTTCTTAGAAAGCCCTTAAAGGATTAGCAGGGGGGAGGGGGAGAAAGATTAAAGAAACCAAGAAAAACACAACATGGAATTCTGAATCAGAGAATTTAGTACTAGAGAGAGGAGAAGAGAATTTCTATAAGGTGAAATAACTTCCCTTATCAGGCCAAAACCAAATCAAGCCAAACTGGAAAAAAAAGAACAGAAAAGTCCAGAAACAGTGTTCCCATGAGGAAAAACTAACAGATTACTTGATCTGTTGGAATATATTGAGAGATTAATATTTCTGTTTAGGGTATAAATAGTGATAGGTACATAGAAAACTAAGAATATAAACTAAAATCAATAGGTAACTCTAGGAAAAACAAAAAGTTATACCTGAAATGAAATGTAATGATAGTATAAATGCATTGTTCAGTTATGAATAATATGTACAGACAAAATGATATAAACTAATAAAAATTTAGACACATGTAAGGTATATATGCATGTATAAACACACACATATATATACAT
>NW_011494902.1:6784335-6786482 GCF_000754665.1 Bison bison bison | reverse complement strand
CTATATATGTACATATGTATATTGTATTGACATGGTGGGGAGACAGATGTGCATGTTTATTTAGCACTTTTAATACATTAAAATTAAGGAAGAGAATAACATGTTATTTAGAATTAGGAAAGAAAATTCCATAAGAAATAAGTAAATGATTTCAGAATGTTGAAAGTCATTGTCTCTATAGAGAGCATGAATCAGGAATGAGAGTGGTTAAGGCAGGAAACCACTGTTTTTGTTGTTGTTGTTATTGTAAGCTTTTCAGAATCATTTGACTTTTAAAAATATGAGCACATCTTGCTTTAATAAAAATGAAAAATTAAGCAGACATGTTGCCTATTGATAATTGATAAACAACTTTAAGTAGCAGTTTTGAAAGTCCTTTAGCTAAATCTCATTTCACATCACCTTCAGAAAAAAAATGCTTTAAAAAAATATGATTCAGATGATTTCTAATTGGATCTTACCACTATAAGGCAAACTTAGTTACGCCTTTGAAAATTCTTCAGTAGTTCACAGATTTCACATTCAGTATTTCCAGTTAGACTGTATACGCTTGAAGACAGGACAGGGGGTCATCATTCATTATGTTCTGTGCATCCATCATATGTCTTCAAACCAAACTGATGGCTGAAGTAAACTAAGGATTTGCATAACCACAGACTAGAACACAGATGCTTAGTACTGCAAAAGAACTCAGAAATCAACTCATTACCTTTAATTTTGGAAATGAGCAAAAAGACCCAAAGAAACTATACTTTGTTTTTGGATAGAAAATTGTTTATTTGCTGTCTGCTTTGATTTTTGCTTTATTTTCCTATTGTATGTGTGCTCAGTCACTCAATCCTGTCCAACGTTTTACAGTTCCATGGACTGTAGCCTACCAGGCTCCTCTGTCCATGGAATTTTTCCAGAATACTAGAGTCAGTAGCCATTGCCTCTTCTAGGGGATCTTCCCCACACGGGGATCAAACCTGTGTCTTCTGCATCTCCTGAATTGGCAGGTGGATTTTTCACCACTGCGCCACCTGGGAAGTCCTATTACCCTATTATTTATTAATATATAACAGTTAAAAAAAAATTGAAAACTGAACCATGACAGATAAAGGATAGAAAAGGAAACAAAATTCCATAAATTATACATCCAACAATGCCTTCTCTAGTCAGGCAGATTTAACTGCCCTGGTTAAAGAATTTCAGGCCTATAACAGAAAAATCCGACACAAAGACTAAAATATCAGTTGTTGTGTGTGTTGTTTTTTTTTTTTTTTTTGCTATTGCAAATTGGATCCACAGTCATTTTTTCCAGTTTTCCATCATTATTTCCTGAAGCCGAGTCAGGTTACAGCAGTCCGCCCCCAGATAGGTGATTTGATTATCTTTACCATGTGGAATCTGTTACTCTCATAATGCTTATCAGCTCTGGCACAAATTGAACACATTAATCACCAAAAAAAACAAACAAACCAAAAGCAGTCTGCCAGAAGGATAAGAACTAGTGAGTTTCATTGATAATGGAAAAATGCTTAGGTAGGGCCACATTGTTAATATTAACTTGAAAGTAAAAAGACAGTTTTTCTTTTGGAGAGTGGTAACTATGATAAAGGATATGGAAAATGAATTTAAATGGGTGTTAGAAGAATTGAGAGGCATCCACTCAATCCCCAGGGGTAAACAGTATTTCGTAATTATTTGATTCTAATTCAAAGAACACTAGACTCTGGGATTTTTTGAAACATAAAATTTGGAGGAGAGCCGAAAAAATCTCATCTCAAAGATTTGGATCTTATCTTTTCCCATAAGAACGTGAATTTGTGCCTTCAAAGGGTTAACGCTTATCTCTGAGCAGCTTGAAATCCGCACAAATCAGAGCTTTTGAATGTTTCTAGTGATCGGCTCACTGAAACGCGGCAGCAGGGGCGCAGGGCCGCTCGGGGACAAGCCAAGCTGCTATCAGTTCCCCTTATCCCGCAGCCCAGCCTGCCTGCCGGGCATGACCCATCTATCACTGCACAGAGCGCGCCCAGGCTTGTCCCTTGCACAAAAGACGGCCTGTGTTTTCTGCTGCTGTTACCTTGCTATTATGCCCGGCAGCTTCTTGTCCATGAATTCCTGCATACACTGGTGCTCCGTGGAATTGCTGAGAAACCTCC
>NW_011494902.1:6774629-6784184 GCF_000754665.1 Bison bison bison | reverse complement strand
CTACATCCAAAAAAAAAAAACAAACACAAACAAACCAAACCCCACAACAGGCCTGCTTTGAATTGAAAGTGCTGCCAAGGCTGGGTGTGCAAAAGCTGATACTAAATCAGTATTTGCACAGGACTTTGCCCCTGAGACTTCACCCGGCCACAGTTACCTTTTTTTTTTTTTTTTAATTTTTTAAAAGATAAATTTATTTATTTTAGGCCACAGTTATCTTAGAAGAAGAGGAGGTGGTAACACAGAGCAGTAAATCCATTGCTGAAACTTGCTTTAAAACTCAAGTTCAGAATGTTGTAAAAGCAGACAACATTCAAATTACTTCCTGTTCTGGCAGCAGTTCCCAGTGGGAAAGTGGCCACCAAAGCGGTAACAACAATGACAGAAGAAACAGGCCAGTTCAAGGCTTTCCTTCTTTTCTAGAGGCAGCTGCTGAATCTTTGACAAAAGATTGTCATCTGCCTCCAGGCTTTCTGTAGGAGAGTTTCCTGCCTTCACACCCCAGCACATTTAAACTTTAAACTCTGCCGTATTTCTTCAGGTGCTGCTTAGTTGCTGTGATTCAGGAACGGAGCTTTTGGGTTGGCCATAAAGGTCATTCGGGTTTTTCCATAAAATGTTATACCAAAACCCTAAGTGAATGTTTCAGCCAACGTCAAATTAACTGAAAGGTCTGAGAAGCCTGTTTGGGGGATGAGGGTGGAGTTGGGAATGAGGAATATGAGAGCCCAGTCGCAGGGGAAGAATGCAGGACACTGGAACCCTTCAATCCATTGGAAGCCTTCCCTAAGTACTTCTGAACAAGGGATTCTAGACTTCCAGGATTGGATGAGTCTTTGGAGGCCATATGGTGTCCCCTGTCAAAAGACTCAAAGTGTTTGAGCCTTTTATCTAGGAAATGGTCTTTAAGAAGGCCACCCCTATACCAGCATGGGATATTAATTATAATAGAACCCAAATCACGGAGCAGTTATGAGAATTAAATTAATTCATACACCAGTCTTAGAAATGTGTCTGCCTAAACCATTCTCCTCTTCTGATTCTCTTCCAAAGCTGTCCTGTAAGCATTCAGCACGCTCCTCAACCCTCTTTTATAAGCACCTCATGGTCTCACTACTTAGAGCCATGGCTTTTATCCAAGGGGAATGGGAAGTCTGGAATGAACTGTGGGAACTTTACTGAAATACGAGCTTCAGTTTGCTCATCAGTAAAATGGGAATGAGTTATGTTTCATAGGTTGTAGTGAGATTTATATAGATAATATTTATAAAGTCCTTTTAGCATGTTAGTACTGCTTAAGGGGCAGGCTGGTCCTTTCTGCAATAACAAAACAACCAAAAAGCAGTTATTTTATTTATGGAACTGAAAATTGAGTTTAATATTTATTTTCCCTTGTCACCAAATATTACTTTTCTTCAGATGTTTTTCTGATCAGTTAACAATGCAAAAGTTATTCTTAGCTCGTGGGCTGCACAAAATCAGGTGCCTGCCTGGATTTGATCCATGGGCTTTGGTTGTCCTTGTGTGCTTGTGCTCAGTCATGTCTGACTCTTTGTGACACCGTGAACTGTACCCTCCAGGCTGCTCTGTCCATGGAATTTTCCAGACAAAAATACAGGAGTATTAGACAACCCAGGAGTGGGTTGTCATTTCCTCCTCCAGGGGCTCTTCCCCACCCAGGGAATGAACCCCTGTCTCCTGCATCTCCTGCATCGGTAAGCAGACCCTTAATCTAGCTCCTAGGCCTCCCTCCATACACGTAACTGCTTAACTCCCATCTCTATGCAGCCAGCCTCACCCTCTTCATACTGACTCCCACAAGCTTTAATTCATCTATTACCATTTTTCACTCTTCTATTTAGACCTCAATCCAGATCATTCAGTAATTTATCTACTGAACAAATATTTAATAAGGGTTTACTGTGTGCTATTCTGCTGAGAAAAATTAACCTTAATCTTGATCTTCCTACAGAAAACTACCTTTAACTAAAACTTCACTTGAGGCCATCACCATCTAACTTACTGTCACATCTTCCCCAACAACCTGCTTTACAGATGTGACTCACTAAGGATTTCCTCTCCATTCTCATTGCTTCCATGATGTTTGAGATTTCCCGCCCCCCACCCTTTTTTTTTTTAACCTATTGTGCTATTTTTCTTACTGGCTTTCCTGCACTAGGAGTCACACAGATCCTAGAGAAGTTTATTGTCACTGCCAGATTCAGTTTTTGAAAGCACAGTTTTGATAAAGTCACTCCTCTCCCCCCAGATATCTACTGTCTGTCTCCTCACTGATCTCCAAGTCCAAGACTCATTCTGTGACCCACCCCCACCTCCAAATCATGTAGATTTATGTTTCAGTTTTATTGAGACTTGCATTGGATCCCTGCAAACTCTGCTGCTTATCTGAATATGTCCCTGTGTTTGCCTGCCTGGACCTCTCTTCATAATAGATCCTCCCTGTATATAAAGTGCTGCTGCTTCTGCTGCCCCACCCACAAAAATTTTTCCCATTCTCCTGAAGCTACCACTTTCATGAAGCCTTCCATATTTCCCTCCAAAGGATTAGCACTCATGTACTTAATTTCTGAGCCTCTTGTAACTTTGATAGCATTTGTCTTTGTGTCATGGTTTATTAATGTATTTGCCTCGTTTCCCTGGCTGCTCCCCATGTGATTGCTAGTTCAGAGAGATAGAAACTGTGTCACAACTACTCTGTCTGACATGTGCTGCTCACAGTAGGCTTTCAGTTATTTTAAATGATTAAAAATGTGCTTGATCATTTTCACTCTGAAGATGCTTTCCATAATCAGTTTCTTCAACCTTTTTCTTGTTGGACGACACTAACTGTTATTAACACAATCAGAGTTCCATTTATTGACTGCTAATGTGCCTGAACTTTTCAAATTCAGTATAAGATTTTTACTTTGTAGTCCTTCTGTGAATGTTCCTACATGGCAGATAAGAAAACAGATTCTGAGGGGTTAGGTCCTTTACTCAGTGTATCTAGGGTGTGGTAGGCTAGGCATGTAACTCCAGTCTGTCAAATCCCAAGACCAATGCTCTTAAAAGTCTTTATATTCAGCCAAAATCTGCACATATTACCTCCCTATAATTTCTACATAACACTCTTATCTCTGGTTATTTAAACAGAATGATTCTAATTCCTTGTCCATATAACTAACCCATTAAAAATTTTGAAATTGACTTATGGAATAGCCCTACTCCCAAAGGTGTCTCTTTCATAGTAATTCTTAGTCCATTTGGACTGCTCTAACAAAAATACTACAGAATGAGTGACTTAAACACCAGCATTTATTTCTCATAATTCATTTTTAAAATATTTATTTTTGGCTATGTTGAGTCTTAGTTGGCACCTGGAATCTTTTGTTGCAGCTCATAGTCTTCTCTCTGTTGTAGCTCTTGGGCTCAGGGGTTGTGGTTCAAGGGCTTAGTTGCCCCACAGCACGTGGAATCTTAGTTCCCCAACCAGGGATCAAACCTATGTCCCCTGCATTGCAAGGCAGATTCATAACCACTAGACTGCCAAGGAAGCCCCTATTTCTCATGAAATAGGGACTGGAAAGTCCAAGATCAAGACCTAGCAGATACATGTAAGGTGAGGACTCATTTCCTAGTTCTTAGACAGCCATCTTCTTGTTACATCTTTACCCATAAGAAGGAATAAGCAAGCTGTCTGAAATTTCTCTAAGAGTATGAATCCCATTTGTGAGGGTTCTACCCTCATGACCTAACACCTTCCAAAGAACCCCCCACATCCAAGTACAATCATTTTAAGAATTAAGATTTCAGTGTATGGTTTGGGTGGGGAAGGTACACAAATATTGAATCCATCAGTTCAGTTCAGTCTCTCACTCACGTCCAACTCTTTGTGACCCCATGAATCGCAGCATGCCAGGCTTCCCTGTCCATCACCAACTCTGGGAGTTCACTCAAACTCACGTCCATGGAGTCGGTGATGCTATCTAGCCATCTCATCCTCTGTCGTCCCCTTCTCCTCCTGCCCCCAATCCCTCCGAGCATCAGAGTCTATTCCAATGAGTCAACTCTTCGCATGAGGTGGCCAAAGTACTGGAGTTTCAGCTTTAGCATCAGTCCTTCCAAAGAAATCCCAGGGCTGATCTCCTTCAGAATGGACTGGTTGGATCTCCTTGCAATCCAAGGGACTCTCAAGAGTCTTCTCCAACACCACAGTTCAAAAAGCATCAATTCTTCAGTGCTCAGCCTTCTTCACAGCCCAACTCTCACACCCATACCTAACCACTGGAAAAACCATAGCCTTGACTAGACGAACCTTTGTTGGCAAAGTAATGTCTCTGTTTTTGAATATGCTATCTAGGTTGGTCATAACTTTCCTTCCAAGGAGTAAGCGTCTTTTGATTTCATGGCTTCAATCACCATCTGCAGTGATTTTGGAGCCCCCCCAAATAAAGTCTGACACTGTTTCCACTGTTTCCCCATCTATTTGCCATGAAGTGATGGGACCAGATGCCATCATCTTAGTTTTCTGAATGTTGAGCTTTAATAAGTGTTATTGAGTCCATAACACATCCTAATTATTTTCTTTATAATATATTGCATTTTTAAAAATATATAGCTTTATATAATGCATTACACTGGTCTCCTCTTTGGACATACTCTAGTTTATCAGAGTTTCTTTAAAAAATGATGTTTGGAGATAAACAGTATCTCAAAGACTACCTGACCAGTGCAAGTATTACTGTCCAGGCTTTGATAGACTAGACTTGTGTTTCTCTACAATGTTATGCCTAACCTAATTTCTTTCAGCTGCTCTACAGATGGTGGGGAAGGGGCGGGGGGGAGGCACTATGACAAATAATCTAGAAAGTACTGTATTTTAATAGCTCCCTCTGGATATTAATAAGCGTATATTAAAGGTTTCTGAAACCTTTCTTAACATACCCTGTTGAAATGCAGATACACTGTGGCATTTCTCTGATTAGGCATTTAGCCCCTCCAAGAAAGAAAGAGGAAACCTTGTTGCTTTCAACATGACTTGCACTTGACTAAATGCTGGTTTTAGCAATCACAACTTCCTTTTAAAATTGCATTTAGAATATCCATTTCATAATCTGTAACTCATCTGGAATGTGGTGGAGATTAAAACACCTAGTTGCTGGTTGGAATTACTAAATTTTGAGAACCCTCTTTTCCCCTCTTTTTTGAAAATGTGGGCAAGCAGTTTAGCACATCTGTCATTTGCCATGACGTCTCCAAGATTGGTGGCAATAGCATCATTATTGCTGTTAGAAATTATTTCAGTACATCGGGATCTGATTCTTCAAGGCCTTGAAAGATTGTTAAATTTAGAATTCTTAGATATTTTTTAACCTACTTTGGGCGTCTGTCCCCTATTACCTGCCACTCCTTGGACTGTTACTGTGTCAAAGTGCCTTCCATGCATTATCTTACTTAATACTCGTAACCCTCTGGGGATGGAACTATTGATATCATCAAGCAAGACTCAGAGCAAATAAGTTGTATGAGATCATATAATTCATGAAAGAAGAGTCTGGATCCAAATTTATGTTGTTGAACTCCATGTATCATTTTTTAAAAATTACGTCATATTACTTCTCACTGTTTTTGTACCTTTCCAACATGAAGATTATGTTCCATGTTAGAGACAGTTAGAACAAAGAAAAAGTGGAGTAATTCTGTATTGTTCCAGTTATCTCTTAATATAATACTCTCTGTGCTAGGTCAAAAAGCAAAGGGTTTCCCTTGTTTATTCTTATCAGTCTGTATTTTCTATACCAAAAAACAGAAAAAGGAACAAAAGAGAAGAATAAACATTAGCAAAATCCTAAATTGATCCATTTTTATTGTACACAGAATTCTTTGGTTCTCCATTCACCCTGATATATAGTCTTCTGAACACTGTTATTATTGGACTGGCTTCTTATCCTATCCTTAGTAATATGCTGCATAGCCTAGCATATATGTATATGACAATGGTAATATTGTTAAATTATCATAATCAAATAGTTAGAAGAGTTCCATTTTGTTTTCTCTTGGCAAGAAAGGAGGAAGAAGGTATTTTATACAGATTGATTGGCTCACTTGATGTGTTTGTTTCTTTGAAGTTTAGCAAGTAAATTGCCAATAGTGGCCTTGAATGGAGGTTTGAAATCAGGAAATCATAGTACACAAAAATTTAGAGTTCAGATAGATTGGCATTTTCAGGCAAAAATAATGGGTATCAGGAATCTTAGTTTCAGCAGGACAGTTGGCTAAATTTCTCACGAGTATAGAAACAAGCCAAAAAGCAAGAGACTCAGTGCTATACAAGCTTAACCCATTACTAACTAAACAACACTGGATAAATGAAGTAAGCTTCCTCCCCTACTTTCTGTGTTATATGTAAATGTGGAGAAAGAAGGTGAACTAGATGAACTTTAATATTCCTTGAAGTCCTGATTAGTCTTCATCTTAAAAAAAAATTATTGTGGGCTCGTGAAATTAAAAGTAGATTCATAGCTAGTACAGCCACTGTATCAAAAGACTGTCAATAATTGATAACCTAAAGATAGTCTCTGGATAGGCAGCCCTTGACTTTATATAAGATGTCATTGTGAAACAGGTAAGCACAAAATCTGACTCCCTGTTAGATCTGTTTCTTTTACTTTAACCTTTGCTTTCCATTACCTGTTGCTCAGCTGGTTAAGAATCTACCTGCAATATGGGAGACCTGGGTTTGATCCCTGGGTTGGGAAGATCTCCAGGAGAAGGAACGGGTACCCACTCCAGTATTTTGGCCTGGAGAATTCCGTGGACTGCGTAGTCCATGGGGTCGCAAAGAGTCGGACACTGAGGACTTTCACTTTTTGTTACTTTTGTTGCTATAATCAGTAAAAAGATGCTGTCTATGGTGCGGGCAATTCGAACAGCACCCAGCCAGGGCACGCGGCCGGGGAGCCCCGGCCCTCTCAGCCTCTGCCCCGGTACCCAGAAAATCTAGAAGGAGCTGTGGGGCCGCAGCCCTGCGCGCCCACCATGGGCCTGAGCCGCCGGAGACGAAAGCCCAAAACACCAAGGAGGCACCCTGCGAGCCTGGCTCCCACTGCCCGCCAGACCCCCTGTCCTTAGGCACGTCCTCCTGTCCACTTGCTCGCCAGAGACAGAGATCCGAACTCTTCAGAAGACCACACACCTGCTGTTAAGAAAGACCCCCTTCTGCCGCCTGACAGGAGAAATATGTGTTCAATTCACTCGTTGTGTGGACTTCAGTTGGCAAGCCCAGGCCCTGTTGGCCCTACAAGAGGCGGCAGAAGCGTTTCTAGTTCATCTCTTCGAGGATGCCTATCTCCTCTCCTTACAGGCCGGCTGCGTCACGCTCTTCCCGAAGGATGTGCAGCTGGCCCGGAGGATCCGAGGCATTCAGGAAGGGCTTGGCTGAGCTCTGGCCACCCGCCCAAGTCTCTGGTTGATACCAGAGCTTCTGCCTGTAGCCAGGACCAGATCCACGGAATACAAGGTGTTGCCTGGACTTGCTCTCTCGAAGCAGAGCGTGCGAGTTGCTTTCGTAGTTAGTTGTTTTTTAGAAGAAGACTGCATGGCTTTCCTCTGTAACAGAGGTAATATATGAGAGAATCAACACATTCCAGAAATCCTGAGAATAATTTTCAGATGAAGAGACTCTAAGGTTGACTTCACTTTGCAAGTTATTCATGTGACTGATGATTTGGAAGACATTAGATTTTCTAGGTTATGGGCAAAAAGGATATTTACTGGGTATTTTACATCTTCTTGTACCATTTAAATTTTTTACCATATATATATATATATAATTTACTTTTATTTAAAACATGATGGAAAAAAATAAGACCAGTCAGTTGCATGGAACAGCCTGGTGCATCCAGCTTACAAATCTCTGTCCTTCAGATTGACTTCATCATTAACGGCAGAAGCAAGTTTGTCTGTGGACTGTACCTGTCATCAGATTATACAGCTTTTCAAAAACTCAGTTGGGATGAAAATAGAAAATTGTTAAGGTTTGATATTCTGGCTCCTTCTGGTAAATTCCTGCCAAAAATCATTCAGAAATTCCAACTTGTAGAATTTATTTTATTCTTTATTTGCAAATCATAGACAATGCATCATAATTTATACTTCAGAATTTTTCATTCCAGGATTTTTAAAGAGCCTTTTCAATGATTTTACAGGTATTTTTATAACTTCCTTGTGGAGAGATAATAAAAATAATTCTTAATGAAAAAAAATTGAAGCAAAGGTACTGTTATACATAGATTATACTGTGTTCTTTGTGTGTTAGCATTAAATTCTTCATTTGGACACTTTGCCAACAACCACAACTTAAACAAGAGAATTGAGGGATGTATCTTTGCCTCCAGTGGAGTAGAGTATGAGCCGATAAAATCCTTGCCCTTCTCTTGTAACTGAAAGCAGTTTAAGAGACTTCCAGGGAAATAGGAAGTGCCACCCTAAGACGTTTAGATACTGTGTGTGATGAAAATGATTAGTGAGGGCGGGTACTAATAACGATGCGTCAGCCAACTGAATTCAAACTAAAGGGAAGGACCAAGTTCTGTTGTTTGATAAATTTTAACCCTTTGTAAAAACCTTTTCCTCTTCGACATCAACTCATTTTTATGTAAGCATTGGAATAAAGCTTATCTATGAATACAAAAAAAAAAAAAAAGATGCTGTCTATAGCTATAAGCCTACATGATGACCTTGGGGAACCCTGCTCCTCTACCTGAATGTTAAAGTTCCTTTGTTCAGCTCACAGGGAGACTTTCTGACCTTGCCTGTCTGTGAAAGGCTACAGGAAAGAAGAAATTAACACATCCCCTCCCCCAGGCTTTTCTTTACTTCCTCACCTCCTCTTTGCTCTATAAAAGAAACTAGCACCCAGACCCTCATAAGATGACACTCTAGGACCCTAGACTGCCATCTTCTCAGATGCTCGACTTTCTGAAAAAAGCAACTTTAGTTCAGTTCAGTCGCTCAGTCGTGTCCGACTCTTTGCGACCCCGCAAAGAATGAATCGCAGCATGCCAGGCCTCCCTGTCCATCACCAACTCCCGGAGTTCACTCAGACTCAGGTCCATCAAGTCAGTGATGCCATCCAGCCATCTCATCCTCTGTCATCCCCTTCTCCTCCTGCCCTCAATCCCTCCCAGCATCAGAGTCTTTTCCAATGAGTCAACTCTTCATATGAGGTGGCCAAAGTACTGGAGTTTCAGCTTTAGCATCATTCCTTCCAAAGAAATCCCAGGGCTGATCTCCTTCAAAATGGACTGGTTGGATCTCCTTGCAGTCCAAGGGACTCTCAAGTGTCTTCTCCAACACCACAGTTCAAAAGCATCAATTCTTCAGTGCTCAGCCTTCTTCACAGTCCAACTCTCACATCCATACATGACCACAGGAAAAACCATAGCTTGACTAGATGGACCTTTGTTGGCAAAGTAATGTCTTTGCTTTTGAATATGCTATCTAGGTTGGTCATAACTTTCCTTCCAAGGAGTAATCGTCTTTTAATTTCATGGC
>NW_011494902.1:6774429-6774529 GCF_000754665.1 Bison bison bison | reverse complement strand
TATTTCCCATGAAGTGATGGGACCAGGTGCCATGATCTTCGTTTTCTGAATGTTGAGCTTTAAGCCAACTTTTTCACTCTCCACTTTCACTTTCATCAAG
>NW_011494902.1:6746247-6774329 GCF_000754665.1 Bison bison bison | reverse complement strand
CACTTTCATCAAGAGGCTTTTTAGTTCCTCTTCACTTTCTGCCATAAGGGTGGTGTCATCTGCATATCTGAGGTTATTGATATTTCTCCCAGCAATCTTGATTCCAGCTTGTGCTTCTTCCAGTCCAGCATTTCACATGATGTGCTCTGCATATAAGTTAAATAAGCAGAGTGACAATATACAGTCTTGACATACTCCTTTTCCTATTTGGAACCAGTCTGTTGTTCCATGTCCAGTTCTAACTGTTGCCTCCTGACCTGCATACAGATTTCTTAAGAGGCAGGTCAGGTGGTCTGGTATTCCCATCTCTTTCAGAATTTTCCACAGTTTATAGTGATCCACACAGTCAAAGGCTTTGGCATAGTCCCAGTTATTGACCGAACTGGACTAGGTAACAATTGGCCATATTTTATTAATGTAAATTGCTGAAGCTCACACAAGCGATGATATGTCATATGTCTTGTTTTTAATGGCACAGTTGTTTCAACCACACTTTGTTAACATGGTCTTGTTTTAATTAAATTATAACGGAAAAAAAAAAAAAGTTCCACAATACCTAGAGATGAAACAAACCAAACAAAATAATGCAGAAGAAATATTTGGGGAATTATTACTTAATAGGAAGAGGGTTTTTTGTGCAGACAAATAATGTTAAAATCTGTGGATGAGTGAAGAGTGATGTTCTAGAGACATAAAGCTTGTATAAAATGTTTAAGGGTGATAATCAGATAAGACAAAGAAGAAATAGTCTAATAACTTAGTTCCTATTTAATAAACCAACAATTTTAAAAGTCACCTGAAAAAGTCTAGATCTCCTTGCAAAGACAGAGATTGGTAAGTATTTAGAACCTGGTAAATTATCAGGAACTAGATAATTGACAAAAAAAGAAAGAAAGAAAAACATAAAATAATACAACTCATCCAACATGCTTTCCCTGAGTCTGTAATACAGATCATCTCAGTTACTGACTCAGTGACCCTAAGCTTTAGGTCTCATGTTGAATTAGGGATCTAGTGAAGGTTAAGGGTTCATGTAAGAGAAATTTTTATAAAGAGAGCAGTCGTGGTAAGCAAACTTCTCTGGCATTTGATGCAGGGGCACGTGCTCAAGAATATTCTCAGCTAAAACATCCCTCCACCTGGGACCTTGGCTGTGAATGATTCGAAGACCAAAAGGATGCACTTGCCCAAGGGGTCCCAAAATTACTTTCATTAAAAAATCAAAGTTATAATTTACATGCAATGAAATACTTAAATCTCAAGTGTACAGGTTGAAGAAATCTTATGGATGTATACATCCTAGAAGATTGAAAGTGAAAGTTGCTCAGTCATGTCCGACTCTTTGCAAGCCCATGGACTGTATAGTCCATGGAATTCTCCAGGCCAGAATACTGGAATGGGTAGCCTTGCCATTCTCCAGAGGATCTTCCCAACCCAGGGATCGAACCCAGGTCTCTAACTACTGCCTATAATCAATAATACTGCCTATCCCCCTACTCTAGATAACCACCATTCTGACTTTTATCCCCATAGATTAGTTTTTTCTGTTCTTGAACTTCATTTGAAAGCTCCACACAGAATGTATTCTTTTATGTCTGGCATCTTTGGCCCATCATCATATTTTTAAAATTCACCCATATTTTTGTAGGGGTGGGGTTTCAGCTATTCATTCTTTTTTTAATGCTAGACATTATAGTGTATAACTATTTCATAACTTTTAAACCTTTTTTCTCTTAATAGATATATAGGCTATTCTGGCTTGGGCTATTGTGAATAAAGCTGATAGAAACATTCTTGTACATGTCTTTGATGGAGATAGGCATGTTTTTTTGTTACCATGACTAAAATGTCATAGGGTAAGCACGTGTTTAGTTGTAGGAGGCATTGCAACAAGGTTTTGCAAATGTCCACAATCACTGCCAAAGTATGAGGATATTAGTTTCTCCACATCCTCATCCTGGTATTCTCATCTCCACATCCTGGTATTACCCATCACTATTGCTTTGACCCTCTGGGAATATATCATAGGAATATTGCATAGTGGTTGAATTTGCATTTCCCTCAGAGTAATGATTCTGAGTGTTTTCAAATACTTGTGAACCATAAGAGTTGGATATAGTCTTTAATGAAGAGCCTGTTAAAGTCTTTTGTTCATTTTTTAAAACTGTGTTATTTGCCCCTTTTCGTATTGATTTATGCAATATTTGTTTTTATATTCTAGACATCATATGTTTATAAATGTATGTGTATACATGAACTATCTTCTCCCAGTCTGTGGTGTGCTGTTCATTTTTTGATGATGTCTTTTGAAGAATAGAAATTCATCAATTTATCCTTTTAGTTCCTGACTTAATCTGAAAATACATGTGCTTAATAGAATGAAGTC
Organism: Bison bison bison; assembly: GCF_000754665.1. Lineage (NCBI taxonomy): Eukaryota > Metazoa > Chordata > Mammalia > Artiodactyla > Bovidae > Bison > Bison bison. The sequence continues at coordinate 6,771,943 of NW_011494902.1, read as the reverse complement.
AACAAAAACTAGCCATGTACCTTTTATTCCTTTAGCCATTGGAGTAGTGGAGTTTATTGTTGGAGTTTCAGGAATCTCAAGAGCTGATTGATATCACATTTGTTGCTTAAAATCAGCCGTATTGGGAATATTTACACTATGAAAATTGGCAAACAAAAGGAATCAATACTTTTTCTCCTGGAGGGTGGATTGTGAAACAATTAGCAGCACATAGCTGCTTTTAGACCTGTGATATGGACAGCCTTTTGGTAAACTGGCTGATTTGGCTAATGCAGCAAAGACCTCCCTTTCCAGCCTGCAGCGTGAACTTACTGAAGAGTTTGATCAATCAGACTCTGGAAAAAAGTAGTACCATCTTCAGGCATATCTTAATTAATTGGCTGTATGCTCACCATGATCTAGAGGCTGATCTTAGTATGTTATCAAATGTAAGTCCATGTGCCCGATGCACAGTGAGGTCAAATAAACTGAAACATCAGAGTTTGGAGCAAAGCCAGGTGAGGAAACTGGTGCCTCAGGCTCCCCAAACCCCAGATTCCTTGAAGTGTTTCTGCAAAGCCTTTTCAAAGGCCAGGTGTGTGTGTGTGTGGCAGTGGGGGGGTCCCCAGGGTACGTGACCAGCTTGTGCACAGTTCTCTGATCGATGAGGTAACAAGGTGGTGTCATAGGGTTAGCATTATCAGTCTCTAGGTGAGTGCCAGTAGATCTGGGGGCTATATGTTTATGATCATCAAGTAGTTGATTTCTTCCTTTCGGTTTTTAGCATCCAAAAAACTCAGTAACTATGTATGAGATACTATTATCTTGGTATTTTAGAGAGGAGCTAAGACAGAGGATATGGGGGAGGGGTCTGCCCTGGTCAGACTTTGTAGGATCCTGCTCTGTTACAAGCATAGCTTCAGGTCTGCTTATAAATAGTAAGATGTTAGTTAGATTATTTATGTTCTCTGAGCCTTATTTTCTTGTCTGTAAAATAGAAATAATATCTACCTCACTGTATTTTGTGAAAATGAGATATACTGTATAAAAGTGCTTGGCACAGTGTCTAACATGTGGTACAATCTCTGGTGTGAGACAGGCTTCTCCAACCTTCATGGCCTTCATTTATAGGATGAAGACAATCATGAGATTCAAGTCCAAATAACAGAATCCATGTCAAGAGGTCCAGTGAAGTGAAGTGAAGTGAAAGTCGCAACTTTTTTGCAACCCCATTGACTGTAGCCCACCAGGTTCCTCTGTCCATGGGATTCTTTAGGCAAGAACACTGGACTGGGTTGCCATTACCTTCTCCAGGGGATCTTCCCAACCCAGGGATCAAACCCCCATCTCCTGCATTGCAGGTAGATTCATTACCATCTGAGCCACCAGGAAAGAGGAAATTTTCAATATTGGGAGCTAATTGTAAAGGTACTAGGAGAGCTGAAATGGTCAACTGAGATGCTGAGATACCCCACCAGGAGCTCCTACCACCTGTAGGGTTGGAGGGATGAAGGGAGAATGCATGTTACCAAAGCCCTGAAGCCCAGCCTGTGTAGTAAAAGCCAGAACAATGGAGGGGACACAGGTGCTCTTGAAGATGCTGCCTGAAGATGAAACAAATGGGCAGAAATGCCCAGCATCTCTCCTTTTTCTACTTTCTCATCTTTATCACTTTCCTTCTTTACTAAAACTAACTGAAAACCAGTTGGTAGGAAAGCTTAGGTGATGTAACTTGCAGGACTCAGCCCCTTTCAGTACTGCACAGAGCAGGGGAAAAACCAGAAGTAAATCTGACAGCAAACAGGCAATAATAATTAGCACAAGTGCCTACTAGGTCAATTTATTGTGAGAGTTAAAATTTTTTTTTTAAATGGTATAAAGCAAAACACCTAGAACATATTAAATGTTCAATTAAAATCAAGGATACTTCAAGAAAATATTTTTTAAAATGCTCAATGAATGCCAGATAATCACAGTAAAATCTTGAAAATAAAATCTATTTTCATTGTATTATATATTATTGTAACTATTGTGGCATTATTACATATGTTATATATTATATGATACTATTTTAGTTTTTATAGCTTACAGGGTCAAAAGAAGACTGGTAATTATAAAATTTTAAAACAAAGGAGCTGAGATGTGATTATTAATTCCCTCCAGTCATAAGGAAGATTGTCTTTGTTTTAGGAGGAGGATATTTGGTTGGTATTTCTTGGAAATCTGTCAGGGTTCAGTAAGTTCAGCAGAAAGAGCCATCAGTGGGCTGGGACCCCTGGTACTGCTCTGTTCTCTGACCTTTTCAGAGCCAGCCAGGTTCCAGAGAAGAAAGAAAAGAAGTCCCTTTCTTCTCTGGCACCCAGAGTTAGTAAGTAGAGCAGCATGTGACTTCTGGTTCTACTTCTTGCAACTCTGCTTACTAACTGCATGTATGACTTTGTGCAAGTACTTAAATCATTTGGGCTTGACCCATCTTCCACTTCTGGTTATAAAATTCTTAAGATCACTTGGGTTTTAAACCTGTCATTCAGAGATGTGGCTAAGATTTCAGGTTGTGGCTAAGATTTCAGGTGGGAAAGCAGGGTGCCACTTCTCAGAAATTTAGCCCTCTGTATGCCTCCTTCTCTGACTCTTTGGTGCTCCTCTTTCACTAAATTCAAGCTATTTTCCATTTTTAAGCATAAATGATACCATCATAATGCACTAATTATTTGGAAAACATAAGGAGATTATAGTAATTACCCATATGCTCTCAGGCAGTAGAAAATAATTAAGATCTGTTTATCAAGATGGCTGCTTAAAACCAAAAAGCATCAAAGTCTATTTTTATTATTTCTTATATAGGCCTCTAAGAGTTGTAGTTACCTACAGAACCTGAGGAACTAGCTCTTTTGCCAGGAAGTTTTGTAATCAGACTTTATACACAGAGTTTCAGCCAGTTTCAGTAACTAGAAGACAGCCTCCCATAAACACAACTGCTGTTACATTTCCGAGTTGCCAGTTCTGAATGCATTTTGTGCAGTGAAGTGAAATTTGCAATCAGTAAACACATGATTTACGGAGGAGGCATCGTGTATACAAAGTATATAAGAAAACTCTCTGTTCTGTTAGTCCAAAGAAATACTTCGAATTGGGACAGTTCTAGCAGCAGCAAAATGTAGACTAGATCAAAGATGGTTAAAGTATATGGTATTAATTTAGTTCCTTTGGAAATTTGCTTTGGAGAATTCGGAATACATGTGTGGGCTATATTGCCTCTGAAACATCATACCACTCCCCCCCACCCCACACCCCTAAAAAATGATCACAGAGTGATATTTACCTTCCACAAATGCCTGCTCTGTTTCATAGTCTGCCTTTAATTTTTTGGATGCCAAAGGAAACACTGGTTGGAATTCCAAAGTTGATTAAAACTTTTCACAGTATTTAGCCTTTCTCTAGTCAGATAAACACTGAAAAGTTCATGGGTTTTTCATAATATTACTGCTAGAATCATTTTCTTAAGTCTCATGTTATCAGCTTTTTATCTCCAGTCAGGAAAAGAAATGAATGCATGTTGAAATTTCATTTGTGTAGGGAATTCATTTTGTTTAATTTAGTTTTAAAATACTAACTGTAATCCAGTATTGAGAAGAGATAGCTCACAGTCCTTAATAGCCTTATCCAGAATGATTTTCATAGAGAAAATGGAGGGAGAAGGAGAGATAAATATTGGTGATAGTCAAGCAAATAATTTTAGAAAACCCATGGAATGAACCAAAATTATGTATAAGAACTCAAATTGGAATTAGAATTCAAAGCAAGGTCTCAGTGAAAATGGGGCTGTCTCACTGCAGTTAGATGGCAGACAGAGGGAAGAATAAATGAGCTCCAGCTTTTGAGAAACTTAATTAAAAGTTATATCAAACCTAGGGTTCTCCTGAAAGAATTTGTACTTTCTTTAACAAAGGCTGTTTCTCATTGAGAAGCAATTCTAATTTTATACCAGGTTTGCGATTCTGTGCTGAAAATGGCCTTTCTATGAGATCATGTTCATTTTTGCCAAAAACAATGTATCACCACCCCTAGGACCTTCCTCTGGCACGCAGACAGAAGAGCATTTGCCAAAACAATGATAGGGATGCTTAGAAGGCAATCCTTCTTCTTTGAACTTTATTACTTTGAGCTAGAGTACAAGCCAAAATCCAGACCAAGGGTAATGCAATGCTGAGAAAAGAAGGAAACCACATTTACCATCCAGGTGGGAAATTTTCATTTCTGCATTTAAAAATCTGGTAGAGTCAGAGAACAGATCAGTGGTGTTCAGCTCAGTTCAGTCATTCAGTCAATTTTGCTCAGTATGCCTTTTGCTTAAAAAAAAAAAGTAATAATAATTAAAACAGATATACTTTGTAAGTTTGATAGGCTAAAAACAGGCTGTTTTCTTAGCATAAAATTCAAGTTCAGTTCAGTCGCTCAGTTGTGTCTGACTCTTTGCGACCCCATGAATTGCAGCACACCAGGCCTCCCTGTCCATCACCAACTCCCAGAGTTTACCCAAACTCATGTCCATCAAGTCATCAAGTCGGTGATGCCATCCAGCATCTCATCCTCTGTCGTCCCCTTCTCCTCCTGTCCTCAATCCCTCCCAGCATCAGGGTCTTTTCCAATGAGTCAACTCTTTGCATGAGGTGGCCAAAGTATTGGAGTTTCAGTCTCAGCATCAGTCCTTCCAATGAACACCCAGGACTGGTCTCCTTTAGGATGGACTGGTTGGATCTCCTTGCAGTTCAAGGGACTTTCAAGAGTCTTCTCCAACACCACAGTTCAAAAGCAGCATCAATTCTTTGGCACTCAGCTTTGTTCACAGTCCAACTCTCACATCCACACATGACCACTGGAAAAACCATAGCCTTGACTAGACAGACCTTTGTTGGCAAAGAAATGTCTCTGCTTTTTAATATGCTATCTAGGTTTGTCACAGCTTTTCTTCCAAGAAGCAAGTATCTTTTAATTTCATGGCTGCAGTCACCATCTGCAATGATTTTGGAGCCCCCCCAAAAATCAGTGGTGGCCAGGGGTTAAAAGTTGATGGGAGGGTTAGACTATAAATGAACAACAAGAGGGAGTATTCTGAGGGTAATGAGACTGAAACCGTGCACCTCGGATTGGGACTTGAACCCCTGGGCTGGGACTCCAACTCAGTCAGGAGCCAGACTGGGACTTGAATCCACAGTCTGTTAATTGATATCACATACCTGGTCTCAGGACTTAATGAAGCTCAAGTTCTTGATGTCTTTTTGGAGAAAGGATTCTGTGAGACAAAGTGATAAGTAAGAAGTAGACTTATTTAGAGAGAAATATACTCCACAGACAATAGTTTGGCCTTCTCAGAAGGTGAGAGACCCCGAAATATGTCATGGTTCATTTTTATAGGCTGGGTGATTTCATAGGCTAATGAGGGGGAGGATTATTCAAACTATTTCAAGGAAAAGGTGGACATTTCCAGGAGTTGGGTCACCACCCACGTTTTGGCCTTTTATAGTTAGCCTCAGAACTCTCATGGCATTGGTAGGTGTGTTATTTAGCTTGCTGATGTGTTACAGTGTGTGTTTAATGAGCCTCAAGGTCTAGTGGAAGTCAACTCATCTGCCATCTTGGACCTAGCTGGTTCTACCCAGTTTTTGTCATGTCCTATGACTATGTCATTCTTTTAAAGGTAGTGCCCTCCCCACTTCCCTCCTGTTATAGGAACATTCTGTAGTCTAAGCATAGTTGTGGTATGTGTCAGGACTTCTAAAATTGTATGAAAAAATGAGTGCTCTTTACTGTATGTAAATTTTAAAATAAATGAACAAGCAAACATTTTTACTTTGACTTTTAAAAAAAGTGCATCAGTTTAGCATTTTGTTAAATGAGTCCATCAATAGACTTGACATCTTGCTGGTACTCCTCCACCTCCCTAATTATGATTTCAAAGGCCCCCTCTCTCCTTCCTCTCCTCAGTTTCCCCTCTTCCTCAGGGCTTGCTATGATTTCCTGATTTATCTTCTTTTGTAAAAAAACAAAAGCCTTTGCTAACCAAGGCCTCAAATAAATGATGAAAAAAATTCAGACCTGGGATAGAGCATCAGGTGGAGAAATTGTGCTGATGGAAAAGCTTCACACAGAAGGGTGGTGGGGAGGGGTCTCCTTTTCCTGGAAGACCCCTGAAAGAGGGGAAGCAGGGAAGAAATGAAGAGAAGGATTTAATAATCCTGCCTTACATTTTTAAAGTGTGTTATGTTTTATTAATATACTAATCTCAAACTAACTCCTTTAATGTTCCATCCATCTGCTCATGCAGGTAGGGACCATTGCCCCCATTTTATAGATAAAGAAACTGTGGCCCCAAATAGTGGTTTTCCTGTGGTCATAGGGCTAGTATGTGAAAAAGCTTGTATGTGAACTAGGATTCTTGTGTTGAATGAAATGAAAACATGTAACATGAGACTTGTGAACTTCAGTTTCATTTGAAGACTGTACTCCCAGGAGACAACTTCTCTGGTCATTCTGAGGAACCCCTCTGAAGAGATGGGGGAAGAGACTAACATATATGTGATGCTGAAGAAGGCGTGTATGCAATCGAGCAAACAACTAGTTAGATTACTGCTAGTCACAAGGAACAGATATCTCAGTAAGGGATTTTAGTGCTTTTCTAAGTATGAAAAGAGGGAAGAATCCAGGTTCATAAAAATCTTTTCCTAAAAGATTTCTAACTATCTAGGGGCCCGTTTTGCCTGCTCTCCCAGAGCACAGAGTGCCTAATCCTGATTTTCACTCTGAATTCCTTTCAGGGTGTTTTGTAGGTCAGCAACTGAGTGGTTAATGACTTGATTCATGTAGGACTGGACACTGGGCACCATTTTTTGTTTTACACCTGGTTCTTAGCAATGACTTCAGTCTAGAACCCCAGGTAGCCTCTGCCAACATGCTGTGAGTCCAGAGCTACTGACAGTGATGTACCCCCAGTGAAATCCTTGTGGGCGGTGGCCCAAGGGGTGTGGGTGGCAATGAGTCAGCAGTTTGCACTCTGGGTGTGTCTTTTAGCAATGACATTTCAGCCAGTGCTGTATTGATGGGTTTGTTCTTACTATTTTAATTTGGTCTAGAAAAGCCATCAATATAGGTAGCTTGGGTTAGGACAGCATTCTCTCAGTCAGAGGCTACCTCCACAATAGGCAGCATCAATTTGAAAATCCAAAAAAGAGTGCGTGAGATCTTTTCTCCTATATGGTGAAGGAGAAGGATTTGACCAACTTAAAGATGAACATGTCAGGCAGGTTTTCCCTCAGGAGGCAGGAAGTAATTAAATAGAGATAAATATATGTGTTTATTCTGTTCCTTGTTACACAAATAATTTGAGAAGGCCAGCTAGGTGAACCCAGATCTAGTCCTATTAAACAAACATAGTTCACAGAAGATGGGCCCCAGCACTTATTGAGAAATTTCCTCAAGAGCCTTGGCCAAATGTGGTGTGTTTTGCTGTCTGTAATGGATTCAGTATTTCTCAATATGTTTCAAAGTATAAATAGCAAATCAGTTGAGCAAATGCCCATCTGGTTGTCTGATCTCCTCTTTTTAAATAGAGAAAAAGAAATTGCTTTTGACTTAAAAACTTGGAAGAGAATTAGTGGCTCTGTTTCAAATCTGATCTGGTCACATTCACTAATACCCGAAAGTCATTTTATCAGAGGGACAATCCCTTACCCTGCCCCACCCTGCCCCTTCTAATCCAGTCCTTTTCTTGGCATCCTCCAACCTGTTATTCTCCAATATAACAGATCTTTCCCTTCAAAGCATCTATAAAAATCTTCATTAGCTTGAAATACCACAAGGGCCAGGAACTGTGTGTTTGAGCTGCGTGTAGATCTCTGTGTATTCCTAGTGTCTCTCTCAGTCCCTGGCACATGAGATAGGTTAATCAGTCGAATGGACTGCCGGGCTGCCTTCCCTTTATAAGCAGAAGAAGACTTTTCTTCCTTCACTTTCATTCCTCCCTTTATATGATAAGAAAAATGTGTCTCATGTCAGACAATTGTGGGTACATAGGTAGCCACCCAGGGGTGTATGCAACCATGGGAGAATATAAAGCCACTCTTCTATCTTCAATGTCTTCTCTTAAGGAGGTTGAATCAGCTCAAAGGCAGAAATTAGGAAGATTATTCCTGTTTTTTTTCCCTTAACTTTTTATTTCGTATTGGGGTATAGCTGATTAACAGCATACTAACATTGTTGTGAAAGTTTCAGGTGGACAACAAAAGGACTCAGCCACATGTACACGTGTATCCATTCTCCCCCAAACTCCTCTCCCATCCGAGCTGCCACATAACATTGAACAGAGTTCCCTGTGCTATACAGTAGGTCCTTGTTGGTTATCCTTTTCAAATATAACAGTGTGTACATGTCCATCCCAAACTCGCTAACTATCCCTTCTCCCCAGATTATTCCTGATTTTGTTCCATTTTTGTTGTGAGAAACTCAGTTTCTTAAGAAGTGAAATGCGAAAAGTTGTGGAAGGAGCACTGGATTTATAATGGAATCCTAAAAATAGAGCCGGAACTACTTTAGAATCCATCTCAGCTGTTGGTTTTCAACCCTCTCTCTGTGTTAGATTTCCCAGTAGAGACAGAAATAAATGTATGGAAGCCTGGGTCCCATGTGCAGGGATTCAGATTCAGTTGGTTTCCTTGGTATGCTGTCATTTAATTTGCTTTCAGAGCAATCTCATGTGATTTGTCTGTGCAGCCATTTCAGAATGATGCCTGTGAACCAAATGTATAACAAACTTTGGTCACCTGCTTTGTCTGCCCAGTAGAATCAGATCTTGGGCTCTGTGTTCGGGGAATTCCCCACCTTGTGAATTGTGGTGGAGGCAGCACCTTTTCCCAGGTTCCACAGCCTCCCTTGTAGCTAGAAGGTCATGAGGACCTGTAGTGAAGCTCTTCCAATCGGACACACCAGCCTTGGATTTTGAATGGAAACTGGAGACCTCAGGACTCTAAGGTCTCAGCAGGTCTCTCTGCTGACAGTAGCTTTGACACCAAGAATAATCTGGTGTAGCAGTGGAAGTAAGTCCATCACATTATCGGTTTTAACAGCAGCAGTGGTATCCTTATTGCATTAGTCATGGCTTGTTTCTGGCAAGCTGCACTCAAATTCACTTTTCCAGGCCTCCTGTGAGAGAATCAAATTCCTTCAGAAGATTCAAGTGAATAACACATGCCTTTTCTGCCTAGATCGGCTAGAATCAGGTTCTTTTGCTTGTAAAGGGAGGGAGATCTTGAATGCTGCAAGTGCTTTTTATTTTTTTTTTAATGACTGTATTTCTTGGAATCTTGTGGTTCTGTGGGTACCCCAGGAGCCATGTAGAGAAGACAAAGTAATGCAAGCCTGCATTTCTCTGGATTCTCTACCCACTTCAATCAGAGCAGTTCCAGTTAATGTTTTCTTATGAAAAAGGGTTTCTGCTGCCAAAGAAAAAGTATGCAAACCTCATTTGGGTTTCAGGGAAGAAGTTATTTGGTTTCTACCAAATTCCATTAATTTTTTCCTACATTTTCCCCAGATACAAAGCTATTCTTCCAGACTTGGGTAAAATATTCTAGTAGTGAAGTGAGCCAAGGTGACCACCTATTCTTTTCTGACATTCAAAGTTCATCCAGTTTATATTTTAACCAGGAATCTGGAGATGAAGTATAGGTCATATTTCTGCCATTTCTTAGCGATGTCCCCACAGGCAAATTCCTTATTCCCACTAAAATTATATTCACCTTTCTGTAAAACAGAACAACTAATACTCTTCCATTAACCTCATATGAGACCTGCAGGCTCCAGTGACATAATAAATTTAAATGATATAGTAAGTAAAGGTGTCTTATGCACTTATAAACTATTATATGCATGCAAGATGAAATTATTATTACAGTTACTGTCAGCATGAAATCTCGGATCAGTTGGTGAATTTATTTCCTGGAAATGAATGAACTAAACTAGTTAACCCAATGGAAAAAAAGCTGGTTAGTATCACAGGCGGAGAAGGCAATGGCACCCCACTCCAGTACTCTTGCTTGGAAAATCCCATGGATGGAGGAGCCTGGTAGGCTGAAGTCCATGAGGTTGCTAGGAGTCGGACATGACTGATCGACTTCACTTTCACTTTTCACTTTCATGCATTGGAGAAGGAAATGGCCACCCACTCCAGTGTTCTTGCCTGGTGAATCCCAAGGACGGTGGAGCCTGGTGGGCTGCTGTCTATGGGGTCACACAGAGTCGGACACAACTAAAGTGACTTAGCAGCAGCAGCAGCAGTATCACAGGAAGATGTATAGTGTTCCTGGGTCTGTGGTTAAATTCTGAGATGATACTGAAATTTTACAATATATAATCTTTATACTTAAAGGGCCTATAGGCTCTGAATGACATTTGCTTTTGGTATATTATTTACAGAGAGATCCAACAGTAATAATATAGTTGAAAGATATTATCCTTTACATTTTCATTTATATAAATTTCTTTATTTGTAATTATATATGAGTATCACTGAAAGGACAGATTTTATTAAGCACCTTCAAAGTGCAACACTGGGTTTTTCTATAGTTATATATAAAGGCCAGGGTTGTTAGAGCACTGGTTATTAGTCTGAAGTGCTTTAATGCTGAGCGGTAGTTAAGTCGTTGGAAGTATTTGAGAAGATTCATATAACAGCACTGTTTTAGTGAGAAGTAAAGATTAATTGGATAATAATAAAAGAATTAGAAGGGTGAAATATCATTCAGATTTCCTTACCTGAGAAATTGAGACAATGGCATATAGAAAACAAAGATCTGGCTAGATTTTCAGATGAAGCTTTAAAACATGTAAGAGTCTTCAAATGTGACCAAACTGAAAAGAGGTACAATGAGTACAGAATATTCTTGACTTTCATCCACTTTAAACAACCACTGCCACCTAGTAGCTTGTGACATTGTTTACGTTGAAGGAAGAAATCTTATTGATTCTGGATCCTATAAACCTAAGCAGGGTTGAAACAGAATAGAAAGAACGCCGAGCTGATATACAAAGAGATCTAACTTTTTGGAGCACAAGGATTAAGAGTCAGGTCACGTTATGCAACATTATAACATACTTAGTATTTTTCCAGTGGTCATGCATGGATGTGAGAGTTGGACTATAAAGAAAGCTGAGTACTGAAGAACTGATGCTTTTGAACTGTGGTGTTGGAGAAGACTCTTGAGAGTCCCTTGGACTGCAAGGAGATCCAGCCAGTCCATCCTAAAAGAGATCAGTCCTGGGTGTTCATTGAAATGACTGATGTTGAAGCTGAAACTCCAATACTTTGGCTACCTGATGCGGAGAGCTGACTCATTTGAAAAGACCCTGATGCTGGGAAAGATTGAGGGCAGGAGGAGAAGGGGACGACAGAGGATGAGATGGTTGGATTGCATCACCAACACAATGGACATGGGTTTGGGTGAACCCTGGGAGTTGGTGATGGACAGGGAGGCCTGGCATGCTGCGGTTCATGGGGTCACAAAGAGTCGGACATGACTGAGTGACTGAACTGAACTGAGTCTGTAAAGACTGTCTAGCCATAAATGTTGTCATTGTTCAGTCACCCAGTCATATCTGACTCTTGGCGACCCCATGGACTGCAGGGCACCTGGCCTCCCCATCCCTCACCGTCTCTGAGTTCACCCAAGTTCATGTCCATTGAGTTGGTGATGCCATCCATAATGGCAAAAATTTATGCTAGCCGTAAATATCTATACTTTAATGATTTCTTATGAAATTCATAGCCAAAGCTGGAATCCAACAAGATTTCTGATAGCAGTAGACATGAATTAAATCCACAGATCCCATCACATATATTCGAATTACTCATTTCTGTTTCCTTTTTTTTTTTTTTGGTCTTAATTGAATTTCTTCCAATATTGCTTCTGCTTCATGTTTTAGTTTCTTGGCTATGAGGCATGTAGGATCCCAGTTCCTCGACCAGGAATTGAACCTGCACCCCCAACATTGGAAGGCAAAGTCCCAACCACCCGACCACCAGGGAAATCCCCTTTCTCTTTCCTTTTGATTCAATAAGCCTCATATCTATCCTGAATTATTGAGTAGTGGAAGACATTAAGAACCAGAGTAGTTAAGGAAAGAAATAATAAGTGGGCAGACAGAGGCACAGTGAGAGAGAAAATGAAAATGAGCAGCCCAAAATCTTTCAAGGAATAAGTTCACAATTGATTTTTTCTGAAGTATAATAACATTATGATATAAGTACATAACTGCTGATGATCTTGATTCTGAGAGTGACTGTTTACCCTCAGGGCCAATATTCCATCACCCATAACTTCTTATCATTTTCCAAGAATAACAGGCCATTTTCAGATTTCTTGGTACCTTTTTTAATGCTACCTGCTGCTTGAAAATTTCACCCTACTATCTACACTATTCTTTCAGAAACTCCTTGTTCCAAGGTCCCTCATGCGGAAAGCCTTCTGAAATTTTCCCCGAACAGAGATGACATTTCTTCCCTCTGTGACACCAGTGATTGCATTTTGTTTTCATCTTGCTAGGTTCTTATCAACTCCTCATTATACTTCTATCAAAATAATGTATATTATATCAGTTTAAATGCATATCAGTGTCACTGCAGTTTGGGCTTCTTCAGATCAAACACTGTCTTTCAGTTCTGTGTTCTAGATATTCTTTTAGTTGATAGCTGCTTGAATAGATAGCAGCTATCACATCTCAGAAGGATAATTCTGGGAAGAAATTGAATAAGTGTGTGATAGACCTAGACATAACTTTCTTATGAGGTTAGAGAATGAAGACAGAGTTTATGTAGATATCAACATGCCTGTACCCATAAATCCTGAGCTTCTAAATATTGTCTTAGAGTCTCACTCAGGGTGCATAGGGAGAGTTTGCCTGCTAGTAGATTTTATCAGGGAGGTTTACCAAATTTTTACTTTCTTTTTTAATCAAGGATCCCTGTACTGATGATATGCAGAAATAATTTCTGGGGTTCTTCTATTTCTCTAGAGAGTACCCGTCCACCTTTACCCAGGGTTATAGCTCCTGACTGCCAGTCACTGCTCTGGAAGCAAGGCAAGAAAGGATGCCCAGGAACCTAAGGTTAAATATGCAGAACATGGAGGAAATAGAGATCATCCAAAAAAGGAAGAAAGATTACAAAGCAAAATAATACAATTATTAGCAATCTCCAATGTATAAGAGAAGTTATTATATCCATAGGACTAGGGTGCTACGACAAAGGAAATTAAAAATATGATAGCCAACATAAATGCAATAGAAATGTCGGAACATAAAATGAAGGATGTGTCCTCAAAAGCAGAGCAAAAAGGTAAAAAACCAAAAAGTGGAAGAGGTAGAAACAGAGAAATGACATCATGAGAAGAATTTGATGGAGGGGGCCATGCACCAAGGCATGCAGACACCTCTAGAAGCTGGAAAAGGCAAGAAGATGGACTCTCTCCTAAATCCTCCAGAAAGGAAGGCAGCCTGGTCAACACCTGATTTTAGCCCAGTGAGATGCATTTTGAACTTCTGGATGACTCAGCTGTAAGATCAAAAATCCATGTTGTTTAAGCCAAGCGTGTAGTAATTTGTTATGGCAGCAAGAGAAAACTAAAAAAGGCCATATTGTATTTGTTATTTATTCCCTCCCTTGATTGCTTTAGGGCATTTACCCTACCCCTGCTTTCCTTGTCCATAACCCTTGATCCCCAGAAGTCTCTCCTTCCCACAGGATATGGTCTCTGCTTTGCAAGAATACCCAGCCTTCTCTACTCACTGAACTTGGACCAGTCTTAACTCCTCTTTGGCTTTGTGTCAGTACTGCGGAGGGTCACTGAGTTGACTCAGACTCTGGCTGACCTCCCTCATGTCCACCCTAAGCCCCTGGTGAAAACAGCATTGACAAGGATAACAAATCCCTTGAGGTTCTTTAGCATCATCACTTGGACAAAGAAGGTTCCATCCTGTGTCATCTTTTCCCCTTTCAGGGCTCAAATGCACTTACAGGACTGCTTTCAGCATACAGATGCATCTCAATTATCTTGATTGAACTCTCCATGCATGGTGTTTAAATAAACAAACAAACAAACAAATGCCTTTAATTTTCTAGCTTATCTCTGACTGAATCCTTGATGTGGGTCAGCAAAACTATCCCACTATGGTTCAGTTCTTGCCAATCCACAGATAACTATTAAGAGCATTTCTTTTAGAGTTGCAAAATCTTGCAAAGACTGCTGGAAACCAGGATCCTTAGTCAGAGATCTAAAGGGAAAAGATTCAGTGGGTCTACCAAGAACATAGTGACAAAGAAGACTGCTGAGTGCAAAGGGCCATTAGTAGTGGGGGAACCAGTGGGAGGGGCAGACAAAATTCTGCAGAGGCAGGATTCTCTGCAAGAGAGGCTGAGTTCATTTGAGTTAAGAATCTGAGTCATATGCCAAAGTGGCTGGCTTGGTCATATTTTGCCCCAGTTACCCATTTCCCTCTGATCTCAGACTAAAATCTAATTATACATAGTGTGGAAAGAGGCCTGGTGGGAGTACCCACAACCTCTCTCCCATCACTTAGAGGGCTAAGAAGAAGGTACCTGCAAATGTAAACAAAACTGGCAACTAGGATTTTGCATCAAGGTGGCAGAACCTCATATTAAGAGACAACCAAACTGTCAGGGATAAAGAACATATTCTTCTCTTCTCTTTGATTCTCCAAGGTTGTTTTTATTAAAATGGAAATAACCAAGACTAAATGCAGGGCTTATGTGTTGATGAAAGAACTGCCTCACCAGCAGCTGAGGAATAATTGTCTTCTCTTGTTCCTGAACTCAGCATTTGTCTGTTCATTAATTAATGGCACACCCATGAGTATAGCATTTCCAAACTGGGCTCCTAAGCAATTCCTCAGCAAACACCATGTTGCCTGCCTTAGTATCACTGTTTCTTGCTGTTATGGACTTCTAATTATAATTTTATTCATTTTTCACTTGGCACATCTGTAGAGAACTGCATAAGTCACTTTATGAGCTGTTGTGGAGGGCATATAAATAAATAGAATGGAATCAGTGTGTCAAGGTGCTGAAAGCTGATGGCTGGGGTGACCTCCAGAGGAAACATAGAATGTGTGGCCACTGCCTTGAGGTTAAGAAGACAAAGCTCAGATTACTCCCTGTACCCTAAGCCTTCTTTTTTACTATCAACAAAAAGTTTTCTGTAATGATTTTAATAAAATAGATTCAGGAAATGTTTGGGGACTGCACATTTTAAACATGTATACCTTATTGTTAGTTGTATCTCAATAAATCTGCCAAGAGTGAAAAAAAAAAGAAATGTTTGGGCAATCAATGAGATTCTATTAGATGGTCATAATATTTACCTTATGGGAAAAATTATATATTTTCCCATTATATGTAACCTGCATTTCCCAAGTTTCTGTGAAACTGGCCCAAATGAAGTCAAATCATTGGCTATAACCTATATTTTACTTGACTTTGTCAACATTCACCAGTGAAGGACTTCCAGGAACATGTGTGTTTTGAGTCAAACTGGTGTTCATGCAGTATGAACTCAAGGCTGTCTACTCACACCACTGGCCTGGCAAAGCCTACACTATTTTTGGGATCCCTGTTCTACAAAGATGAAGAAATCTGGACTCTCTGAGTCAGTGAGTTACCCAAGGGCATGCACTCCTAAGAGACTGACCCAGATAGTACTTTGCACTTCTGTACTTTGACAAAGTACTTTGATAGTACTTTGACTCCAAGCATGGTATCTTCTTTCTGCATTAGATCTAATCAATCTCTGTCTAAACATAATCATCACTCATGATCCCAGTCTTATCTATCTATTAGTACAGACTTTCACAATCACACAGATTAGTTTCTTTTGGTGGGTAAACTGGAATAGCAGCAATGGGCTGCCAGACTAAGGGAGCAGGATGAAGCCAAGGGGTCAGGTTCTAAAATAGGCCTCATGAGACCAAAGGGCAGAGGTCCCTGAAAACAGTGAACCACAGGGACTCTGTGTACAGATCTAAGGAGGAGGCAGTGCCAAACACAGGCCTCACCCTTTGCTGGACTGAGCAAAATGCAGGTGATACTTTGTACTTAACATCTAGTAATATCTAGCAGTTAGACTTTACCATTTATCACTAAGCATAAATCCATGTAAGTATTAACCTACCACCCATTCTATGCCAAGCATATGCACCATGGTTTGTTCAGTTCAGTTCAGTCGCTCAGTTGTGTCCGACTCTTTGCGACCCCATGAACCGCAGCACGCCAGGCCTCCCTGTCTATCATCATCTCCCAGAGTTCACTCAGACTCACGTCCATCGAGTCAGTGATGCCATCCAGCCATCTCATCCTCTGTCATCCCCTTCTCCTCCTGCCCTCAATCCCTCCCAGCATCAGAGTCTTTTCCAATGAGTCAACTCTTCACATGAGGTGGCCAAAGTACTGGAGTTTCAGCTTTAGCATCATTCCTTCCAAAGAAATCTCAGGGCTGATCTCCTTCAGAATGGACTGGTTAGATCTCCTTGCAGTCCAAGGGACTCTCAAGAGTCTTCTCCAATACCACAGTTTAAAAGCATGAATTCTTCGGCACTCAGCTCTCTTCACAGTCCAACTCTCACATCCATAGCTAGTTTTCATCTATTTATACAATCTTCACAAAAGTCCTTAAGGTCCTTTAGGACAGAGAATGTCTCTCGCTTCTTGTAATCCCTAACTACCTTGCTTAAAATACATGATTAATATTGGGTTGGCCAAAAAGTTCATTCAGGCTTTTCTATAATAGCTTATGGAAAAACCCGAATGAACTTTTTGGTCAACCCAATAGCTTTTGTTGTTTCAAATGCTGAAGGGAGTGGAAATTCACCCAGTATTACCCAAATTAATATTCCCTGAATAGCGTCAGTGCCTTTCCTCAGGGTACATATCCCGCATACACATGCACATCCTGGGAACAGCTCTGCAAGTCACCGATGTGGTCATTTCTGGCTTTCCTTCTCTTTGAACATTAGTGGCTACACTTCCTTTTTCTTTTTCAAGATTCAGGAAGCCAAACCCTCAGCTTCTTGGAGAAAGAAGTTGTTCATCTAGTGCAGCTCAATTATTTCTTCTTGGAAGGCCAGGTCCTCAGAAAGTAAGCACTTGACTTTCTCAAAAGCAGTGAACATTTCATCTCCTTTCCTTGAGACAAGCACCAAGTCACATATCATTGCTGCTTGATGCCCCAGCCTATTCACTTTTAACTGCTGCTTCCTCTCTTGGCTTCAAGCGAGAGCTCCAGGTTGTGCAGGGATCCCATCTGCACTATCTTTCTTACTCCTGACATTTCTCTGAACTTCAAGTACTCAGGGAAGACGCTATTTCTCTGTGTTTACCAACTGCATTGATATGGACAGAAGGGCACATCCCACACACCATTTACAGCAACGATTTCTTAGGATCAGTCATTTTTAAGCCATACACCTCCTGAGGCTCTTAAATATGTCATGGCAGGAACTGCTGCTCCCTTTCTCCATCTTCTCCATCATGCATGTGTCAGACATGCCTTAGGCCTTCTGGGCATCTGCTCTTCACCAGTGGGTCCGTCTCTGCCCCCCACCTGTTGGTAAAGTTCTATGAGGAGTGAGTTATGGAAAAACGCAGCAGCCCACTGGGAAACGTCATCCACAGTGTTTTAGTTCCCAGCTTGGCAAAAATAGGCAGTTAGCTGAAGGTTTGCCCAGTGCAGGTTCTGTTCATAAGCATAATTTTTCAAAGTTAAAAATAAACAACTCCTGCTCCTCTTGTTTCTAAAGTGCTCTGGGGAGCTCACAATGGTGATTTTGTACATTTCATTTCACTAGTCAGTTTTCAGAGAGATAACTGTGGACTGGGCATTTTATATAATTCTTGTAATATTTTAATGTAAGAGATGGACAAGGCCATTGACTTACTGGGGGTGACAAACAGATTATAAGATCCTAATAACAGAGCATGTGGTTAGAACAATGGCAATGCTGTTTACTGGCAGAAACACAGAGGAGGGTCACTGAATGTGGCCCTAATGCAAGGCAGAAAATGAAAACTGGAAAGTTCTTTGGAAAGCAGACATGTAAGCTGAGAGTTAAAGATTGAGGAGTTAGTATGTTTTAGAAGAGATTGGTAGAAAGGAGGGGAAAAAAAGAATCCTTAATGCTGTTGTCCTCTACCTCATGTGTATAATTAGCACACCCTGGGAAATCTATAGCTACTGCTTCTTAAGAATTCATTACACCTGGTGAATGCCATGGGCCTCTGGCCCCATGTAATTTCTGTGCTTTTGCTTAATTAAGACACTGTGATAGACTGGGCAGACATTTCCTGGCAATTAATAATCAGTGGAGGAGCTTAAGTCTTGAAGCAAAGCTGTGAAAATATGCACTTATATAGAAAAGCTGTCAAATTATTATCTTTTCATGTCTTGATCAGCCCGAAGTTGAAAAGGCACATTGTGTGGTCTGCAAGCTTCATGCACAGCTTCATTCTTTTCCTAATCATTAAAAGCTAAGTACACAGGAAGAGAGAAGCACACACTCTTTTGCATTAGGTGTTTGGAATCCAAGTTAACTTGGAGAACTTTCCTAAAAGTAACTGCTGATCGATACTGCATTCCGTTACTTAGAGCAATTTGTGGTACAACCATCATAAAGTCATTTATCAGGTTGGCCAACAAGTTCATTCGGATTTTTACATCAGCTGTTATAAAAACCTGAATGACTATTTGGCCAACCCAATATAAATGTTTCTATTTAATCAAGATAGGTTTAGCAGAGCTCTGCGTAGAGATGGTAGAGTGGACAAAATGAGTCTGGTGATTGGCTTATAAAATGTTTTGGGTTTATCAGTTCAAAGTATAAAACTTAAATTATGCACAGAAATGACATACAAGACAGCAAAAGAGACACTGATGTATAGAACAGTCTTTTGGACTCCGTGGGAGAGGGAGAGGGTGGGATGATGTGGGAGAATGGCATTGAAACATGTATAATATCATATATGAAATGAGTCGCCAGTCCAGGTTCGATGAATGATACTTGATGCTTAGGGCTGGTGCACTGGGACGACCCAGAGGGATGGTATGGGGAGGGAGGAGGGAGAAGGGTTCAGGATAGGGAACATATGTATACCTGTGGTGGATTCATTTTGATATATGGCAAAACCAATAAAATATTGTAAATTTAAAAAATAAAATAAAATTAAAAAAAAGAAATGACATATAGTATGGGTTATTTCCCCATAATGAATTCATAGGAAATTGGGCAATGCAGCAGACATTTATTAAGCTCCTACCATATTATAGTATAGCTCCTACTGTACTATACTATACATGGCAGAGCTTTCTAGGTGGCACTAGTGGTAAAGAACCCACCTGCCAATGCAGGAGACATGAGAGATGCTGGTTTGATCCCTGGGTCAAGAAGATCCTGAAGAGCAGGGCATGGAAATCCACTCCTGTATTCTTGCCTGGAGAATCCTATGGACAGAGGAGCCTAGAGGGCTACGGTCCATAGGGTCGCAAAGAGTCAGACATGACTGAAGCGACTTAGCACGCATTCATGCATGCAAATACTTGGCATCATGTGTGAATAAAATGCTGCATGGTCCATAATGGGGTACGTCAGGATATACTACAGCAAGTTCACTGAAAATGATGTTTTCCATCTGTTTTAAAGCAGCTTCTTTCTTGCTTTAATCTTTGTAAAACTAAAGGCAAAATCTGCACCTGTGTGAAGGAGATAGGACAGAGAGCTCTCAGTAAGGATTGAGCCACTTAATAAATTTAATAAATTTGCAGCCTCTTGTTTCACCTTGTCACAACCTCACTCTCTTACAGTATCTGTGGCCTCTATCGCACTTTATGCTTCTCTCATTTTCCTTATAGTATTATCCAGTTCAGCTTTGTCTGTCAGCTCTTATGCAACCTACACAAGTGGAATTCTCCTTGGACTCTTCTGGCTCAAACATAAATCGAAAAAGAACAACTTTGGCAATGTTTCTGTTGCCAATAGAACAAAAGAAATATTGCCAATATTTCTTTGGCAATACATTTCGGTACACTCATATCTCAGCGAACTGAGTCAAAGAGGCCAGCTTGTTTTTACTGACAGCCTAAAGACAGAATCACTTCAGAGTGATTAAAAAGGCTTATTTTGAAAGTACAATTAAAGGGGATTGTGTGGTGGGGGGGAAAAGACCTCATGGTCATGGAATTTTACTGTATTCAGGAAAGCAAAAATTGAAATGTTTAGACTATTGTACAACACTATTGTAGAGTGTTGGGGGAAAAAATGGGCCTTCATTAATGTATCCTTTCAGTTCAGTCAGTCGCTCAGTCGTGTCCAACTCTTCGCAACCCCATGAATCGCAGCACGCCAGGCCTCCCTGTCCATCACCAACTCCCGGAGTTCACTCAAACGCCAATGTACCCTTTAGAGAAGAGCAAAAAACACTGAGTATAATTCAATCAGGAGAATTAACTAGAATGGGGAGTCTGTTCTTTTGAATTTCTCATCATGGAATGAATGGCACACCTAGTCCTCTCTGCCTCAGATGGACCAGTGAGGCTGGGAGACCAGGATTATCACATTATCTTAGTGACACTAGGCCATCCCCTGCATACTTGACCCATCCAGTAGCTTATACTGAGAGTGGTGCCCTGAAAGGACCCCAGTGGCATTGGAGAATGGCTTGGGGCTTTGATACTGAGGTGTATCAAAGGTGTCAAAGGTGTCTAAGCCAGGGCTTTGTAGGGTTCTTAAGCTTTTCATGGAATTTCTTGGAAAAATAGTAGAGGGGATGACAGAAGTTATCTCTGGTTTTTCACTGCCCCTTTCCATGGTCTTATTCTAGCTCTCTCCCACCCCTTTCCACCAGGACAGAAAATGTGGAGCACACACATGGGCTTGCTTCGCTTTTCTTGTGTACACAGAGATACTGTACACAAATCTGGTAACTGCATATGCAGTGTGAGGGTTTCATGACTTGGATGAAAGTAGATGAAGCGCAACAGGTCCTACTGTGTAGTACAGGGAACTGTATTCAATATCTTGTGATAAACTATATTGGAAAAGAATATTAAAAATGTATATATATACACACATATATATGTGTGTGAAAATCACTTTGCTGTACAGCAGAAATGAACAGAACATTATAAATTAACTATACTTCAATTTAATAAAAGAAAAAAAGGAGCTGGATGTTCTTTACCAGAATTGTACATACATACTCAAGCTGACATCTATTATTCTCTAGATCTGAAACATAAAATCTATGTGGTCTTACATACCCTTTCCCCCATATGAACACATTGCTAATGCATATCCTGAGTCACAAAACTCTGTAGACAAAAGCAGGTGGAAAATTTTGGGAAAAGAACTTGAAAGCAACATGAGCTAGAGCTCTGGAAGAGCTAATAAAAAAATACTCTTTTTATTATTTTTTTAACCACATCTGAACTCTTTAGAGTCCCTTGGACTGCAAGGAGATCCAACTAGTCCATTCTGAAGGAGATCAGCCCTGGGATTTCTTTGGAAGGAATGATGCTAAAGCTGAAACTCCAGTACTTTGGCCACCTCATGCGAAGAGTTGACTCATTGGAAAAGACTCTGATGCTGGGAGGGATTGGGGGCAGGAGGAGAAGGGGATGACAGAGGATGAGATGGCTGGATGGCATCATCGACTCGATGGACGTGAGTTTGAGTGAACTCCCAGAGTTGGTGATGGACAGGGAGGCCTGGCGTGCTGTGATTCATGGGGTTGCAAAGAGTCGGACACGACTGAGCGACTGAACTGAACTGAAGAGTACCTAAGGGCTGTACTAGAGATTTCTTTTATCCTGGGCACATTCTAGACAACATTTCTCAACCTCCTCTGCAGTTAGGTGACATATGACTGCATCTGGCTTGTAGGATATGAGCAAAAGTGATGACTGTCCTCCTGTCCTCAGTCCTTTTTTGTCTGTTATTACTATTGGTATTGACACTCAGGGAGACCATGGAAGCTGCACAGTGAAGATATTGGATTCTCTTTTACTCTGGATCTCTGAAAGACTGTGTACATCATTGTTATGGACTGAGTTGTGGCCTTTTCCCATGAAAAAAATTATCTTTTGAAGGTTTAACCCTCAATGTGACTTTATTTGGATGTAGGGCCTTTAAGGGAGTAATTAAGGTCAAATGAAGTCTTATGGTAGGGCTCTAATTCAGTAGGACTGATCCTAATAAGAAGAGGACATTGCAGCTGGTCTGTATGTCTGCTTTATGCTAGTATTGTACTGTTTTGATCATTATAGTTTTATAATATAATATAGAAACAGAAAGTCAACAAAGTAAGTATATAATGATAAAGGGGTCAATTCATCAAGAGGATATAAAATAGAAAATATATATGCATCCAACATTGAATCACCTAAATATACAAAGAAAATATTAACAGAACTGTAGGGAGTCATAGATAGCTGTAAAATAATAGTAAAGGGTTTTAACACCACACTTTCAACAATAGATAACTCATCCTGACAAAAAGAATAAGGAAATGTTGGTATTTGATTACAATATATACCAAATAGGCCTAACAGACATACAGAGGTTCCATTCAACAGAAGCAAAATACATATTCTTCTCAAGTGCACATGGAACCTTCTCCAGGATAGATAGATCATTTGATAGTCACAAAACAAGTCTTATCAAACACAAGGCTGAAATCCTATCAAGTATTCTTTACCACCAAATGGCATAAAAGTAGAAAGCAATAACAGGAGGAAAATTAGAAAATTAAAAAAGAAGTCAAAGTTAAACAACATACTCCTGAACAGCCATCTTATTTAAAGGCCTAATGTTAACTTGGCTTAGTCTGAACAGACTTCCAGCACAGGGCTGAATTGGGACATATATAACTGAAGAACCAAAAATTGGAGCTAGGGTATTTAAAAGTTTACATGTGTTTGTAACAATCATCAGCAGTTGTCTATATAAGTTGGACCCATCACCTCAACATTTGTAAATAAAAAATATGCTGTAAGTATAACTAAAGAACTTTGTAATTAAAATGGTACCATTCTTAACTGGTGTTTTTTTTTTTAAGATTTTTAAAGAGAGAAGAGTTAAACTTTTAGAAAGTTAATTAGTTATTATTTATTTACTTTTAGCTGTGCTGGGTCTTCATTGCTGTGTGTGTGCATCCTCTAGTTATGGCAAGTGGGGGCGACTCTTCCTTGGGGTGATGAGCTTCTCATTGTGGTGACTTCTGTTGTTGCAAAGCATGGGCTCTAGGTGCATGGGCTTCGGTAGTTGCAGTGCTCAGGCTTCAGTAGTTGTGGCTCATGGGGTTAGTTGCTCCACAGCATGTGGGATCTTCCTGGATCAGGGATTGAACCCTTGTTCCCTGCATTAGCAGGTGGATTCTTAATTACTGGACCTCCGGGGAAGCCCCATTAAGTGGTATTTTGAGGGTAATGGAGGAAGGATCAGGGTAGAATATATAAATTTTAAAATAAATCTATTTCTCATCCCCAGAAAATAAAAGCTCAGTCTGACTAATGTACAGAGAAAATAAGCCATCTTCTAAGTATACCAGTGATTTTTAAAGGAGCTGAACTATGGGGGAAGTGAGAGGATTTGTTTATAAGAAACTCCACGCAAATTCACAAAGCATTTATGTTTTTCAGAAGTGAATATTTGTTTAAAAAGCTTGAGAAACAAGAGCTCAAGGTATTCTGTTAAGCTGTCATTGATGCTAAAGGCATTAATGTATGCCTTTGTAGCCTTGGGTAAGTCCCATAACCCACCTGAGCCTCAGTGTGCTCATCTGTTAAATGAAGCTATATTGAAATAGTTATATGTAAGACATGTGTATGTGGGTTTATGAGCAATGTGAACATGTATTTACAAATGTTAAGGTTTCTCAGTTGTGGTATAAATATGATAAAACTAAGAAACTGATATTTTATTTTCATGATAACTAACACATCTCATCAGGTCATGCAGGCCTTAGGGCAATTTGTCTCCAGTTTCCAAAGCCTAGATCTTATATCTCAAAAATAACAGTACTTAACTAGAAACACTTTTTGTATTTACCTTGTAATTAAAAAGAAAAGAATCAGCTCTTAAGATTAACTGTAGTTGACAGCCATGTCCCATGAAAGACCACATTTTCTAAACATTAAATTTATCTCCTGGAGGAGTAAGATGCAACACGCATATCTAGACCTCCCAAACTAAAGCCTCCACCACCACTGTGGGAATTAGATCATCAAATCATCCCCAAGAAGGGCAGTCATCCTAAAGTCATTACAGTTCAACAAGAGCAAAGGGAAGACTTAATCAGAAAATTGAATTCCTGAGACATAATAAAGCAGGTTAATTTAGAAATAAGAAATGACACCGTGAGGGATATGTAGCATCATCACTCTTGAGAGGCATGTGAGAAAATCCAGAGTGATATTTTCTGGGTGATACATATCTGGAAGTGTACATTTACTTCAGCTTTTTTTTCCCTGCCTGAGAGACTGATACTGCCTAGAACATAACTCAATTCAAAGCAGCAACATACTCTGGAGTTTCATCTCATACTTCTGAAGGATTGAAAAGTCTGAATGAACACTGAAAGGTCTTGGTGGCAGTAGGGGCGGATGATGGAGAGTTTCTGGGATAAGAGGTGTTTTGTTTTGTCATCGTTTTTAGTCTCTAAGTTGTGCCTGTCTGTGTTTGTGACCCCATGGACTCTAGCCTGCGAGGCTCCTCTGTCCATAGGATTCTCCAGGCAAGTATATTGCAGTGGTTGTCATTTCCTCCTCCAAGGGATCTTCCCAACCCAGGGATCAAATCCATGTCTCCTGCATTGGCAGGTGGATTCTTTACCACTGAGCCATGTGGGAAGCCCCAGAAGGTATTTATATAGAGATAAACCTAGTCTCTGCCTTCTCTCCTGTGTCTCTGTGTCCTTCCCTCATTTTTTAAAGAAAACCTGTCTTAGATTTAGGATTAATCTGGGGTGATTTCATCTCAAGATTCTTTGTTACTTCCTAATTGCATCTACAAAGACTATTTTTAAATAAGGTCACATTCTGATGTTCAGGATACACATACATTTTGGGAAGACACTATCTATCCCACTACACCTTTTTCTTTTTTTAACTAATTTATATTTGATTAATGATACCCAAGTTTTATTTACTGACAAGAGCATCTATGGTCAATTGTTGAATTTCTGATTAGAAAAGGAAATATGGTCCTCAGCAGCCAACAGAAAATACGCTGTCTAGGTTGGTCATAATTTTCCTTCCAAGGAGTAAGTGTCTTTTAATTTCATGGCTGCAATCACCATCTGCAGTGATTTTGGAGCCCCCAAAAATAAAGTCTGACACTGTTTCCACTGTTTCCCCATCTTTTTGCCATGCAGTGATGGGACCAGATGCCATGATCTTCATTTTCTGAATGTTGAGCTTTAAGCCAACTTTTCCACTCTCCTCTTTCACTTTCTTCAAGAGGCTCTTTAGTTCTTCTTTGCTCCCTGCCATAAGGGTGGTGTCATCTGCATATCTGAGGTTATTGATATTTCTCCCAGCAATCTTGATTCCAGCTTGTGCTTCTTCCAGCCCAGTGTTTCTCATGATGTACTCTGCATATAAGTTAAATA
>NW_011494902.1:6745700-6746147 GCF_000754665.1 Bison bison bison | reverse complement strand
TCTTCCCAACCCAGGGATCAAATCCATGTCTCCTGCATTGGCAGGTGGATTCTTTACCACTGAGCCATGTGGGAAGCCCCAGAAGGTATTTATATAGAGATAAACCTAGTCTCTGCCTTCTCTCCTGTGTCTCTGTGTCCTTCCCTCATTTTTTAAAGAAAACCTGTCTTAGATTTAGGATTAATCTGGGGTGATTTCATCTCAAGATTCTTTGTTACTTCCTAATTGCATCTACAAAGACTATTTTTAAATAAGGTCACATTCTGATGTTCAGGATACACATACATTTTGGGAAGACACTATCTATCCCACTACACCTTTTTCTTTTTTTAACTAATTTATATTTGATTAATGATGCCCAAGTTTTATTTAGTGACGAGAGCATCTATGGTCAATTGTTGAATTTCTGATTAGAAAAGGAAATATGGTCCTCAGCAGCCAACAGAA
>NW_011494902.1:6739048-6745600 GCF_000754665.1 Bison bison bison | reverse complement strand
CAGCCCAGTGTTTCTCATGATGTACTCTGCATATAAGTTAAATAAGCAGAGTGACAATATACAGCCTTGACGTACTCCTTTTCCTGTTTGGAACCAGTCTGTTGTTCCATGTCCAGTTCTAACTGTTGCTTCCTGACCTGCATACAGATTTCTCAAGAGGCAGATCAGGTGGTCTGGTATTCCCATCTCTTTCAGAATTTTCCTTTTTGTTACCTTTGTTATAAAGCTCTGTCTTCCTTGGCCTTTCCAAGTCAGTGCTTAGCCTGCTTGCAACTGCTGGATTGTGTTAGATTCTTCCTACAAACCACACTGCTCATTTCTCCTCCATATGAGGTCTTCTGTGATTCTTCACAGAAAAGGACAGTGCAGATCTGAGAACTGCTCTCTCTCTCAGCAGCACTTGGCTAGTCCAGTTTTCCCTCTTGCTTTGTTCAGATTTGTCATTGCTTTTCTTCCAAGAGCAAACATCTTTTAATTTTATGGCTGCAGTCACCATCTGCAGTGATTTTGGAGCCCCCCAAAATAAAGTCTCTCCAAAGTTATGACCAATTTAGACAGGATATTAGAAAGCAGAGACATTACTTTGCCGGCAAAGGTCTGTCTAGTCAAAGCTATGGTGTTTCCAGGAGTCATGTAGGGATGTGAGAGTTGGACTATAAAGAAAGTTGAGAGCCAAAGAATTGATGGCTTTTGAACTTTGGTGTAGGAGAAGACTCTTGGAGAGTCCCTTAGACTGCAAGGATATCAAACCAGTCAATCCTCAAGGAAATCAGCCCTGAATATTCATTGGAAGGACTGATGCTGAAGCTGAAATTTCAATTCTTTGGCCACCTGATGTAAAGAACTGACTCCTTGGAAAAGACCCTGATGCTGGGAAAGATTGAAGGCAGAAGGAGATGGGGACAACAGAGGATGAGATGGTTAGATGGCATCATTGACTTAATAGACTTGAGTTTGAGCAAGCTCCAGGAGCTAGAGATGGACCGGGAAGCCTGGCGTGCTGCAGTCCATGGGATCACAGAGTCAGACATGACTGAATGAATTGAACTGAACTTGCTCAGATGGATCCCAGGGTGTCAAATCTCAGAAGCATCAGAGCATTTGTCTTTCCTGCCTTACTGTTCCTTACTCCTACTATGATTTTCCATTTAATTTCTTGTTGTTGTATGTGTGCTCAGTCATATCTGACTCTTTGAGACCTCATGAACTGTGACCCACCAAGCTCCTCTGTCTGTGTAATTTTCCAGGCAAGAATACTGGAGTGGGTTGCTATTTCCTTCTCCAGGGGATCTTTCTGAAGCAAGGATCAAAACCCTTGCTTCTTGCATCACCTGAATTGGTAGGCAGATTCTTTGCCACACCACCTGGGAAGTCCTTTAATTTCTTAGGTTTTTTAATTTCATAATGCATTTTTGTACATCATGTGGGTAAAGAGATACCATGGAATTGAAGTGAGAAGGGAATGAGCTTTAGCATCCTGCATCAGGTGAGCTTGTCTACCTTAACACGTTTGTCTTTGTGCTTTCCAAAAATTATATGTCTGTGAGCCCTGGACAACAAACCAGGGCTTGTGCACTTATATTGCTGAATTATTCTTGATGAATCTGGTGCTGGAGGAAGTTTTATGGTAGAATTAAAAGTAATCATGTCACTTAAAAACAGCTGTTTACAGTAGTAATCATGTCACTTAAAAACAGCTGTTATAGTTGAGGATCCCTGAGAGTGCCTCTCACAATTCCTGTTCCTGTGGCTGACATTCCTCAAAAGACTAAAGTTCACTGAGACCAAGTTTCTACTGGGCCCTTATTTTCCTCCACTCAACACTACATATTTACCCAAAAATAGGACCAAGAATTTTACTCTTTGATGCATTAATTAGTAATTTAAGAAATGTACAAGGAGAAGGAGGGGAAATTACAACTGCAAAACTTAACTCATTTTTAAAAGTATTTACTTATTTTCCTGGTTGTGCCAGATCTTAGTTGTGACATGTAGGATCTTTAATTGTGGCATGTGAGTGTTTAGTTTCAGCACGTGGGATCTAGTTTCCTGACCAGGGATAGAAACAGGCCCCCTGCATTGGGAATGCAGAGTCTTGGCCACTGGATCACTACAGAAGTCCCACAAAACTTACTCTTTGTACAGACTTATAAAGGTCCCATTGCTTCACAGACTATGAGAAATTGAGCAAATATAACAGCCAAACTGGATTCATCAACCAACATAAGTGACAGGTGGGGTGCAAGCCCCCATCTTACTCCCTTTGTCCTTTGACATAAGAGCCATTTTGACTTTAGGAGCCAAAAGCACTGTCTGCCTGGCCCACTGTATCGCAGCACTGTTTATAATAGCCAGGACATGGAAGCAACCTAGATGTCCATCAGCAGATGAATGGATAGGAGAGCTGTGGTACATATACACAATGGAGTATTACTATGCCATTAAAAAGAATACATTTGAATCAGTTCTAATAAGGTGGATGAAACTGGAGCCTATTATACAGAGTGAAGAAAGCCAGAAAGAAAAACACCAATTCAGTATACTAACGCATATATATGGAATTTAGAAACAGGGTAACGATAACCCTGTATGTGAGACAGCAAAAGAGACACAGATGTATAGAACAGTCTTTTGGACTCTGTGGGAGAGGGAGAGGGTGGGATGATTTGGGAGAATGGCATTGATTCATGTTGATGTATGGCTAAACCAATACAATATTGTAAAGCAAAAAAATAAATAAATAAAATAAAAAGGAAAAAAAAGAAGAGAAATGGCAATGTGGTACATACCCTAGGGTTTGTGTGTCTACCAAAAAGAGAGAAATTGTTACTTTAGAATCCAGACTTTGAAGATAGACAAAATGGAATTTCAATTTTTAATCTCTGCCCCTCCTATCTATGTGATCTTCAGCAAGTTTCTGAAAATATTGGAGTTTCGGTTTCTTCAGCTGTGAAGTAGGAATAATAATTTCACCAGCAAGTACCAGATCCCTGCTGGGGACAGTTGGCATGCTAGAAAGAGTAACTGATTACCTTTCAACAGTAAGAAACAAAGCCTGATTAAAATATAGGTCAAAGACCTTAACAGACATCTCACCAAAGAAAACATGTATTTAGTTGCTCAGTCGTGTCTGACTCTTTGTGACCCCATGGACTGTATCCCACCAGGCTCCTCTGTCCTTGGGATTTTTCAGGCAAGAATACTGGAGTGTGTTGAAAAAGAGTTTCTTCTCCAAAAAGAAGATATACAGATAGCATATAAGCATATGAAATGATATTCTACTCATATGTTATCAGGGAGATGCAAATTGATACAATAAGAAGGTATAACTATTAATATACACTTATTAGACACTAGAATACTGGCAACACCAAATGCTGATGAGAATGCAGAGTGACAGAACTCTCATCCATTGCTGGTGGAAATGAAAAATGGTACAGCCACTTTGGAAGACATTTTGGCAGTTTCTTAAAAAACTAGACACATGCTTACCATATGATCCGTGAAAATCACATTTCCTGGTATTAACTCAATGGAGCTGAAGATGTATGTCTGCATAAAACCCTACAATGGATGTTTATAGAAACTTATTCGTAGTTACCCAAAGTTGGAAGCAACCAAGATGCCCTTCAGTAGGTGAATGGATAAACAGACTGTGGTATATCACAAAAAAGGAGTACTGTTCAGTGCTAAAAAGAACTGAACTATCAAGCTATGAAAAGACATGGAATAAACTTAAATGCCTATTATTTAGTTAAATAAGCTAATATGAATAGAATACATATTGTATGGTTCTATTATATGACATTCTAGAAAAGGCAGACTATTTAGATAGTAAAAAGATCAGCTATTTCCAGGGGCGGGAGATGGAGAGAAGGATGAATAGAGAAAGCACTGAGAATTCCCATAGCGCCACCTGGGAAGGCCCTTTAGAGTAGTGAAAATACTCTGTATTATAATATAATGGCAGATACATGTTCCAGCAGAGAAGGCACAAAAACTGAAACCCGAGGGGAAATGTGACCACTACCAAGCTACCGCCTTTGTTGTTATTCAGTCGCTCAGTCATGTCCGACTTTCCATGACCCCAAGGACTGCAGAACTCCAGGCTTCCCTGTTCGTCACCATCTCCTGGAGCAAATGAATGACCAACACAAGTGGTTGGGCACATAGGTTCTCTTCCTGTTTCCTTTCAGAGTGCATTCTAAGTTTTTAATAAAGCATGCACACCTTGTTTTTGTTCTCCAAGTCCAGAGGATGGTGATCAGGTTATTTTCAGCTTAGAAACTTTGATAAGTTACTGTTTAAGACAAGGATCTTTAGTCTAATATTTAAGCTCCTTGAAAATATTGCCTTAATTTGGGAATTCCTGGCAGTCCAGTGATTAGGACTCAATGCTTCCACTGCCAAGGGCATGGGTTCAATTCCTGGTGGGGGAACTAAGATCCTGCAAGCCACGCAGCATGCCTCCCCCCCAAATGTCCATAAATTATGAGCATGAAGTAAACTAATAGGAAAATGTAAAGGTAAGTGATAATCCAGTCATAGTCGATGACTTTCTCTTCTTTATCACTGTGTGCTTTCCCATCCAAGCTAATGACAATCCATCTGCCAGGCTCACCACCCTCTTCCCCATCTCTCTTCCATCTCTCTCTTTTTAAGAAAAAAAAATTATGTGGACTATTTTAAAAGTCTTTATTGAATTTGTTACAATATTGCTTCTGTTTCATGTTTTGGTTTCTTAGCTGTGAGGCATCTGGGATCTTAGCTCCCAGACCAGGGATTGAACCCACACCCCTTATGTTGGAAGGCAAAGTCTTAACCACTGGACCACGAGGAAAGTGCCCCCCCTCATCTTTCTTTAATGAAAACTTACCTTTACATCGTAAGTTAAGTGCTGCTCCTTGAAGGAACTTACACTGGTTTTCCCAAACTTCATTTTATCTTTCCATTTTAAAACCATTATATCACTTCCATAGTACTTAACAAAATGAATCTTGTGTTTTTGATACTGAAATTTTTATCTTCTCCTTTGATAATGGACGTTTTCCTAAGGGCAAAGAGTATTTTTCCTCAAGTATGTACCCTTCAGAGAGGGATTGAATGGCTCTTGTACCTACTAGGTACTTGATAAATGTATGTGGTAGTAGGTGGACGTGCAGAACAGTTGTCGGATGGATCATATCCATCCGAATGGGCATTGGAACAGTATCAGAAACCTGGATTCCATTATTTTTTAGGTCACCTGATGGTGATCTGCAGAATAACTGTGCTCAACTTTCTCATCTGCACAATGAGATCAGATAAGATGAATTCAGAGATCACTCCTGGTTCTTCCATAATTCCCTCATTCAATAAGAAGGTAGATGATTCAATTTGTAAGTAGCAATTTCATAATTCTGTTCCAGAATTTTTACTTGAGGAAAACTAACTTTCCATGATCTTGCTCTTTCTAGATTCTTTCTCAGGAGTTTCCATGGGGCTATAATTTACCTACACTTTAAGTAAAAATACTACATAATCCTCAGTCTCCTTTCTTTTCTCTTATGCCTCGACCCTGGTGATAGCCCATTTTGCAGCACAAAGAACCTAATTTTATAACTGCTTTGTAAAGCACTGCAAAAACTAAAGGAATAAAATTATAAAATGTTACATTCTATAAAGGAATATTTCTCCTAATGCATCCACAAAGAACCAAGTTTATAACTGCTGGTATGTCAATTATGATGGTAAAATATGTATCTATATAATACATGTGATATGATAGATGCAATTGGAGTGGCTTTTGTGTATTTATTGCAGTTTATTTTTTATGGAATCGATAGCAAACGAAACGTCTGCTGTAAGCAGTCATATGAAAATGGATAAATACAAAAGCAAGCATAAGAGTATTCAGCAGAGAATTCTGAGCCTGAACAATCAACTTTCAGGCAAATCTTATGTGATTCATAATTTTAGCCCTTTATTATGCAAAGCTGCTGATTCAATTTTACAATGCAAAGAAATGTTTGGCATGATTATCAAGTTATATTTACCATTCTGTGGATCTACTGAAAGATGCACTATCTTCAAAGAGTCTGTTCAAAGTACCTCTGAACACACTTTTAGATCCTCAGTCATAAGCAGAAGTTGGCAGGGTAAAATGTATTGGTCTTAACTAGCATCAGCATGTGAGACTTTAAAAAAAAAATGGTAAATGATGATTCAGTTGCAGAGCCAGACAAATGATTGCCAAATCAAACAAATTCAGAGAAAAAGTTGCTGATCCTTGTTGAATTGCCACATGTTACCACTTCCTGTTACACATGTCCTGGTGGAAAAAACTCTCTTGTAGAAGTTTTCTCACCCATTAGAATAATGTGTTTTTAATTTCAAATCCCTACCTGCTGAAAACTCAGGATTTCAGAAGACCCATTGCAAAACCTGGACTTGAGAGATTGGAAAGCTGGAGAAACTGCTGCTGCTGCTGCTGCTGCTGCTAAGTCGCTTCAGTCGTGTCCAACTCTGTGCGACCCCATAGACAGCAGCCCACCAGGCTCCCCCGTCCCTGGG
>NW_011494902.1:6718141-6738948 GCF_000754665.1 Bison bison bison | reverse complement strand
CGACCCCATAGACAGCAGCCCACCAGGCTCCCCCGTCCCTGGGATTCTCCAGGCAAGAACACTGGAGTGGGTTGCCGTTTCCTTCTCCAATACATGAAAGTGAAAAGTGAGAGTGAAGTCGCTTAGTCATGTCCAACTCTTTGCGACCCCGTGGACTGCAGCCTACTGGGCTCCTCCATCCATGGGATTTTCCAGGCAAGAGTACTGGAGTGGGTTGCCATTGCCTTCTCCAACTACGTTCTCTTCCGTCTCCAGACTCTCCATGTCTCTCTTCATTCAAAGAGTTGTCAATACTTGCTAATTTGAACTCCCCTTCTTCTTCTCTCTCTGATCAATGTCCTCTGTTCATGCTTTTGTTCCCAGCTCTGAATGTTTTTAGTCAGCATCATCAATGACCTCCATGTTAGGGATGCCAGTGTTCTAGCCTCAATCCTCATCTAACTTGATACAGCAACATGAAACATGATTGATTATTTCCTACTCCTCGAAGCATTTTCTTCACTTGTCTATAGGACTCTGTACTCCTAGTTTTCCTTCTCTCACTGACTCCTCTACTTCTAGGTCCTTTGGTGGATCCTCTTCTCTCTTAGAACAAGTGAAAATATTTCCTGGATCACTCCTTGAACCTCTTATCCATCTGTCTATACTCATTGCTTTCATGC
Organism: Bison bison bison; assembly: GCF_000754665.1. Taxonomy (NCBI): domain Eukaryota; kingdom Metazoa; phylum Chordata; class Mammalia; order Artiodactyla; family Bovidae; genus Bison; species Bison bison. The sequence continues at coordinate 6,738,286 of NW_011494902.1, read as the reverse complement.
ATTTATCTAACCCTATAATACCTTCCTGATGTATAACTTTAGTCTAGACCTCTCTCCTGAGATACAGAATCAGTGATCGCACTGGCCATTTGCTACCTCCAGTTGGATTTTCAAGAGCCATCTCACAGTCAACATGTCTAGAACCAGAATTCTTCTATTTACTGCACTCTCACAAAACCTGCTTCTTCACAGCATACCCCAACTCAGTTCTCCGTGGTACCATTCTACTGGGGCCAGGACTGGAGCCAGGGTGAAGCAAGTGAGTTGCTTAGATACGAAATTGAAGACATTCAGAGTATTGTGCGAGTGCCAACAGTGCTTTTGCATGACCCTGAAAATGAGTGCCTCCTTAAAATCTATGTCTTCAGCACCTCACTCCCCTCACCCTAGTCCCACCCCACTTCCACCTACTGAAGCCCAAACCCTTGGCATCATCCTGTATACCTCTGTTTCTCTGACATCCTCGTCCCAACTGTGAGGAAATCCTGTTGGTTTTACCATCAGAAAGAGACAGCAATGCCCTAAGTCTGCACTTCAGGGGAAAGGCTTAAGGAACAGGCAGTGTTGGTCTCCCAGAATGAATTTTAGACATCTTGCAGTTGCTGGCACCAAGAGTGTGCAATGGAAAAGTGTGTTCAGGTTGCTGTGGCCTCGGGCCTTGGCAGATGCAGGATTGGACCCCCAGGTTTCTGCACTAGAAGTCTGTGTGCCACCTGCAGGTCCTATGGGTCCTGAAAGGTACAGATTTACCACCCACATGTGTGCAGTTCCTTCCCCTGTTCTGGCATTGGGCAGTCTCTTCCCTGCACAGTCTTTGGGTCACAGCCCCAGCCCTCCTTGCAGCTGGCTGAGCCTCTGAGACAAGTAGGGCATGGGTGAGGTATCCACCAGTATTGGGGTTTGCATGATAGGTGGTATGAGCCAGACTCCTTACCCACAAGTCTGAAATTAAGAGCTCTAGAACCAGGACAACCCAGGTCAACCCCAGGCCTCCCCTGCAAGTCCTGAGATCCCTAGAAACTGAACTTTCTCTGAGAAGAGTGGTCTCAGGTGCAGTTTCTCAGGGCTGATTCCACCATTCTCTGAACCACTCCCCATCCCCATGTTCAGTACATCCCATCCCATCCTCTCCCTACCCCTCCATCAGGACCTGCACTGACTTCCCCATACACCCAGAGTCACACAGGGTATGCTGTGGACTCCAACTGCACCATTTGATTTCCTTGGAAACTCCACACTTCACCCAGTTGGATCAGGCCCTGGTCACAGGCCATGAGCACCTCACCTGCTCCCTAGAAAACTATTTCTGACACGCTTTCTTCCAGGCATTTGCTTCTCCTCCCTTTGAAATTAGGCATGGCTGTGCAACTAATTCTAGACAATGGATTACTGCTAGATATGATGTGTGCCATTTCTGGCCACACAATTGTCAGCTGAGATGATCTAGAACCTTCTTCCCCTACTGCCACACTTGGAAATGTTCCAGATGGTAGAACCTCCATTAGCCTTAGCCCTTCAATAAGGATAATACAGAGCAAAGCCCCTACAGACATGCAATTTCCCTGCAGTGTGATCTACAAACAAATCTTCAGGCTTTAAAGCCACTGAGATTTGAGGATTTGTTACCATAGCATAATCTGTTACATAAAATTGAATCAGTAATAAAAATGATATCTAAACTTATTGTGAAATACCCAAAGTTTGAGAAACACTTTCAGTTCCTTAGAAGGAAATGCACACACACTCATGCACACACACTCATGCACACAGACTGAAGATAGGTCTCAGAAGCTTCATTCTAGAGGTAGGATATAGTCTGGTGATTTTGCTTAGCAATTCTAATGATGTGTGTAGCTACTACATCTACCTGTATGAGCCTCACCATGTTCCTTCTTGGCAACATGATTGGCACCTATCTATTCACCATATATTGACCTTTGGGAATAAGCCAGAATGAAGAACAGTGTGTATAAAATGGGAATATGCAAGCATTTGGTCTAATTTATGAAGAAATCCTTACAAATGTCAAAAATGATGGATTAAAAATTTTTATATATTTAAATATTATACTTCTAAAGAGAGGAAATCAAGATTCTGAGATTATTTTTACAAAGACAGGAAACCAATAGAAGCTAGACGCATTGTTCCTTTTTGTAAAACTTATTTTATTGAAGTATAGTTGGTTTACAATATTATGTTAAAATCTGCTATATAGCAAACTGATTCAGTTTTATATATATATATATATATACATAAATATGTACTTTTATATATTTTTCTTTTTTATATTCTTTTCCATTATTGTTTATTAGAGAACATTGATATAGTTGCCTGGGATACACAGCAGGACCTTGTTGTTTATCTGTTCTATACATGGATACATATATCCATTCTATATAGTTTGCATCTGCTAATCCCAATCTCCCAATCCATCCCTCCCCTACACCTCTGCCCCTTGGCAACCACAAGTCTCTTCTCTATGACTGTGAGTCTGTTTCTGTTTTGTAGGTAAGTTCATTTGTGTCTTATTTTAGATTCTACATGTAAATGATACCATATGGTATTCATCTTTCTCTGTCCGACTTCACTTAATATAACAGTCTCTAGGTCCATCCATGTTGCTATGCGTGGCATTACTTCATTCTTTTTTTTCCAAGGTTGTCTTAAAAAATTATTTATTTTTAATCGATTGATGATTGGTTTATAATATCGGTTTGATTTCTGTCATACACCAACATGAATTAACCATAGGTGTACATATATCCCCTTCCTCTTGAGTCTCCCTCCCACCTATTCCCACCCCTCTAGGTTATTACAGAGTCTCAGTTTGAGTTCCCTGAGTTTTATAGCAAATTCCCATTGGCTGTCTATTTACATAGTGTAATACACTATGGGGCATAGTGTATATGCATCCATGCTACTGTCTCCACATATCTCATCCTCTTCCTCTTCTTTTACTTCATTTTTTTAAATTCCATTGTTTCAGGAGCATTTCCCCCCTCCCGTAGCAGTGACGTACTCAGGTACAAGAAAAACTTCTGTATTACAACTTGATTACTACTGTCTGTGTTAAGTGGGTTAGAGACTGAGGGCAGAATGACATCCTGTGTTTGATGAAGTCATGAGCCTAGGGCCCATCTGTCCATGTCCCCAAATAGCCCTCTCCCATGCTTGAAAGGAGTGACCTTCCAGACACATCAGAAGTACTGTCTCCTCTGTAGGGCTGTCTTGATTCCTCCTAGCTAAATTAGTTGCTCAGTTTTCTTTATCTTGCTAATGATATTAGATACATAATTATAGCACTCATCAGGCTGTCTAATTCTTTATTTACGTGTCTGTCTCCCTGACTAAACCGTGGGCTTTTCAAGGGCAAGAGCTCCATCTTAGTCACTTGTGTCTTCTTCAATACCCATACTTGTCATTTTATTGGTATATATTTGATGATTTAGGAAAAAGCTGGGGGTTGAATAAAAGTGGAAGGAAGGAGGAATACATAAAGGGAAAAGAAAGGAAGCAAATTAGCAAGGCTGAAATAAAGGAACAAAGGGATGGAGTTTCAGCCTGTGTGCCTTTTACGCATGTCTTAATGGACTGGAACAGACTCAGGCACCAGAGCAACAGGAAGATGACCGTGTGGGTATCTCTGAGTCAGAGCCAGCACATGCTTCACACACAACAGTGCAGCCACACTGCACTGATTCCAGCAAACTGATTCCAGAATATTCTACTTCTTCCTACCATTCCTCCTAGTTTAACAAGGAAGACTATTTAACTGACTTCACAGAGTCATAAAAGCCAAGGATTCATGAATTTTATGGTACATGAAACAGCTTAGTTTGATAGGTTATTGTAGTTTTATATATAAAGAAGCCTAGCAATCTTTGAAATCTTTGTGGACTTAAAGAATGAAACTCTTAAGTTTAAAATAGAAATATTATTAAAGGGAAACAGTTGTAGTTTGTGAGTTATTTAATTGAAGATTCCAAATTAATACTTGAGAATATTGAGAAGTGAAAAGAAAGTGAAGTTGCTCAGTCCTGTCCAACTCTTTGTGACTCCATAGACTGTAGCCCACCAGGCTCCTCCATCCATGGGCTTTTCCAGGCAAGAGTACTGGATGAATATTAATTATAATTTAGGCTTTTAGTCTAATAATACCATTTCCAAAAATTTATCCCACAGAAATACTAAGATGTGCATGAAGTTATGGCAAAAAATTATGCATGGCAAAATTATTTGTAGTCATGCAAAATTTGAAACAATGCAAATGTTTTTAATAGAGGATTAAATAACTATATTTAATGGAGAGTAAGTAGTAGGTTAAAATGGATTATCTTGAATAAAAAATAGAGATTCTAAGATTCATATTCATTGAATAAAGTTTTAGGAACACATGTATACTATCATTCCAACTTTGCAAAGAAACAAAAAAGAACAAAAACCAAAGCTTTATGCACACGTGCGCGTGCGCACACACACGCACACCAAGACACCATTCACTTTTGTGAACTAATGGGGGAACTGTTAATATTTACACATGAGGCACCAGCATGATACAGGAGTATCTAGAGGAGGTAGGGTTTATAACCACCTTAATTTCAGGGATTGATATTCTTGATTATACATCTTTGGGAAAGTGAAAGTCCCTCAGTTGTGTCCAACTCTTTGTAACCCTTTGTACTCTTTGTAACTGTACAGTCCATGGAATTCTCCAGGCCGGGATACGGGAGTGGGTAGCTTTCTCCTTCTCCAGGGGATCTTCCCAACCCAGGGACTGAACCCAGGTCTCCCACATTGCAGGCAGATCCTTTACCAGCTGAGCCACATTGTTTAAATTTGTAAACATACACTACTACTACTACTAAAATTTTCATACCTAAAAAGTATGTGTGAGAAGAACGTTGAATTAATCTTAAACTTGGATTTCAAGTCCAGTACCTCCAGTTTGCTCAGAAAGACCTCCCTTTGTTCTAATCCTGTAGTTTCATCTGTTTTCTTCAGAATGCTCCATGGTATTCTAAGTTCTTGTGTCACCAGGACATTCTTTTCTCCTATTCTTTTATTGCCTGAACACATTGTTAATTCTTCCTGACCATTGCAAAGCTCCCAGCCTGTTGATTTTATCTTTTGTCATTCAAGTATCCAGAGCAGCAGACTTATCGTAGCACATAGTCTTTATTTTTGTCCTTTGAATTTTTCTGAAAATAAAGTATCTATTTAATGGGTGATGGATGAACCACTGCCTTTTGCCAGTTCCTGTAGTTAGTGAGGCCAAAGGCCCTTTGCTGAATTCTCACATCAGCTTGTTTGATCAGTCCTATATTTGGTATAAGTTTCAAGCCACACTTGCATTGTGCAGGTGGTACTATTGGTCACATGATAACTTAAATTGTGGTGATAGGGATCGATACAAACTACTCCTCTAGCAAAACACAATAACTCAAGGCATATATCCATTATGAATGCTGCATCAGAGGTATTATCTTCACATTCAAAGTCTAGCATATAATTATTAAGAACAGACATTTAAAGAACATGAACAATTTGATGATAGAATTATTCACATTTATTATGTGAATATTATATTATTATTAGAAATCTTTTTTGAAATCTGGAGAACAACTGAGTGGATAAAAACATGTCAGACAGTGGGTGACAAAGAATATGAGAAAATTACAACTCTTTTTCCCCACTAAATTTAACAATGTTTTGCACCAGTTTCTTCACTTGCTGACTGAGTACTTGGTTCTGCAAGGATATTGACTCAGGAAGATATTTTTTTCTGCCATTATTTTAATCTGTGATGTAGCTGGTCTGGGATTGGCACACTGTTCTTGTCAGGGTGACCCCAGAAATGCTCATTAGAACACTGGCACACATTCTCTCTTTCAACAAATATCAACTGAACATGAAAACAGAGTTCTTTTGTGTAATGAGAGTATAATTCAGAATAAGACAATGATTATGAAGTTTTCATTTCAGTCTAAAAAATAAAAGCATTATGTGTAAAAATTGCCACCTTGATGATCACATGAGATAATGTCATTGTGAAATCTGATCCAAAATCATCAGCTTCTGGAGCATGTTTAAAAGCTAACAAACAGGAAGATGGCAGAATGAGAAACACCAGGAATCTATCTCTCTACCTAGACAGCAGTTGTACTGGCAGAATCTGTCTAACAATTTTGGAACTCTGGAGTCTGTTGAAGACAACTTCTAGGGGAGTACCTAGACGGTAAATTGCAGTTAATTACAATTATCAGCACATAGGACAGTAGTACCTACCCATCCCCACCACAATCACGTGGCTGACAACAGTGCACAGTACCTTGAACACAGCTAGTTGGAGACTAGGCAGACAAAGGTGATCCTGTCTTCCAAATATTGAGGATCTGTGCTCTGATCACTGCTAGCTGTTTCTGACCACAGAAGTGCATACAAAGAGGCAAGCAGCATTTGCTTACCCACCTACTCCTTTGTTACAAGTCCCTCCCTCTCTGTTGAAGTGACTTCCAGGGCATTTAAAGGGCTAATGCTGTTTTAGTCTGTCCTTCATTTTCTTTTCCTTGCTTTTGGGAGACAGACATTAAAGACAATGACATTCAAAAACAACCCTATATCCTGGGAAGTTGGAGAAGACTCTTGAGAGTCCCTTGGACTGCAAGGAGATCCAGTCAATCCTAAAGGAAATCAGTCCTGAATATTCATTGGAAGGACTGATGTTGAAGCTGAAACTCCAATACTTTGGCCACCTGATGTGAAGAACTGACTCATTTGAAAAGATTCTGATGCTGGGAAAGATTAAAGGCGGGAGGAGAAGGGGATGACAGAGGATGAGATGGTTGGATGGCATCACCGACTCAATGGACATGAGTTTGAGTAAATTCTGGGAGTTGGTGATGGACAGGAAGGCCTGGCGTGCTGCAGTCCATGGGGTTGCAAAGAGTTGGACATGACCGAGCAACTGAACTGAACTGATATCCTGGGAAAACTAGGAAGTGCCACACATGCCTAGGAAAAGGCTCAGAAAAGACCTTAAGTTCATACCTGACCCTTAGCACAAAGACAGACCAAACAATCAGACAATCAAAAAAAAAAAAAACAAAGAAACAACATAAAACGACAAAGTCTGGAAGGGGGAGAACCTGATTTCCGCAGTTACTGGGTTGTTAGATTCAAATTGTCAGTTTTCAACAACAACAAAAAAATTGCATGGTATACAAAGAAGTAGGAAAGTATGGTCCTTTCAATGAAAAAATAAACAGAAACTGTCCCTGAGAAAGATCTAACGACAGATATACTAGACAAATACTTTAACTTCTCTAAAACAGTCTAAGAACTAAAGGACAATATGGAGAAAGAAAAAAACAAAGAAACAAAAAACAAACAAGCAAAATGTATGAGTAAAATGGAAATATCAAGAAATAGATAGAAAATCTAAAACAAGCCAAAAAGAAATTCCGAACTGAAAAGCACAATGACTGAACTGAAAATGTGACTAGAGGAATTCAAAGGCAGATTTGAGCATACAAAAGAAAGACTCAATGAGTTTGAAGCTAGGACAATGAAAATTAATTAGTCTGAGAAACATAAAGAAAGAAGATTGAAGAAAAGTAAACAGAGCCTAATGTATGCATCGTGGGAGCTCCAGAAGAAAAGAGAGAGAAAAAAGGAAAACAGAATACGTGAAGAAATAATGCCTAAAAACTTCCCAAGTTTGATGAAAAACCTGAATATAAACATCCAAGATGATCAGTGAAATCCAAACAAAATGAACTCAAAGAGACTCATATGGAGACATATTATAATCAAACCTTTGAAAGACCAAGATAAAGAGAAAATCTTGAAAATAGGAAGAGAGAAGCAAATCATCACATGTATGGGATTCTCAATAAGATTATCAGCAGATTTCTCATCAGAAACTTTGGAGACCAGAAGGCAGTGGGCCAATATAAAAGGAAACAAAAACCTGTTAAGCAAGATTTCCAGCAAAACTGTCCTTCAAAAGTGAGGAAGAAATTAAGAAACTCACAGATAATCAAAAGTTGAAGGAGTTCCTTAACTTGACTGGCCTTGCAAGAAATGCTCAAGACTACTGCAAAGTGAAATAATGAAAGGACATTTGACAGAAACTCAAAGTTGCAAGGGAGAAGGCAATGGCACCCCACTCCAGTACTCTTGCCTGGAAAATCCCATGGACGGAGGAGCCTGGTAGGCTGCAGTCCACGGGGTCGTGAAGAGTCTGACATGACTGAGTGACTTCACTTTCACCTTTCACTTTCATGCATTGGAGAAGGAAATGGCAACCCACTCCAGTGTTCTTGCCTGGAGAATCCCAGGGACAGGGGAGCATGATGGGCTGCCATCTATGGGGTTGCACAGAGTCGGACACAACTGAAGTGACTTAGCAGCAGCAGCAAAGTTGCAAGAAATAAAAATTTCAGCAATGGTAACTACATGAGTGATTATAAAAGCTTTGTCATATAATGCTTTATATTACACATATAATAATAATGTAAAAACTTTATAATAAAAAGTTTTATTATTGTAACATTGGTTTGTAACTGGACTGTTTGTTTTCTACATGATTTAAGGGATCTGTACAGTAAAAAAAATAATTAGTCTGGAAACTATAAAACATTGCTGAACAAAATTAAAGAAGACATAAATAAATGGAAATACATCTCATGTTTATCAAGTAGTAGACTTATTACTGTTAAAATGCCAGTACTGTCCAAAGCAATCTACAGATTCAATGTAAACATCTTCAAAATCCTAATGACTTTTTTCTGCAGAATTAGAAAATATGACCCTAAAATTAACATGGAAATTAATTAAAGATTAATTAAAATTAATTTAAAAAATTAGTGGACCTTAGTCAAAACGATTTTGAACAAAACAAACTGGAACTCACACTTCCTGATTTCAATAATTAGTACATAATTACTGCTACTGCTAAGTCACTTCAGTCATGTCCGACTCTGTGCGACCCCATGGACGGCAGCTGCAAATCAAAACTGCAATGATATATTACCTCACCCCTATTAGCATGGCTACTATCAAGTTAGACACAACTTGGCGATTGAACGACAGCAACTATAAAAAAAACTAGATAACAACAAGCATTGGTAAGGATGTAGAAGAGGAACCCTTGTACACTATGAGTGGAAATCTAAAATGGTAGAGCCCTTGTGGAAAACAGTATGGCAGTTTCTCAAATAACTAAAAACAGAATTACCATATGATCCAGCTATTCTATTTCTGGATGCATACCCTCCAGATTAAAAGCAGGGTCTCTGGGACATATTTGTACACCCGTGTTCATAGTAGCCTGATTCACAGTAGCTAAATGTGGAAGCAAAATAAGTATTAATTGATGCGTGAATGAATAAACAAAATATTTATATGTATAGTGGAATATTATTCAGCCTTAAAAAGGAAGGAAATTCTTCAATTGCTATGCAGTGGATGAACATACAGGACATTATATTAAGGGAAATAATCCATTCACAGAAAGACAGATACTGTATGATTCTACTTAGAGTAGTCAAAATAATGGAGACAGAAAGTAGAATGCCGGTTGCCAGGGGATGGAGTTTGGGAGGATGTGGAGTTATTGTTTAATGAATATAGAGTTTGAATTTTATGAGATAAAATGTATGGAGATAATATGGTGGTGATGGTTATACAGCATGATGAAAATGTTTAATACTACTGAACTATGCACTTAAGAAGGGTTAAGATGGTAAATTTTATGTTGTATATATTTATCACAATAAAATTATTAAAAAAAAATAATGGACATTATGTTTCAAATAGGACAAATAGATTAATAAGGACACATGTTTCTGGCAACTTCAGATATTCAAATGATAATTATTTAATATGTATCTCAGTTTGCTTCATTATTTTTGAAACACATTTATGATTTTCATTTTTATGAAAATATCTCCAAAATGATTTAATAATTTATTCTTTGATCAAAGGAATTTGGATATAATGAATGTGACTTTATATAATGATACTATATTTTATATTATATACTAATCAGAGAAGGCAATGGCACCCCACTCCAGTACTCTTGCCTGGAAAATCCCATGGACGGAGGAGCCTGGTAGGCTGCAGTCCACGGGGTCGTGAAGAGTCTGACACGACTGAGTGACTTCACTTTCACTTTTCACTTTCATGCATTGGAGAAGGAAATGGCAACCCACTCCAGTGTTCTTGCCTGGAGAATCTCAGGGACGGGGGAGCCTGGTGGGCTGCCGTCTCTGGGGTCACACAGAGTCGGACATGACTGAAGTGACTTAGCATAGCATAGCATAGCATATACTATAATATAATGAACGTCCTGTCTTTGTGATTAAGGATCTTCACTCTATATTATCAATTTTGTGGGTATGTTTTTAAAATGTGATGCTAATTGTGTTCTTAAGGTGTAATGCCTGCTTTCCCTGAACTTAATGACTCTAACTGCTTTATAGTTGTTTACTACCAATATTGTCTCCTCCAATTTCATTTTGTATTTCAATATACGAAGTTTTAAATGTTTTTGTTGACAACTGAAAGATCAAAAGTTACCAAGGTACATATGAAGAGTAAATGCATATGTTTTTGCCAGAACATTGATGAATAAATTTGCTGTATAGCAGTAGCTCTTACCTGTGAGCATACTACAGAATCACCTGGAGGGCTTGATAAAATGCAGGTTCCAGGACCCCAGCCCCAATTTTCTGGGGCCCAGAGTGGGGCCTGAGAACCTGCATTTCTAATAATAATTTTCCAGCTAGTTCTGCTGCTGGAATATTGAGATATTATATTGAGAACTATTGCTGCAGAGTTAAGTGGGATGGGGACAGTTTGAAATACCAGGAAGAATTTGTATTTTAAGGAAACAGTATAAATGTCTAGAAGTCTGAAAGTAGAAAAAGGGGAATGAAACTTACAACATGAAGGGGGAAAATAGAAGTAAAATTCAGGTGTTTGTATAAAATGGTAAATTGGTTACATGTTGGTTCACAAAGGGATTTTAGGAAGATACATTAAATACTCCTATCATTATAAACTGGTATTGCACCAGAAAGCTTTGATCTCCAAAAACATCTTATGTTACTTCTGTAGTAGTCTGGCCTGGATGGAACATTGGTTTGACCCCGTGCAGCATTCCTAATGTTTGTATATTCTAATCCATTGGATGCTACTAAAGTGCTTTGCCAACAGATTTTATTCTCAGATAGTGCACAGCACTGAGAAGAAAATCACTTTGCAAATCCAATGATTTCATGGGCCACTAGGCTCCCTGCATTCTCTATTACCCAGTTTATCTTTTGTTCATTTAATGCATCACCAACAACATTGAATTAGCTTGTTGGGCAATTAGGTAAGATATTAAACTAAAGATGTACATATAAATATGTCAAGTAATTATTTTAAGAATACATATGTAAGGAGTAGCTGGAGTAGACACTTTGTAAAGACATTTCCTCCTGCTTTCTCTCGTAGAGAAAGCTCCAACTCTATAAATACACCTTTTTCTAAAGTGTGCACAGTGAAATAAGTTTCTATAATATAATTAATGTTTAAAAATCCTTTCCAAGGAAATTAGGTTTTGTAAACATCCTGGAAAATGTCAGGAAATTAAATTGGTGTTTGTTAGAACAAACATCCCAAATCAAATCCAGTACTGCAAATGTTGGTTCAGGGATGGTTTCTAGTCTCTTATCTTACCTGAGCTGTGGCCATGTAAAGCCCTTCTGCAGTTTTACTACTGCCTCGACTTTCCACAGAAATGCAGGAGACTCCAGTTTGATCCCTGGGTCGGGAAGATCCACTGGAGAAAGAAACGGCTACGCACTCAAGTATTCTAGGCTGGAGAATTCCATGGACAGAGGAACCTGGCAGGCTACAGTCCATGGGATCGCAAAGAGTTGGACAAGACTGAGAGATTTTCACTTCACTTCACTTGACTTTCCACACTAACCCTGAAACGTTGCTGGGAGATGTACATGGCGACATGTCTGGAAGCTGTGGTTCGATCCTGCTTTCTTTGCCTCTACTCTAATGTCATATCTTAGTCTTGCTAAATAGATCTGTCTCACACTGTCTTATTTCCCTGTTCTCTAAACATTTAAGTTTGGTGACTAAGCTTCAGCTTTATCCCTCTTCCCAAGGTCCTCTTTTGTCATCTGCCATCACCCATCTCAGGAAGGGGAAATGCAGTCCTAGATCCTAGACCTTTGGCTTGGACCCTACTCTGTAATGACAGATACCCCTCATTCCAATTTGCTTATACTTCCTGTAATTCATAAGCCACTCATCTGTGTGGATAGGCCAACATTTCATTTGTAAACCTTTGTTGATATTTACTTACCTGGAATATTGCCTGCTATCATGCTATTGTATTGGACATGCTGCTTTGGTCTCCATTTACCTCTGTTATGGGATCCATTCACCCAGATCCAATGTAGTGCTTGAGTCTTTTTCCAAATCCTGGCCCTTCTTCACCTGAGATATAGGACAATGAGTAAGTAGATTTACCTGGTTTGTTCCTTCTGAAAACATTGATTGCTTATTGGATGTCTGGAATGATATTGGCCACTGGGAGATGGACATGAGCAAGACATAGTTTCCTTTTTGAAGAGCTCATTCTGGATGACAGAATAAATAGGCGAACAACTGAAATATGTTTGAAGAATTCTAAGTATCTTGCTTACCAAGATATAGGTCAGATAGTTGTTCCTCCATAAACATTCATTCTATTAATATTGCTCAAAATCCGATAGGAGAAGGAAATGGCAACCTACTCCAGTATTCTTGCCTAGAGAATACTGTGGACACAGGAGCCTGGTGGGCTGCTGTCCACAGGGTCTCATAGAGTCAGGCACGATTGAAGCAACTTAGCATGAATGCATGCGTTGGAGAAGGAAATGGCAACCCACTCCATTATTCTTGCCTGGAGAATCACAGGGAAGGAGGAGCCTAGTGGGCTGCTGTCTGTGGGGTCGCACAGAGTTGGACACGACTGAAGCGACTTAGCAGCAGCAGCAAAATCCTATGCTATGCCAGGTTTTTGTTAACACACTGGGCCTGGATCCAGGGGTCCCTTCTGAGAACTGTGAGTCACACCTAGACATTCACCCTTGCTTCGAAAGCCCAGACCTTCCCCCTCCCAGAGATGAGTATTATGCATCTGCTGGCCCTAAGAAGTCAATAGGAGCCTTTTATAATAGATAACCTCTGAACCTGACTTCTGCTCCCTCAATCCACAGGTGATCTACTTGAACCCTATTGACTATAGAATGGGGAATTGCAAATTCAGTCACTTTGCTACCAAATCTATGTTTCCCCACAAACATCTGAATCTATCGTCAGCTTATTTCATTTCACCATTCTGGATTAGCTGGAGCTGGATATCTTGAAGGGATGAAAGTTTTCTGATCTGATTGCAGTGCTTATTGGAACAGGCAGTAAGAGACCCTGATGATAAACCTACCATAACTTTCAAAAGTCAGCATTAACCCCTAAGCACTAGTGGGCTGAGGTTGGGTTTCCAGTGGAAATGCCTGCCAGATGTCCCTATACTGTACCTCCTAATTTATTGAGGAGACAAGTGAGAAATCCCTGGAATTCCCTGAGTGAAGAGTGCCTGTCCAAGGATTTATGAGGTATTCTGTAATCTGAGTTGCAAAGACAGGCCATGGCCTTTGGCTGATGGATTGATATTTGAGCTTGAGATGGATATATCAGGGATTTTAGGACATCCTAGGGATAGATGAGATTGCCCCAGTGCCTCTCACTCAAACTCTAGAACTAATATCCACTTTCCCGTGCCCTTTGGCTCCTCTTCCCAGTTCTAAAGCAGCCCTAGTCCACTGGAGGATAATTCTGAAACAAGCCTGGAAATAAGCTCCCTGCCTATCTATGTTCCTGAAGTTTCATGAGGATTCTGAAGAAAAGAGACAGGTTTTTGGCTTAGAGAAGGTAGGATGGTGGGGATAAGGAGAGGGCTCAGAGGTGGTGGGATCAGTGTCAAGTACTCTGGAGAATTGTAGCAAATAGGACTAAAGCAGTGGCCCCAGACATAAAGGACAACCCAGAGTATGTTTGTACTTCAGCTGTGGAAATATAAGATCAGTAATTCAACCCGTTTTGCATCTGTTTGCTCATCTGTAAAACATATACCCTCTACTTTACAACATTCTTCATATAATCTTATAAGGAAAAGGGTCCTTGGACTTCCTTAGTCATCCAGTGGTTAAGACTCCATGCTTTCCCTTGCCAATGCAGGGGGCATGAGTTTGATCCCTGACCAGGGAACTAAGATTCCCACATGCTGTGGGGCATGGCCAGAAAGTAAAACAAAAAAGGTCCTGCTGTATAGCACAGGGCGCTATATTCAATATCCTATGGTAAACCATGATGGAAAAGAATATGAAAATACACACATATGTAACTGATTCACTTGCTATATGGTAGAAATTAATACACTGTAAATCAACTATCATCAATAAAATGTTTAAAAAAGAAAAAGCATGTTAAAGTGCTAGAAATATTTGAAGGGGTTATATAAATAAAATCGATTATATTATAGGCCATACTTCTGTCATTTTTCTCTTTCTCATTTGCATATTTCCTAATAAGTTTTTATGAATTTTCAATTAATTTTCCTTCCCCCTTGTTTATGAGCATACATGTCTTATTTAAGTTTTAAAATATCATTTCAGAGTTGATAAGGGTCTTCAAAAATTTAACCACATCCTTTATTTGATTATAATATTTTGTCTAGAAAAGTTGTCCTTAAAAAAAAATAAGGATTTGTTTTTAAAATTCTGATATAATCAAGGCTGAGTCTAAACAAATGCTCACAAGCCAAGAGAACAAGTAGGTCATGCAATGTGGGTGACTTTCCCAGTGTACCATAATTGTCCCTTAAAGCTGTTATGAATTATTCCAGAAACCCATATTTAGAGACTTTTAAAAAAATGCAGATTATTGGCCTGAGAAACAATTTTGTCTCTAAAGGAACATTTGCAGACTGTCGTGCAAATCTCTATTTGAGCTACTTTCACATTATGATCTTAGTGAATTCTTGACCAGATGGACTTGAACAGCTGCCACCCATGCCCAGTAAGTCCCTTTGCTTGAGAAAACAAAATAGCTCATTTGTTTGCAATTCCTTCCTGAAAGTACACAAGGGCAATTTTCTACATTGTGAATTACTTCTATCAGAGCAACATTCTCCCTGAAAGACCATAGCTCATTATGCTATTTAGAAACAAACAAAAAATATGCACAAACAGTTTTTTGCAGGAGTCTTATAATTTGCACCCAGAAGGGACAAGTTCCTTTTCAGATTGAGTTTTTGAAAAACCATTCCTCCGTTGCCATTATTTTCAACCAGACATGGAAGGTTTTAACTGAGAGAACCCCCTCTGAAATAATAATGCCTTACATTTGTGTAGCAGTTTATACTTTTCAAAGTGCTTTTAGACACTTTATCTCATTTGACCCTCAAAACCACATGGAGAGGCAGGGAAAGTGGGTGTGTTTACTTGTTACTTCGTAGATAAAGAAATCTATTCACTCCACAAATATTATCTGAGATTCTACCAATTCCATTGTATTCTAGTAAGTATTATAGAGGATAAACTCACACAGAGGAACCTATTTTGTACCTAAGATATAGAAACCTAAAGCTGAATAATAAAGAAATACATAATAGGTTCCAAAAGATGACAAAAAGCAATATATGGTTAAAATATTAGAAGTAAGTATGGTGTCCTGGAGGAGTATTTACTGTGTTCTGGAGGATTAAGGGAGACGTTTTAAAGCAGGTGGCACATAATAGTAGAATATATATGCCTGGAAGGAGGCTTAGAATTTGTGGAATCTGCAAGAATGTTTACTCTTTGGCATTGCAATCATATACAATCATATACTCATATAACCTTAAAAATGCAAAGATTTTAGCATCTAGTTTATTCTGATAGACCATGCCGGAACTGTTCCTATGGCACCCTGGGCAAAAGTGTTGGAACGGCTATAGTTTTTAAAAAATTCTAGCTCATGTGCAGTTGTAATCTCTATCATTCCACCCCTTGCTGACTGAAGCAACATAACACAGATCTATCTTCACTTCCTGTAGAAAGCCTTTAATATATCTGTAGACATACTATCAGATCTGTCTTTTCTTCTTTCCATTAAATCTTTTAAATTCTTTGAGTACCACAATCATTAGTATACTGCTGGACCCCTGTCTTATTTGTCCAAATTATCTATAACTTTTGCCATCTAAAACTGATATATTATTCAAGGGGTAGAATGAATTGTACATATGTCGAGTTTAATAAGATTCTTACTCCCTGGGCCCTAAACACCAGAGGGTTAAGTGTTTAGGCATTATGGTTATCTTTCCAATAGCTTTTAAACATGCAAGTTAATATTATTCGTTATGAACATTTCTCACACATAAGGGTAACTATCATGTGAAAGACTCTTAATTAATATGCCTGGAATGAGTTATGAATGCTTTCCTAAGGAACAAAGGCTACTTTCATTGCATGGCTTTGTCTTGTCCTTTTTTTCTTTTTCTTAAGTCATTCATGATCTGGCATATCCACCCAGATGATGCTTGCTTAAAGGACTTTTTTTAATACCAAAGCTCCAACTTAACAATGATCATTAAAATTTTGTTTCTCATTGTTATTAAACTGAGAAAATAAAAATTAATAGTTCATGTAAATTAATAAGCCAATACTGACCCCTGGTGTGTAGTGAAGAAATTACTTACTGGGTGAACTAGTGGACACTTGGGAAATGTTTTATGTTTTAATGTTTCTTCATCTTTGTCCAACCAAAGAAGTTTCCTGAGTTATAATTACAAATGTGGAAACTGGGGAATCCAAAGCTAACTAACTGAATGGAGAGAGTTCCTCTGTATTAGCCCTCTGTGGTCGGTAAGTAAAAAGAACTAGAAACTCTAGAATGGCCCCATTAGATGATGTTTTTGCCTGATATGGTCAGGTTTTAAGCAACTGTAAACACAGAAAATTGAGAAATGCTCTCTTCACTTGACTCCGTATGAACTGGATTTTATTTTTAAGACCTGTTGTGAATTTATCTAGGTGTGACCTCAGATGGTAGATGTCTTCTCTGGGTCTTCATTGCCTGCTATGCCCCAAAATACCTCTCCACTTGTCTCTGACACAAGGTTCCAAAGTCCTCCTTTTCTGATCTTATTTACTCTTGTTCCTTCTCCTGTACTTTTTCAAAAGCTGTACCATGTGCCTGGGATACACGATGCAGGTTCAGGCCCCAATGGCCACCAGCAGCTCTATTGCTGCCTTATCTTCTCCTGGGCTCACAGGATCCTAGAACCACACTTATCGGAGGAGTATCACTGGGCTTGTAGCCAATGAACTAGATTCTAATTTAATCCTGGCACTGCCACTGACTTGATATGAGGCCTATACAACTCACTTCAGCTCTAAGACTGCTGGATTTCTGTTTCTTAATATGTAAAAGTGGGTGATTAGACTAGGATCACTAACATCCCCTATGATACTCTAATTCTACAATTCAAGAAGTCTGAACTCAGGAAGCCAGTTTAGAACCTTGGGTTCTTTACTGCCTACAGTGCTTCCTCATCCCTTTCTCCTCCTCCTCTGTAGTTTGTCTAGATGTTTCTACAGTATACGCTTATGGTCATTAAACCATTGTACTGGTTATACTGTCTTGTAACTTCTTTTTTCCTTCATTGGCCTAACATGTGGCAGACTGTTACTATCTATTGAGTGAATTAAAAAAAGAATAAATTTCTCCATCCTGCAAGTCTGTATCTGCCATGTACCCCTTAGAAACTTCTGGACCCTGGAAGCTGTGTAGTCATATAACTTTTTGTCCTGATTGTACAAACCAGATAATATGCAGGGATGTTGCCTTTCAAAAACTCTCACAGGTGATGAATAGCTAAATGAGAGGACATTGCATTGTTATGGGGAAACTTCAGAGTGCTTTAGAATCACTTAGAGAGCTTTGAAACTCTGGAGACTGATATCATACTCCAGGACAATTATACTAAGTCTCCTACATACAGCTTTTCAAGTTGTGAAATTTCAAAGATGTGAATGTGAGTTCCATCAAGGTCAGGCGTGAGTGAAACTGCAGCTTGTCCTCCAGTTCCTATTGCTGACAATCTTGCAGTTCTTCCATCTCCTACCTCGTCTCCCTCTTCCAGCCCGGAACTCTTCTTGCCTGTTCACTCAATGCCGCCCCCTGTAGGCCAGTTGTTGTACTGCACTACTATACTTTTCAAGGTACTGTACTGTAAGATTAAAACTGCTTTCTTCATTTATTTGAGTTTGTTTTTTATGTATTATTTGTGTGAAAAGTATTATAAACCTATTACTGTGTTGCCGATTGTGTTAGTTGTGTACCAAGGCTAATTTTGTTGGAGTTATGAACAAATTAGACGAGTGCACTCTTGGAATGGAACTCATTCGTATGTAGGGGACTTACTATACAGCAGAATCTCTGGCAGTGGGGCCCAGCTATTGGCATTCCTTCAGAGATGCCTGGGTGAATGTAGGTGCAGCCAGAGTAGTGAACCATGGGCCACAATGTATAGGAGAGAGCTGACAAGCATCAGAGCACAGCCTGCTTTGGGGTGATTTGTTATGTAATAAGAAATAGGTTATGTTGTGTTATCAATGTGAACTCGTTCAAAAGACTGCTCACCAACCATGTATACTCTGTTTTTTAAAAGTAAACTCTATTTCACATTATGTATAATAACTATTATAACTTTGTAAACCTTCACTTCTTCCAGTTTTATTGTTACTTTCCATAAATGATTTATCTTCCGCTTTTTAGAAATAATAGGTGCCTCACATGAAAAACTCCTCCATTTTTGCCGCCAAATCTATAAATCTGTTTTCTTCTGTATTCTTCTTTTCCTAGTGCCTTTCAGCCAGTGTTTAACTTTCTAGAGTCATCGTCCATCTCTTTAAAGCAAAGATTCAGAAACACAGGTGTATGTATGTGTGTTTGAAGGAGATAAACAGCTCTGCCAACAAAAGATCCCTCTGAACCAGTATAAAAGAGAGAACATGTTACTAAGTAAGCATTATCAGATTTCCATGAGTGTAAGGTAGCATAAAAAGTGACGAAAAAGTCTGGACAGAGTTACACATAATTTATTTAACAAAGTAGAAGCAAGAATAACTTATCTCCTCAAGGAAGAAGGGACTACACGTGATGATGGTCTCCTTGTAAAAGTTTCCTGAGTTAATTTTGGAGGCATATATTTATAGTTCCAAGTATGAGGATGTCCCCAAATTTACATTGTAAAAGTTGGATCTTTTATTGGGCCTGATATCCTGTTAGGATTTGGAGGAGAGTGTGAGGAGATGGCCAGCTCCTCTGCATAGAAAGTTTCATCATTTTAGCCTTACAGTATGCCTTGGAAAGTATATGTGTGTAGACATTTCCAGTGAGAGGACTAAAAGCAATGGCATTTCAGTAGAACACCTAGCAGTAGACCTTGGTATCTAAATGCCATTTTTCAATGAAGGGTATCAGTGCTTATTTGAAAAATGGTAATTCCTGGACCAGGTAGGGAAAATGTAAGATGAGCCCAGAACATCTCATGGTCCTAGAAAATGAGGAAGCTCTACAGTATTTAAAATATACAAGAAAAAGATGGGCACTTGTTGAAAGAACATAGCAGACATCCTGAAGGGGCACCTAAAGGCTAAAGCTCAAGCAATTTGAGCAATACAATAAATAACGATATTATTGGATTTTTTTCCATCAGATCAGATCAGTAGCTCAGTCATGTCCAACTCTTTGCGACCCCATGAATTGCAGCACGCCAGGCCTCCCTGTCCATCACCAACTCCCAGAGTTCACTCAGACTCACGTCCATCGAGTCAGTGATGCCATCCAGCTGTCTCATCCTCTGTCGTTCCCTTCTCCTCTTGCCCCCAATCCCTCCCAGCATCAGAGTCTTTTCCAATGAGTCAACTCTTCGCATGAGGTGGCCAAAGTACTGGAGTTTCAGCTTTAGCATCAGTCCTTCCAAACAAATCCCAGGGCTGATCTCCTTCAGAATGGACTGGTTGGATCTCCTTGCAGTCCAAGGGACTC
>NW_011494902.1:6717021-6718041 GCF_000754665.1 Bison bison bison | reverse complement strand
ATGGGACCAGATGCCATGATCTTCGTTTTCTGAATGTTGAGCTTTAAGCCAACTTTTTCACTTTCCACTTTCACTTTCATCAAGAGGCTTTTGAGTTCCTCTTCACTTTCTGCCATAAGGGTGGTGTCATCTGCATATCTGAGGTTATTGATAGAATAAATATTTGAGTCTCTAATCATACGAATAATTGAATAAATACATAAATGGAGAGAGTAGTAAGATAGCTCTTGCTTAAGAAAAATTCTAAATATATGTAGAGATAAAGAGGAAGATGGAAAAATCCCCATTAGGCAACCTGTACAAAATAATCATTAGTGATAAGATCTACCAATGAATATACAAATTAGTGGGAAAAGTTTGAGGTAAAAGGACATTTGCACCATATCGAAGTATCTCAATATATTAATGGGGAAGATAGCCTCTTTAAACATAGAGAAATCTAGCAGATACATCCTTAGCCAAGGAAGTGATGAACGTAAATGCCATCAATAAAAAGACAAACCATTACTATCACTTTATACCTACTGTGATGTACTGAGAAAGGAACATCACTTTTGATTATTCTTGCTCAAAATTCATATCCTCAATCCAATCATGAGGAAACATTAGACAAACCAAAATCTGAGGCACAGCCTACAAAACAACTAACTAGTACTCTTCAAGTTGGCAAGATTCTAAAAAAATGAAGAAAAATGGAGGAGGTCATAGATTAGAGGAGACTAAGAAGACATGACAACTAATTGCAAAGTGGGATCCTCTGTGGAATCCTGGAATATAGAAAGGATGTTATTAGAAAAATAGATGGAATTTTTTTCCATTTTGTGTATTTATTTTTTGTCGAAGGTTAATTACACAATTGTGTAGTTTTCTGTCATACATCAACAAGAATCAGCCATAAGTACATTCATGTCCCCTCCCTCCCCAACTTCTCTCCCACCCACTACCTTTCTAGATTGTCACAGAGCACCTCTTTGAGTTCCCTGAGTCATAGAGCAAATTCCCATTGGCTGTCTATTTTGC
>NW_011494902.1:6715839-6716921 GCF_000754665.1 Bison bison bison | reverse complement strand
TGGAGTGGGTTGCCCTTTCCTTCTCCAATGCATGAAAGTGAAAAGTGAAAGTGAAGTCGCTCAGTTGTGTCCAATTCTTAGCGACCCCGTGGACTGTAGCCCACCAGGCTCCCCCCATCCATGGGATTTTCCAGGCAAGAGTACTGGAATGGGGTGCCATCACCTTCTCTGATAAAGAATTCCTACAGATCAATAAAAAAAAAGTTTGACAGTTGGGCAAGAGACCTTTAATAGGCACTGCACTGAATGGGATACCAGCTGGTCAATAAACTCAGGGTATGTGCTTGACCTAATGACTAATGAGGAAGTCGTAAAGTAAAACCAAAAGGAACTTTCTGTCTTCCTCTTCCGCTTCCCCATTGCCTTCTCTTTCCTTTCCCTTTTTTTTTTTCTTCCTTTCTTGTATAATTCAGTCCTAAAATCATTAGGTGGGACAGAATAAGGAATGCATGGTGTCTACACATGCAGGATGCCTGTGTGGGTTGAAGCCAGAGCTAAGTAAGGGCTTCAGTGCATGTAGCTGACCCTCTATGCAGTGTCAGTCCAAACAGGGAAGGAGCCCATCCAGATAGAAGTATTTTCTAGCATTTGTTTTTTCTGTTCAAGGGGCCAGTGAGAGAAGAGCCCCAGTCAGGGCAGTGGCACAGAGTGGAGGTTCAGAAGAAAAAGGGGAATAAAAAAGTGTCCCTGTGGAAGAAGTTCAATGTGGGGTTTTAGAGTCCAAGCAGAGTGAGGAGGGCATCTGTATTGCAGGGCTATACCTAATGTTAGCTATTGGAGCCAAGGAAGGGGAGAAAGAAGGGGTCAGTGGAGAAATGGAGGCAAGCCAGTGAGGGATGCTAGAATCCGGCAAGATGAAAAAGGCATTACCAGAGGTGTGGCTTAGTGGGGAGTGTCAGAGTTGGAACAGGCTGGAGCAGGCACCCACATGAGGTTAGCTCAGGAAGGAAGAAAAGAGTATTATAACACGACATTACAACCTCCAGACCACAGCCTGAGTGTGACAGCCGAGGGATGGTGGAGTCACAGTAGAGCGAGAAGGGTGAGTGTAAAGGGGTTTCCCTTCAATGTTTAGTCACCAA
>NW_011494902.1:6715113-6715739 GCF_000754665.1 Bison bison bison | reverse complement strand
CAAAATTAAATTTTAATCCCTCCTTCCCTCATAAAAAGCTCCAGAGATAAACAATCCAAAGGAACAGAATTAAGAGACAGAAAGAAATCAACACAAACATAGATATGTGACTTATAACAAAGATGACATTGTAAAGCAGTGGAAAATGAAGGTATGTTTATTAAAAAGTAGCGTTGGGTGAAATAATCGTATGTGGAGAAAAAAAGAAAATTGACTGGTGTCTCATATGCAATAGTTAATTTGAGGTGAATTCTAGATCTAAATATGAAACGGGAAATAGTATTTTAGAATGTAATATGTGAGAATACCCTTGTGATGTTGATATAAGATTTTTAAAACAAAACAAATAAAATAAAAACGACAAAGGAAAGCACTGTTACACAGCAAATGTAAAGTTATAATTTGGACTACATTAAAATTCAGTGCTTCTATTCAAAAATATATTCAATTTGGTGCCTGAAAAGTCAAGTCACATATTGGAAGAAGATATATACAATACATGTAACTATAAAAGTCTCATATCCAGAATATATAAAGAATTCCTGCTGCTGCTGTCGCTTCAGTCGTGTCCGACTCTGTGCGACCCCATAGATGGCAGCCCACCAGGCTCCGCCGTCCCTGGGATT
>NW_011494902.1:6710347-6715013 GCF_000754665.1 Bison bison bison | reverse complement strand
CCATCTTTGCATGAAATGTTCCCTTGGTATCTCTAATTTTCTTGAAGAGATCTCTAGTCTTTCCCATTCTGTTGTTTTCCTCTATTTCTTTTCAGTGATTGCTGAGGAAGGCTTTCTTATCCCTTGTTGCTATTCTTTGGAACACTGCATTCAGATGCTTATATGTTTCCTTTTCTCCTTTGCTTTTCGCTTCTCTTCTTTTCACAGCTATTTGTAAGGCCTCGGTGTGTCTATATATTATATTATATGTATTATATAGACACACCTTGATGTATATAATATAATATATATATTATATAAAATATATATGTATTACATATAATATAATATATAGACACATCTTGATGTATATAATATATATATACACACACATACATACATGGATAGATAGATAATTTCATTTATATAAAGTTCAGTATCCAGGCAAAATTAATCTTTTGTGTAAGAAATCAAAATAATAGTTGCCTTTGGAAAAGAAAAAAGGACTGATAACAGAGTGAACATGAAGCATGCCATAGGGTAAGAGTTGCAGGTTAAATGTTATTTCTTGACTTGACAGATAGTTAAATGGCTTTACTCACTTTGTAAAAATTAATCAAGCTTAAACTTTATCATTATATGTACATATATGATATGTTGATAAAAGTAACTTTTAAAATGTTATGTGTGTACATACACAGGTATGTGCACATACATGTACTCAAAAGGCATACCTGCCTTTAGGGTCATTTAACTTAGCACTGAGTGGGTAGTGTTTCAATGTTTCTTTATTATTGTAGGATGTGTTTCTTTATTGTTATACCTATTAAAGTTTTTTTCTATTATTTTTTTGAGTGTTTCCTTCTCCTTATTTTTCCTGTTCTATCCCTTGGTGACTCCTTTAGGTGGATATGTGATTTATGGGTTTAATTTCCATGTCATTTAATTTTTTCTTAAGTTTTAAAATCTTTTTATACATTTAAAAACTTATTTTCAGATGATTCACTGAGGTTGATCTTCTATCTTACTAATTCAATACAAAGGTATAGAATATTCATGCATAGAAAATACTAGGCAGCTACTTAAAAAAAAATGAAAGATGTTGGTCTTACAGTGTATAGGTACCATGGTAATAGGAATATAATTTTGCACTTTTAAATGAAATATAGCACAATATATGTAGTATGTTACTTTAGTCAAAAATTTCTGTGTGCATGTGGTCTGTATTTCTTAGTGTATTGTTAGAAATGTATAATATTATTTGGGTGATTTGGTTGCCAGTAATAGAAGTTGGTGATTTGTTTGCAAGTAATAGAAGAGTAAAAGAGAATTTCTTAATAGTGGCAATATGAAATCAAGTCCTCCCATTTTTCTATGTAACAAGACCTCTGAAATGGCAAATACCACATTTTCTGCAACATTTCAACAACGTTATCAAACACCCAGGGTTTTCTCTGTCTTTCTACACTGCTATCTTTAGTATGCTTGCTTTTCATTCCTTCACAAAAGAAAAGGAGGAATTAAATCAACATTTATATTCATTTGTGCTCCAATAACGCAACTAAAGGAACACACTAATATGTCAAGAAACATATTTTCTATTTCTTGATTTTGAGTTTATGGATTGGTTGAAGCAGTTCTACATCAGACTGTGGGTGAGGTTCAAGTGTGTTTCATAAGTCTTTCTATCTTGGACCTGGGTTAATGTACAGAGACTACTTAGGACATACGATTTTTATAATTCAGTGCAAGGAAATACATGATGCTTCTTTAAAGTTTTGCTTAGAACAGGCGCTATCTCACTTCTAGATGACCATGTGTGTTCAGTCGTGTCCAATTCTTTACAATCCGTGGAGTGCAGCCCTCCAGGCTCCTCTGTCCATGGGGATTCTCCAGGCAAGAACTGAAATGGGTGGTCATGCCCTTCTCCAGGGGATCTTCCTAACTCAGGGATCAAATCTATGTCTCTTAGGTCTCCTGCATTGACTGGTGGATTCTTTACCACTAGCACCACCTGGGACACCCATACCTGGGAAGCCCAAGTACCTGGCCGTTAGCTCAGTTGGTTAGAGCATGGTGCTAGTAATGCCAAGGTCATGAGTTCCATCCCCGTACAGCCCAAACTCTGCAATGTCTATGACCAATGTAAAGAGGAAACAAATAATTATGAACCGATAAGACAATCTACCACAACAGTCATGGCTTAGACCAATCATGGTTCATCCCCTCAGATTGGGAGAGGAGTCCAAGTTCTGTAAACTTGTTGCAATGTGCACAAAATATGATTATTATAAACTAAGCGAATAAGAGATTGTGGTTATTAACTAGACAATCAACATTACCTGACATAGTTCATATCAACATTATGATGGGTAAGACCTGGATGGAGAAGAGAAGGGGTGAGACAGTGTGAGACAAAAATGAAACAGTTCTGTGTTGACTTCTCTCTATTTAAGCAAATAAAATGGAAGCCTCTTCTAATCAGGAAAATGTACCACATTGGAAAAGTAACTCAGATGTAGATGAAAATATCACCAGTTTATTTATTGATTAAGCATTTTAATTCAACAATTTGGAGAGAGACTTTCTGTCTTCCAGGAGCCATTCTGCCTTATTTCAAAAAGGCTGAAATCTATGTATTTTGAGTATTTATTTCACATTATATCCAACAACTCGGTGACACATTGAAGGAGAAACTCCCAACTGGTCTTACCTTCAAGACAGCCATATTTTTATTATTTTAATTCTGGCACATCCACTGACACAGACTGTTCACTTATGTTACTGTCATGGACAAGTGATGCAGGGAGAGAAACACTGCTGATCTGTGAAATTAGACAATACATTAAATCTGTCTTGGCATTTAAGCCACAGTAAGTACCATGTTTAATTAGGTTTATGAAATGACATCTTGTTCAGGGCAGGGATCAGTATGGAAGAGAGGCTTTAATGGATGCTAAATTAAATGCCTAAGCTAAACTGTTTTATGTACAAGTCTGTAATTTCAGACCTATGTCTCTCAAATGAATCACAAACTGACCTCTTTGAGCATCCTGTAGGACGTAGTTTGTGTGACATTATATGGAATTAATTTTAAAAGCTTAGTCTGACTTCTTTCCAATTATATGCCAAAAAACATAACTGGAAACACTCTTTTTCTGCATTTTCTGACATTTCTTCTGTAATACTGTTAATAGATGGCTTTAAAACTAAAATCACAGTAAGTGCAAGAACCTATCCAACTGTTAATATCTGAATATTAGGATTTATCAACTGTAGCATGTCTAAATATACAAAATCAACCTTTTCTGGTTTTTTGGAACTGCTTAGATGTGGAAGTAAAGACCTCATTTCATGTGGAAGTGCCCTATGAGGCACAATTTTCATAAAGGCCATTTAAATGACTGTTTTAATTTGTAGACCAGACTGTGTGTGCCTGAAACCCCAGACTAATGAGACACTTTTTCAGAGGATTTCCCTTCTAAATAAACAAGGCCATTTGCACTGACCCAGGAATCTTAGTTGTAGCTAAAAGACTAATTAGACCAATATTATAATGGGCACATCTAAAACAATAAAAGGAATATTCTTTCCATCTTCAAGGTTAGATGCTCCTTCAAATGAAATCTATTTATCTGGATTGTTTTTAATGTTTTCCTTTGCACCTATAAAGAAACTGAAAGACTTTTCCTTTTAAGAAACATTTTGAAAATTCATTATTTTTACAATATATGCATATATAAACTCTTCTATAAATGAATTCCCAAACTAAATTTTTCCCTTGGTAATTTGATTTAAAAGAAAATTAGAACAAATCATTATGAGTAGAATGCTTTCAATTAAGACATAATTAATTAAATGTGCAAATGCAGAATACATTTGGCTGTGCAATTAGATGACTGATTATACTGGAAATCTAATTTCATACTTAAATTGCCCACCACACCCCCATCTTGATCTACTGACCCACCACAATTGACCACAAGGTTGGACCTTACCCCTGGAGGAAGTGACCTCGGTGAACAGCGTTTTTGCAGTGATTCTATAATCATCTCTTCATGTCTGTCTTTAAACAGTGATTAGAAACAGCATGCATGAAGAAGCTTCTTGCCTTTATTCTTATTTAAAATAAAACAAGATGCTTATTGAAAAATAAGTGGTGCATAACTTGGCAAATTGTGAAAGATCCCTTTTTATTCCATTGTACTTAGTAACTTTTCTATTCAGATACTCTTTAAAAGTCAGTTGATAATCAAAATGATGGACATGTATGAAAAGTTACTGAGCTTTGAATTTTTTACTCCCAATTTATTTAGTATGACATTGCAAATTGTCTTTAAGTTATACATACAAGTATGTGAAAGCCACACTTTGCTGTTAGTATTTATGGGTTAGAAAAGTCCTCAAACTAACCAAGACAGTGAATTTTAGTGCCATAAGTAGTGCAGGTGGTGATTTAGTAAGTATTCTAACTGATGTGCATCAATGTTGCTCAGAAATAGAAGAGATTCCCATCTCATATACAAAGTGAAAGTGTTAGTTGCTCAGTCGTGTCTGACTCTTTGGGACCCCATTGATTTTAGCTCACCAGGCTCCTCTGTCCATAGGATTCTTCAGGCAAGAATACTAGAGTGGGTTGCCATTTCCTTCTCCAGGAGATCTTCCTGACCCAGGGATTGAACCTATT
>NW_011494902.1:6708116-6710247 GCF_000754665.1 Bison bison bison | reverse complement strand
TGGTGGGCTGCTGTCTATGGGGTCGCACAGAGTCGGACACGACTGACGCGACTGAGCAGCAGCAGCAGCAGTGACAATACACCAATGCGGATAATTCGTTGTGCATAGGAGAAATCTTTTTTGTAGGAAATATTGTTGTTGTTCAGTTACTAAGTTGTGTCCAACTCTTTGTGACCCTATGGATGGCAGCACACCAGGCTTCCCTACCCTATAGGAAATATACCCCAAAGTAAATGTTGAGGGGTATTGTGCTTCAGGTCAGCAGTGTGTTGTCAAATGGTTGAAGAAAAGTTTTCTTGTATTTTACTTTCCACTTTTGTCTAGGTTTGAAATCATTTCTAAGTTAAAAAATTTTTAAAGAGCTACAACTGGATAATGAAAAAGGGAGAGAGAGATAGCGAGAAAGAGACTATACTGAGTAATAAGAATGTGGAGAAATTGGAACATTAACATATTGATAGGAGCATAAGCTCGCACAACATTTGGAAACCTAAGCTTTATCTTCTAAAACTCAGTATATGTGTACATTAGGAACCATCACATTCCACAGAACCTACTCATATAAGATGTTCATTTAAATGCAAAGGATGTAATATACAGAGGGCCTGAAAGACATCCTGCAAGCAAGCTTTACAGGGCTGACCTTATTCACTCACACAGATTGCACTCTGTCTCCAGCTTGAACCACCAAGATCTGTCCTAGGAATCCTGCTTTCTGGAGAACTCACAGGAGAAACATTGAGCCAGCCTTTTATAACCCCTTGACTGTGTAATCAAGGTAGGTTGTCAGACCAATTAGACTAATTATAAACCAGCAGTGAAACCAAACCAAAAGCAAATAAACAAAAATACCTCACCCTGAAGGTCACTAGAAGATGCTTATTGACTTTAAATTGCACATTTTAAATCTCATTGCTGTTATCTTGGCCAAGAGTCGAAAATCCAGATATCCAGTTTCCCCAGAGATAAAGACAGAGTTTCTGCTGTTTAGCTGGAAATCCATTCATATTTTCACATAAAAATAGATTGGAATATTTAAAGCATAATATTTATAATAACCAAAAACTGAAAGCAATACAAATAGCCATTGGAAACAAAAACAATAAATTGTTGGCTTGTACATGGAATACTGCAGAACAATGAATAAATATGCACTACTGTTATGTAAAATAGCATAGATGAATATCAAAAATAATCTACTAAGTGAAGATATCTGAAAGAAAAAAATAGATGTATGCATGCATGCCAAGTCACTTCAGTCATGTCCAGCTCTTTGTGACCCCATGGACTGTATAGCCTGCTAGGCTTCTCTATCCATGAAATTCTCAAGGCAAGAATACTGGAATGAGTTGCCAAACCATCTTCAAGGTGTGTGTGTGTGTGTGTATACACATCAAGGTGTGTGTGTGTATATATATATATATATATAATATTGTATACATCAGTCAGTTCAGTTCAGTTTAGTCGCTCAGTCGTGTCCGACTACTTGCTACCCCATGAAGCATAGAACACCAGGCCTCCCTGTCCATCACCAACTCCAGGAGTTCACTCAGACTCACGTCCATCGAGTCAGTGATGCCATCCAGCCATCTCATCCTCTGTCATCCCCTTCTCCTCCTGCCCCCAATCCCTCCCAGCATCAGAGTCTTTTCCAATGAGTCAACTCTTCACATGAGGTGGCCATAGTACTGGAGTTTCAGCTTTAGCATCATTCCTTCCAAAGAAATCCCAGGGCTGATCTCCTTCAGAATGGACTGGTTGGATCTCCTTGCAGTCCAAGGGACTCTCAAAAGTCTTCTCCAACACCACACTTCAAAAGCATCAATTCTTCAGCACTCAGCTTTTTTCACAGTCCACTTCTCACATCCATACATGACCCTGGGAAAACCATAGCCTTGACTAGACGGACCTTTGTTGGCAAAGTAATGTCTCTGCTTTTCAATATGCTGTCCAGGTTGGTCATAACTTTCCTTCTAAGGAGTAAGCGTCTTTTAATTTCATGGCTGTAGTCACCATCTGTGGTGATTTTGGAGCCCAGGAAAATAAAGTCTGACACTGTTTCCACTGTTTCCCCATCTATTTGCCATGAAGTGATGGGACCAGATGCCATGATCTTCATTTTCTGAATGTT
>NW_011494902.1:6707043-6708016 GCF_000754665.1 Bison bison bison | reverse complement strand
TAGTAAGTATTCTAACTGATGTGCATCAATGTTGCTCAGAAATAGAAGAGATTCCCATCTCATATACAAAGTGAAAGTGTTAGTTGCTCAGTCGTGTCTGACTCTTTGGGACCCCATTGATTTTAGCTCACCAGGCTCCTCTGTCCATAGGATTCTTCAGGCAAGAATACTAGAGTGGGTTGCCATTTCCTTCTCCAGGAGATCTTCCTGACCCAGGGATTGAACCTGGGTCTCTTGCATTGTAGGCAGATTATTTACTGTCTGAGCCACCAGAGAAGCCCTGACATACACAAAACTACATCTAATTCCAAAAATTAAAGTCAGTATTTATCCTCTGAATCAGACATTGCTTTAAGTTTTTGAATAGTTGAAAAATTGGTAAAATGTTTTCAAGGATTCTAAAAAGTTAGTAATTGGGAAAGGAGGAAAACAGTAATGAAAGGATGTTTGTTGAATGTCTATTCTGTCCCCAGCCATGAGCTACATATTCTTTTGCATCATGTCTATATTTGTCAGTTTTTAATGTATCATCAATCAGCTCCAAGCCCTTCAGTTCAGTTCAGTCGTTCAGTCGTGTCTGACTCTTTGCAACCCCATGAATCACAGCAAGCCCAGGCCTCCCTGTCCATGACCAACTCCTGGAGTTCACTCAGACTCACGTCCATCGAGTCAGTGATGCCATCCAGCCATCTCATCCTCTGTCATCCCCTTCTCCTCCTGCCCCCAATCCCTCCCAGCATCAGAGTCTTTTCCAATGAGTCAACTCTTCACATGAGGTGGCCATAGTACTGGAGTTTCAGCTTTAGCATCATTCCTTCCAAAGAAATCCCAGGGCTGATCTCCTTCAGAATGGACTGGTTGGATCTCCTTGCAGTCCAAGGGACTCTCAAAAGTCTTCTCCAACACCACACTTCAAAAGCATCAATTCTTCAGCACTCAGCTTTTTTCACAGTCCACTTCTCACATCCATACA
>NW_011494902.1:6706393-6706943 GCF_000754665.1 Bison bison bison | reverse complement strand
TTTTGGAGCCCAGGAAAATAAAGTCTGACACTGTTTCCACTGTTTCCCCATCTATTTGCCATGAAGTGATGGGACCAGATGCCATGATCTTCATTTTCTGAATGTTGAGTTTTAAGCCAACTTTTTCATTCTCTTCTTTTACCTTCATCAAGAGGCTTTTGAGTTCCTCTTCACTTTCTGCCATAAGGGTGGTGTCATCTGCATATCTGAGGTTATTGATATTTCTCCCGACAATCTTGATTCCAGCTTGTGCTTCTTCCAGCCCAGCGTTTCTCATGATGTACACTGCATAGAAGTTAAATAAGCAGGGTGACAATATACAGTCTTGACGTACTCCTTTTCCTATTTGGCACCAGTCTGTTCCATGTCCAGTTCTAACTGTTGCTTCCTGACCTGCATATAGGTTCCTCAAGAGGCAGATCAGATGGTCTGGTATTCCCATCTCTTGAAAAAGTTTCCACAGTTTATTGTGATCCACACAGTCAAAAGCTTTGGCATAGTCAATAAGGCAAAAATAGATGTTTTTCTGGAACTCTCTTGCTTTTTCGAT
>NW_011494902.1:6684812-6706293 GCF_000754665.1 Bison bison bison | reverse complement strand
ATATTGAGTGCAGCACTTTCACAGCATCATCTTTCAGGATTTGGAATAGCTCAACTGGAATTCCATCAGCTCCACTAGCTTTGTTTATAGTGATGCTTTCTAAGGCCCACTTGACTTCACATTCCATGATGTCTAGTTCTAGGTGAGTGATCACACCATCGTGATTATCTGGGTCGTGAAGATCTTTTTTGTACAGTTCTTCTGTGTATTCTTGCCACCTCTTCTTAATATCGTCTGCTTCTGTTAGGTCCATACAATTTCTGTCCTTTATCGAGCCCATCTTTGCATGAAATGTTCCCTTGGTTATCTCTCATTTTCTTGAAGAGATCTCTAGTCTTTCTCATTCTGTTGTTTTCCTCTATTTCTTTGCATTGATCACTGAGGAAGACTTTCTTATCTCTCCTTGCTATTCTTTGGAACTCTTCATTCAGATGTTTATATCTTTCCTTTTCTCCTTTGCTTTTCACTTCTCTTCTTTTCACAGCTATTTTTAAGGCCTCCCCAGACAGTCATTTTGCTTTTTTGCTTTTTTTTTCCATGGGGATGTCCATAGTTCATCAGGCACTCTATCTATCAGATCTAGGCCCTTAAATCTGTTTCTCATTTCCACTGTATAATTTAAGGGATTTGATTTAGGTCATACCTGAATGGTCTAGTGGTTTTCCCTACTTTCTTTAATTTCAGTCTGAATTTGGCAATAAGGAGTTCATGATCTGAGCCACAGTCAGCTCCTGGCCTTGTTTTTGTTGACTGTATAGAGCTTCTCCATCTTTGGCTGCAAAGAATATAATCAATCCTTTATATCTTTTCATGAGATGCTGGGTCTGGAAATCTGCAAACTATCTTTCCCAGAGCCAGCACACAAAGAATCATGGGAATATCTCTTGGATAAAAGAAATCACTTTAGCCTGAATTATGGTCATTGTCATTTCAGCTCATTGAGTTAGATGTTTTCCTCTTCAGATAACTTTCAGAAATACAAACATCCACCAAAGAAAACAGTCTCCTTTCGGGTCACTGAAGCTTCAATATTAGCAGATTTGTCCCATAGTTTTCTCAACAGTAGTGGGTACTTTGTCACTAAGGCAGCATAGGGATCCTGTATAGAACAAAAAAAAAGCATTGTAAACAAAGGGAAATAGACAGCATCAAAGCTTATTGATCTTGTAATCATTGTCTTATTTTGATCCTAGAGCTATTGAGGTATCTCTCAGTTTCCCTTTGTGTGTGGTTCTTGATCCAATTGTGGTCTGACCTTGAGGAGTTGACTGTAAAATCAAGAATATTGAGAAACAAAGATACCCAATTGTTAACAGTCCTTAACTAGGAAATTGAAAACAGTGGTTCTCAACCTTCACTACTCATTGGAACCACCTGGGAAATTTAAGAGTTGCTGATACGTGGGTACTATGCCTAGAAATTTAAAAAAATTCTCCAAATGATTCTGACATTCTAGTCAAGGTGAAGACTAACTACTCCAAAGAGCTATTAAAATTTACATTTATTGTGTGCCCACAGGATTTATGATTTAGGAAGACCTAGCACAAAGAAATGGAGAAGGCAATGGCACTCCACTCCAGTACTGTTGCCTGGAAAATCCCATAGACAGAGGAGCCTGGTAGGCTGCAGTCCGTGGGGTCGCTAAGAGTCGGACACGACTGAGCAACTTCACTTTCACTTTTCACTTTCATGCATTGGAGAAGGAAATGGCAACCCACCCCAGTGTTCTTGCCTGGAGAATCCCAGGGACAGGGTAGCCTGGCGGGCTGCCGTCCATGGGGTTGCACAGAGTCGGACACGACTGAAGTGACTCAGCAGCAGCAGCAGCAGCAGCACAAAGAAAAGATTAGGAAAATTCATTACTCTCTTACTTTGCCAGTCAGCATCCCATTCAGAATCCATGCTTTTCTTACTTCCATGCCCATTTTTCCACCCAATCAACCTTTGCCTCCTGTTGCTAGAAGGAGCTAACAGTTAAGGGACTGTTTCACTGGATGTTTAAAGACTACAGTAGTCATAGAAAATGTGAGATATCACAAAGTCCCACCTTTAGTGAAAAGGTGCAAAGAGAAATAGGTTTTGATGGAGAACTCTTTGAATGATGCAAGATTCCCTAGAAACTGTTTTTTGCATCAATAGTTGGTTTTCTGTGGAGAGATAAACTGAAATACAAATAACGGATGGAAAGTTAGAGATGATTGTTTTTTCTTTTCAGGACCCATATGTAGCCTTGCGGAAGGCAACCAGAAGAGTCAGAGAGGTATGTGGACTCACATAGCCAGGATAAGAGAAGGTAGGAAAATAAACGTGAGACAAGAAGTAGGTATGTTGTATATAACATGATTCAATATTTGTATATATTGCAAAATGATCACCACAATAAGTCTAATTAGCATCTTTCACCATACAAAGTTACAGAATTTTTTTCTTTTGATGAGAACTTTTAAGATCTATATGTTTGTATTTTTAATAAAAGGCTCATCTCCCTCTATGAGCCTAAAATTCCAACTGCATTCTTTGTGTCTTTTCCCAATTTTCGACCTAGAATTGTGGGGTTTCCTTAAGATTAACTTTCGCTGAAGAAGGATTGGCAGGGTCAATGTGACAGACGTTTACTGATACCCCAGATAAATGGTTGTTAAATTTGAGTATGTGGTCAGAAACACCTGAAGGGCTTATTTTAAACAGACTTCTGGGTGCCACTCCAGAGTTTCTGATTCAGCAGGTCTGAGCCAGGGCTTGAGAATGTGCATTTTGAACAGATTCCCAGGTGATGCTCTTATGGCAAGCTGTTTGAGGGTCACTCAAAGCCCCTAGTTGTTAATAAGCTTCAGCTGATTAGAACCTGTTGTAATGAAACACAACACTGGATTTTATCTCTTAGGCAAGTGCTACTCCAAGTGAAAACATTGCATTTTACAGAAAAGAACACCTCGAAGCGGCATCCAGAGTCAGGTCTCAAAAGCAATGCTAGACAGTTGTTGACAAAGGGTTGAGGAGGGTCATTTAGCCCCAGGATTATTTGTAACATAAAAAATACCTTGAAGTCGCAGATAGCAAGATCCTTGGAGAATTGTTGAGCAGACTGAGTTGGGTTCAGTGAAGGGACCATATGGATCTGGAAGAATAAATAAGATATTTATGTGTCTGTGCAGCATTTGAATGGTAATTTGACCATAAAATAGCAAGTATAATCCATCAAAAAAATGACTAGAAACACTAAATATTTAGAATTATGTTGAAAGTAAATTTGAAACACCTAAAATACTAGCACTTATTACCTTATGGGTACATGTGGGTGCACACAGAGTATTATTTGTGGAGTTTCCCCAATTTTTTTCTTTATAACTATGTATATTCAATACTTCATGTATTATTATGAAAAGGTGGATTTTACTCTTTATGATTTTGGCTGGATTCAGATTGCACATTTAGTTTCAAAGGATCACTTAGATTCAAAGAATTTTTGACAAGATCTAAACTAATTTATGAGAAAAGAAAAGCAAACCTATTTTTAGTAACAGCAATGACAGTGCCATGGGATATTTTAGAGAGGCTCCACTTATTTGAGTATATAAATTCTGGTATGTTTGATAAAGAAAAACTTTCTGTAATAAAGTAATTCTGATCATCTACATTTAAACTATTGTAAAATGTTTATGGTGTTTAGATATGAGAAGAAATTAGACCCAAAGCATGTATGGGTATCCAGTATGAATTCACTGTGTAATTAAGGTCAATATAATTTCCCATAGTCTGTTCTGCTGGGTTAGCCAATATACTGAAGCCAATTTACTGTAGAGACTTCCTAATTTAGGCAGACTAATTTCTATACCAATTCAACAGCTCAAGATGCCAAATGCTTTTCTTTCAATTGAAAAATCAAAGAGAAAATCTATTTCTGTAAGTAGGAAAAATGAAAGGCAAAGTAACTATTTCTCCTTCTAGTCGTGATGAAGCTAGAGTCATCTGATAGATTCTAGACTCAAAGTGGTCTTCACTCCTTGATGCTTCAGAGTGTGGGGAGGATATATGGAAAGGTGCTGTGTATGAATGACCATTCTAGCTCTATTTTTTTTACTGTGTGCATAAAGTCTCTGGTAGAAGAGCACATGGAAGTGATAAGAATTTCTAAATAATTGAATGGAACAGGATGCTGTTGGAAACCCAGTTTTATATGCCTGAAAAGAATGAAGGAGAAGGGGGAAAACTGAGATGATTGCTAGAGAAAAATAGAGAAGAGAAGCAGTCTTGGTTAAGGAGGTCCCACCCTGCCTGTTTTTAACATGAAGTTCCCTAGAAAGTCTACGTATGAATGTATACCTTTATTATTTTCTGCATATTTACAATGATAAATAATTTTGAGTTTACTGGTAAACATTAAAAGATAGAGGACTTTCCCAGGTGTTTATCTAGTTGTATCAGTACTGTTTATTAAATAATCCATCATTTTCTCATGTAATTGAATTTACTACATAGATCTTCTGATGCTTTTCATATGTATTGGATGCTGTTTCTGGGTTCTCTTTTCTGTGCCACTGATCTGTTTGTCCTCTTATATAAATGCAATCATGAATTAATTATTCATAATATTTCATAAATATTCATAATGGCGACCCACTCCAGTACTCTTGCCTGGAAAATTCCATGGATGGAGGAGCCTGCTAGGTTACAGTCCATGGGGACGCAAAGAGTCGGACACAACTGAGCGACTTCACTTTCTTTCTTTCTGTAGTTCCTTTTGGAGAAGGAAACAGCAACCCACTCCAGTGTTCTTGCCTGGAGAATCCCAGGGATGGGGGAGCCTGGTGGGCTGCCGTCTATGGGGTCGCACAGTGTCGGACACGACTGAAGCGACTTAGCAGCAGCAGCAGCCGCTACCATAAGGGAGACATCTCCATGCCAGTGCTTTCTGTTGAAGCCTGACTCCTTTCTTCTGGGTGAAAAGAAAGCTAGTTATATGTAGGGTGCCACATTCTCTCCAGTGGTAGGATAAGACATCACTTAGACTTCACATCCTTTTCCTGAGTCTCTCAACCTGCCTGTCTTTGATGAACATTCAACTCACTCTCCCCTGAACTATGTTGTCCAAACACATATCACAAAGTTCTTCTCAGATTTATAGGTGTCTTTAGCTGGTTTCTCATATTTATTTGCCTATTGTTGTGTAAGGAAAGAAAGAAAAAAAATCAAGCATGTGAGTATATAGTAGAGAAAAACAGTGCTTAATGGGCATGGAAAGGGTGCATCTACAACCTTCGGTATATTAATTACAAATACTGCATAAAATTTGATCTTTTAAAAAAAGTTATTTCAGTGTTGTTGCCCTATGTCAAGGGGGAGTGTTTTATAGGTATTCTAAACATCAAAGGAACATCATGGGGTTAACTGGGGTGCCTTACACAAATAGCCATTGTACTGCATTGAAGCTATTTTGGTAGTAGTGCATGATGTGTAACAGATGGTGAAACAAAATAATTATATATAAATTGCTGTGGTTGCATGAACTTCTTATC
Organism: Bison bison bison; assembly: GCF_000754665.1. Lineage (NCBI taxonomy): Eukaryota > Metazoa > Chordata > Mammalia > Artiodactyla > Bovidae > Bison > Bison bison. The sequence continues at coordinate 6,700,777 of NW_011494902.1, read as the reverse complement.
TGGTGTTAGATTTCTTGATGGAACTTGAACATTCTAGTTCAGCTACCAAGAAAAACTGTGAAAAACAGGGATGGGGTGGAGGCATGATATTACTTTTCTTCTCCTAATATTTCTGCTTGAGCTTATAGACAAGTAGTTTTTTATTCTCTTGCAATTCAGGAAGTGTGAACAAACTATTCTAGTCTCTTTTTATCTCCACATTGAATAGCTTTACCTGTTTTGTGAGGCTGGTTTTTGTATGCCTAAAAAACAGTCATGTTATCAGTGGAAATGGTAATTAGGCCAAAAAGAAATTGGTTTTAAAAACCATATGTGGTTTCTCTCCTTTTGTGCTATCTGGACTCAGACATAGCAGGTGTTTATGCTTCTGTTCCTATATTGCAAGACACTGAGGGAAAGTGCAACAATTTGCTGCTTCTCTGCCTGAGTTTTGATGGGTAAATCATATCATCTCTGCCTCCTAAGATAACCTCTCTTTATTCTCATGTCTCATTTTGATCAGAAGTGTTTCCAATTAAGCTGTAACTGAAAAGCCTATCCAATGGGAATTTTTAGACCTCCACTGATGCCTCTGTTGATGCAGTTTACACTCCAGATCCTCATGTGGAAGTTCAGACTTGTTTTCCATCTGTTAGCATGAGAAGGAACTGCCAGGTAGTCATTCCCAGTCCCAACAATTTGTAGAATTAACTCCATGGTTAATCTGGCTAACAACTAACTTCCTTAAAATCCATTTTTTTCCCAATACAATTTAACCCTGATTATTGCCTTTACATATAGATAACATTAGACTTCATGCATTAACCTCAGTGCTGACTACTTGTTTTATTTACAGTTTCCAAAATTTTACACTTTCTGTCTGCCTAAGGTCATCCACAAAAAGACCTGCATCTTAAAAATATTGAACTGTTTTGAATTCTGAATCAAAACTAGCTTAACTGTCAAATAGTTAAAAGCAAATTGATTTTGTGAAAACTTCTAACAGGATTAAATTCAACATGCTATACCATTAATAATGGAATTCTCTGCTAGATAGGAGATAGATAAAGTCACAAAGCCCAGGTCTGCAGTTTAGTGGGGATTTTGATATGTGTAGTTGTCTTGTGTGCTTGTGTGTGTGTGATATGTGTAGTTGTGTGATGCGTGCATGCTGTCAGTCGTGTCCAACTCTTTGCAGCCTTGTGGACTGTAGCCTGCCAGGCTTCTCTGTCCAAGGGATTCTCCAGGCGGGAATACTGGAGTGGGTTGCCATGCCCTCCTCCAGAGGGCTTTCCCCACCTAGGGATCGAATCCGCATCTCCTGTGTTCCCTGCATTGGCAGGCAGATTAATCAGTAACAAATGCTATAAGAAGGCATTGTAGCCTGGGTGCCTTAACCAACAGAAACTGATTTATCAATTGATTTGTCAAGTCTAAGATCAGGGTTCCAATGGATTCAGTGTCTGGTGAGAGCCTGCTTCCTGGATCATAGACAGTCATTTTATCCTTACATGGTGGAGAGAAACATTATCTTTCTTCTCATAAAAGCATTAATCCCATTTCATAAGGGCTCACCCCACCCCCATGACTTAGTTACCTCCCAAAGGCCTCACCTCCTAATACTATCACATTGGGGATGAGGTCTCAGTATATGAATGCTGGGAAACAAACATTCAGTCCATGAGAACAGTGAATGGTGTTGATGGTCCAGCAGATGTCCTGGAGCCCCTTTGCTCTTTTTGTGAATCCTCTGCCAGCTGCCTTGTATTTTGCTTCTGAAGACCTGCATCTGAGACCCTTTGGCACCCTCTGCAGAGGGTATAGGAGTTGTCATCAGGGAGGTTAGGGTCCTCAGAGCAGCTCTTCAGGAATGGCTGATGTTTAGGTTCAAATGTCTGAAATTCTTAATACTGTTGATGTGGTTCTCAAGGCAAGAATACTGAAATGGTTTGCCATGCCCTTCTCCAGTGGACCACGTTTTATCAGAACTCTCCACCATGACCCATGTGTCTTGGAGGGCCCTACACAGCATGGCTAATAATTTCATTGAGTTATACAAGGCTGTGGTCCATGTGATCAGTTTGATTAGTTTCTGTGGTTGTGGTTTTCATTCTGTCTGCCCTCTGAAGAATAAGGATAAGAGGCTTATGGAAACTTCCTGATGGGAGAGACTAATTGTGGGGGAAACTGTGTTTTCTGATGGGCAGGGTGATCAGAAGCACAAGCTGGAATCAAGATTCTGGGAGAAATATCAATAACCTCAGATACACAGATGACACCACCCTTATGGCAGGAAGTGAAGAAGAACTAAAGAACCTCTTGATAAAAGTGAAAGAGGAGAGTGAAAATGTTGGTTTAAAACTCAACATTCAAAAAACTAAGATCCTGGCAACTGGCCCCATCATTTCATGGAAAATAAATGGGGAAACAATGGAAACAGTGACAGACTTTGTTTTTTTGGGCTCCAAAATCACTGCATATGGTGACTGCAGCCATGAAATTAAAAGACGCTTGCTCCTTGAAAGAAAAGCTATGACCAACTTAAACAGCATATTAAAAAGCAGAGACATTACTTTGCCAACAAAGGTCTGTCTAGTCAAAGCTATGGTTTTTCCAGTAGTCATATGGGGATGTGAGAGGTGGACTATAAAGAAAACTGAGTGCCAAAGAATTGATGCTTTTGAACTGTGGTGTTGGAGAAGACTCTTGAGAGTCCCTTGGTCTGCAAGGAGATCCCACCAGTCCATCCTAAAGGAAATCAATCCTAAATATTCATTGGAAGATCTGATGTTGAAGCTGAAACTCCAGTACTTTGGCCACCTGATGCAAAAACCTGACTCACTGGAGAAGACCCTGATGTCGGGAAAGATTGAAGGCAGCAGGAGAAGGGGATGCTAGAGGATGAGATGGTTGGATGGAGAGGACCACCAACTCAATGGACATGAGTTTGAGCAAGCTCTGGGAGTTCGTATGGACAGGGAAGCCTGGTGTGCTGCAGTCCATGGGGTTGTAAAGAGTTGGATATGACTGAGCAACTGAACTGAACTGTCTGAAAGTCTGGCCCCCGGACTCCAGTTGGATGAGGCTGAAGCTGGAATTTGCCTGAAGTCACAGCCTTTCTTGGTTCCCCCTTCTCTCTTCTTCTTCCTCCATCCCTTTCCTGATTTCCTCTGAAATCACTTTCTTAATAAATCACTTCCACTGGAATCCTCATCTCAAGGTCCTTGTGAGGAGAATCTGACCTAAGAAACATGGTAACAAAGAGCTTTACAATAAAATAATAACAATCAGAATGTGAGCAGAGTCCTTCATGGAACAGGCTACTATATACATGTTTCATCTTAAGCCAACAGTAGTCTGATACTCATTAGGGGTCCCTCACAAATATTTGGGTAAAATAGAAAGGAAATCACCTGTCATTGAATAGGTAATATGAGACCAGCTCAACAGATGAGGAAATTGGCAACCTGTTTTGTATCTAAATTTGTAAGGCAACACCAGAAATCTGTTGAACATAACACCCAAAAGTATCTCCTTTAGGGGTTTTCAAAGAACTTGAAATATGATTTATTGAATTTAAGATACAGTTTTGTTCAAGAGAACTGATGTGATGGAGCATAGGGAAGATGGATCTGGAAAAAGGCCAAAGATGATAGAAGATTTCTGGTACCTAGAAAAAATGCGTTACAGGTAATTGCCTTAGTAAGGAAAGAAATGGAGATAAAATTTGTTTTTAATTTGCTGTAATTTTCTTTAATCTCCATATTTCCACAATAACATTATGAATTTTATAATATAAGAAAGAAAGTTTTTATTACTTTGTAACTTTACAGTTACAAGATAATCCAAAATAAAATTCCCATTATTGAGGAGTGGTTAGTAATTGTGAACATTCACAGAAGGGAACATTTTACATTCATTAACAATGTTTATAAAGTGTTTCAAATGACATTGAAAAATTTGTAAAATAATATTAAATAACAAAGACAGAATTCAAAACTTTAGGTACTGTTTGATATCCTCTATGCTGAAATTGGGAGAAGGCAATGGCACCCCACTCCAGTACTCTTGCCTAGAAAATCCCATGGACAGAGGAGCTTGGTAAGCTGCAGTCCATGGGGTCGCTAAGAGTTGGACACGACTGAGCTACTTCACTTTCACTTTTCACTTTCATGCATTGGAGAAGGAAATAGCAATGCACTCCAGTGTTCTTGCCTGGAGAATCCCAGGGATGGGGGAGCCTGGTGGGCTGCCGTCTGTGGGGTCGCACAGAGTCGGACATGACTGAAGTGACTTAGCATAGCATAGCATGTTTAAATATTTGGAAGATATACTAAAAGGAGTTACAAGTTAACTTTTACTAGAATATGAATTATGGATTTTGTCTTATTATTTACACTTTGTGATTTTTCTGTATTGGAGTTTTATAATCAGACAAAAGTAAACTTAATAAAATTTGGAAATGTGTGCTTAGACACTCTTAGGTCTGAAATGCTATCATCCTGAGGTCAGACTTCTTAACAGGCCTAGGAATAATTAGTTCTATCTAAAACATTTGAAGTAATTTATGCTTTTAAATTGATCACATTTTTCTCTGCTACACTTGCCCATTTTCCTCTCAGCATCTATCTTCCTTTGAATGCTTGCCACTTCTTTGTCTCTGGAAAGCTTAGATTTATTTCTAGCAGTTTCCCTCACATTCACATGAAAAATACACATCTGCTTGGGTGAGTGTGTGTTTTCTTTTTTTGCTCATATCTCACTGAGAGTATGCTAGCATTTTTCTGATGATTTATGGAAAAGTAAATATAGTTTTCCAGTGCTATTCACCCCATGTAAATTTCTAATGATCCCAAATGTGAGGGTGTGTATGACAATGACGTCTTGGTAAAAAGCCAGCTGCTCTTTTCATTTGAGCAATAGTTTGATATTATTCAACTCACTAAGTGAGCTTGTTTGTTTCAACAGCTGTTGACTTCATCTCCCTCTCAGTGGATGAAAAGAAAAAGACAAAACGGAAACCTTCCCTCCATATTCCTTGCCTGACTACCTTTCAGCAGGGCTCAATTTACTAGGTGGTAGACATCTTACTCTTTATTAGAATCAGAGACATTTGGAGCTGAAGAGAATCTAATGGATTATCATTGGCAGGCTTCTTTGTGAAGTAGTTTTACATTGCATACATGATGGTGTCATTAACCACTTTCTGTCAGATAAGAAAATTGACACTCAAATCCTAGATCTCATGGAGTGAGAATTTGAATCTTTGTCACATAGATGGAACTGCAAAGTATAATAAACTTATCAGACTTAAGATCTAATAAAGATTACAAGCCAATTTCATTACTCGTTATCAGTCTGTTCATATTTTCTACTTCTTCCTGATTTATTTTTGGGATACTGTATGTTTCTAGGAATTCACCCAGTTCTTCTAGGTTGTCCATTTTATTGGAATATAATTGTTTGTAGTAATCTCTTGTGATCCTTTGTATTTTTGTGGTGTTGGTTGTGACTTCTCTTTCATTTCTGATTTTATTTAGGCCCTCTTTTTTTTCTTGATGAGTCTGGCTAAAGGTCTGTCTGTCTTTTTCTTTTCAAAGAACCAATTCTTAGATACATTGATCTGTTCTGTTTTTTTTTTTTTTTCCCCAGTCTCTATTTCTGCTCTGATCTTTATTATCTCTTCACTTCTACTAATCTTGGGTTTGTTTGTTCTTTTTCTAGTTCCTTGGGGCTGCCCTTGTGGCTCAGGTGGTAAAGAATCCACCTGCAATGGGGGAGACCTGGGTTCAATCCCTGGGTTGGGAAGATCCCCTGGAGAATGGAAAGGCTACCCATTCCAGTATTCTGGCCTAGAGAATTTCATGGACTCTATAGTCCATAGGGTCACAAAGAGTAGGACACGATTGAGCAAATTTCACTTCACTTTAGTTATACAGTTAAACTGTTTATTTGAGACTTCTGTTGTTTCCTGAGGTATGTTTGTATTCATGTAAACTTCCTCTTTAAAGCTGTTTTGCTGCATCTCATAGATCATTGCTGTGACAAGCCTGACTACAAGGGGTGCAACTGGTATGCAGGGCTGACCCCCAGCCCTACTGGCTGCCGGTGTGATGGCTGCTAAAGTGGGGTCATGGCATGGTTTGCTGCACACTCCTGGGGTCCCTAGGCGCACTTCTTTTAAAATTCTAGGCAGGTGCAGCAATCTTTTGTTAAGAACAAAAATTATTTTATTTTTGTTCCATATGGTAAAAAAAAAAAAAAAAAAAGAATCACTGGGCTCTTTAAAAAGATTTAGTGGCTGGAATGCCATTTGAAGAAATAGGTTAATTCAAAAATAATTATTAAAAGAAACCAGAAAGTGGCAGGAAGAAGTAAGAATTTACTTGCCAGGTAGATTTTAAACCAGAGATCATGAGGAAAAAAAATTTTTTAATTCCCTCTTTAAATTGGGAAGTGTGCAGAGAGAGATAACAGCTCCCAAATGTTCTGTGCCAAAGATTTAGGTATTCCCTTGAGAGGAATTCTTGAGAGTACAGATTAAATATAGTTGAGTAAACTGAGGTTCAAGTGGTTGACTGATTTTTCTCAGAATTACACACCTGAGGACTTCACAGCTTAAAAAACACTAATAAGAATTATAACTGAGAAGGAAATATCTTTTTTGCTTACAGAATATTCTTTGGCAAATCCTAGACTTAGTTTCTTATAACTATAGCCTGAAACTGCTTCTAATACCACCATCCCCTCTTTTCCATTCTTACTGGTAGACCAGGAAAAGTAAGTATAATATAATGTCTGTGAAGAATTGATGCTTTCAAACTATAGTGCTGGAGAAGACTCTTCAGAGTCCCTTGGACTGCAAAGAGATCAAACCAGCCAATCCTAAAGGAAATCAGTCCTGAATATTCATTGGAAGGACTGATGCTGAAGTTGAAGCTCTAATATTTTGGCCACCTGATGCGAAGAGTTGACTCATTGGAAAAGACTCTGCTGCTGGGAAAGACTGAGGGCAAAAAGAGGGTGGCAGAGGATGAGATGGTTAGATAGTATCACTGACTCAATGGGCATGAATTTGAGCAAAGTCCGGGAGATAATGAAGAACAGGGAGGCCTGGCATGCTGCATTCCATGTGATCACAAAGAGTCAGACACGACTGAGTGATTGAACAACAACAATGATATATTTAGCTAACAGGAGCACACAAGTCTCATCTATTAAATTGCTTTGGCAAGTTAGCATCAGCTCTGATACATCTAGGCAAATGTCTGTTCTGTATTTGACGTTTTGGCTTCAATGTCGATGTTGGCCTGTGTCTTAAACTTAGCAGCACTCCAGTCCTTTCTGTCCTGTTATGGGAGATTTGTGATCACAGAGGTGCAGCTTTCTCAGAGGGGCATTCAGATGTGAGGCAGCAAGCTTCTGAAGAGGTGACTTCCATCCTTGTGTTTGGGCTTGTTCCAAGCCAGTGAAGCTTGTAACACATTTTTGGACATGAGGGAATGTAACATCTCCAGAGTAAAGTCTGGTTCACTCTAAAATGGAATGCTGACGCCACAGAAAGCTGAGCAAGTGAGATCAAGATTGTATTTCGCCTTCTTGTGCGTTTTTGTTAGCGCTTTTGAGATTTTGTCTCACTGGGTGAGGGCTCCCTCTCGTGGCCAAAGATTCCACTAATTGGAGTAATTGCTGGATAGCACTCAAGGTTGCAGGAAGACAGTGTTCCCTGCTCTGTGGAAACTGCTGATTAGGCCAAAAGTTGAAATTCTTTCACTATCTTGTCACACTCTCACTGTCAGAGAAGCTAACCTTATATTTTAACTTATGTGAGATTGTATTTTTTAATAGAATATTTCTATTCATGGGACAGATTTCATTTAAATTTGACAAGGTAGCATTGCAAAAAAAAAATTGAAATGTTTGTTTTGGAATGTCACCTGCGATATTGCTTCCAAAGCTGATCATTGCTTTCCTGGTGACCATAGACTGACCCTTAGTGACAAGTAGGCACTGACTCTCATGTTCCTTAAGAGCTGGGTTTCTTCTGTCTTTTAATATGAGCTCTTTATTCTCAGAGAATATCTGCATGTTGAAGTATCTGCAAAAAGCCATACCCCTTCTGCAAGTTTTACTCCCCTCTAGGCTGTTTCTAAACAAAAAAAAGGTTATTTTCCAATTTACTTAAGTTGTATAATATTTTAAGATATTGGAATATGGAAAAAAATCAAACCATCACCATACCACCACCTATCACCTCTATTAAAATATTAATTTTTTTTTACCTTTTATATTAATATCTATGCTATATATATATGCAGGTATAAAATACATATTTTAGCCTATAGTACTCATTTTTATGTCATTTTAAATTAAATTTAAAATTATATATTATATTTACTATTGGCTCAGATGGTAAAGAATCCTCCTGCAATGCAGGAGACCTGGGTTCTATCCCTGGGTCAAGAAGATCCCCTGGAGAATGGAAGGGCTACTTACTCCAGTATTCTTGCTTGTCAAATCCCATGGACAGAGGAGCCTGGTGGGCTACAGTCCACAGGGTTGCAAAAAGTGGGACATGACTGAGCATGCATAAATGATAGTATATGGCATGTTAAAATTATAATATATATTATTATTTTATTTTTCATTGATTTTTGGTAATGTTAATCAGTTATTACCTTGAGCAAATTATATCCAGAGAAGTGGTCTAGCTATTGAAGGTTAATATTAACAGATCCAAACTCAAGTAGACCTGGTGTGAGCTTGCATCCAATTTATGGGAAGATCTTTGAAGACATATATATACATACGTATGTATATATATGCACAATGTTTATGTGTATATATATATATCTCCACATCTCTATATATTTCAATATATTATATAATATACATATATTATATATATATTTACACACATATATATTCCACCTCTCTCCAGGGAGTAAATGAGGTTATTAAAATTTAACAATGAGGAAGAAGAGAATTTTAGACCTGAAAGATCTGAGACTGTGCTGGCTTACAGAGAATATTACTAGAAACTAGCTATATCTCTGACTGTCATTGTCCCTAATGAGTTGTCTAAGTATATGGAGTTCATGCTGCCTCAAGCTATTCAGGTCACTCTCCTGGGAAGATGTATTTTCCCACTGAAACCTTATATACACTGACCCTCTGGAGAATATATACTTTTCTTCATTTATTCATACTAAGGTCTATTTTGACCAAGCAGGCAGCCCTTGACAATGGGAACACAAGGCATTCAGAGTCTCTGAAATTGCTTGATTCCCTGCAGGCAGTAGCCTTCCCAGAGTGAGTTGTTCCCTTAGTGGAGCCTCACAGAGCACAGAGCAGAGCTGTTCTGTATCTATTCCATGCTTAAATCAGAGCTGGCAAAGTCATACACGTATCTTCCTACAACAGCACCTAAGTTGTATGAATGTTGACATGAGTCACAAAGATTAAGATATATATCTGAAATAAGATAGAAAGAAAATGAAAGTCGCTCAGCCGTGTCCAACTCTTTGCAACCCCATGGATTATACAGTCCATGGAATTCTCCAGGCCAGAATACAGAAGTAGGTAGCCTTTCCCTTCTCCAGGTGATCTGCCTACCCAGAGATCAAACCCAGGTCTCCTGTATTGCAGCTGGATTATTTACCAGCTGAGCCATAAGAAAAGCCCAGTAATACTGGTGTGGGTAGCCTATCCCTTCTCCGTGGATCTTCCCCACCCAGGAATTGAACCGAGGTCTACTGCTTTGCAGGCAGATTCTTTACCAACTGAGCTATCAGGGAAGCAGAATGAGATAGACTGGGACCAATCAGAAGCACAAGTTGCAGGAATTTGCCCATTACTGGGTACCTTTACTGTGAACTGGATGTGGGGAGTTTGGGCTTAACAATTGAGGAGCATGGGGACTCAATTTAGACTTCTTACTTCCAGAGAAGGAGCTGCCTGCCATTCCCACCCCTGGCCTTGACCTTTGCCCAGATCCTTTCTAATCACCTCTCTGGAAAGTGAAAGTTTTAGATCACCTCTTCTAGTGAAGGGCAGAGTGGGGAAAGCTGGATAGATGATTATGGCAAATAGTTTCTCGTATTTCATCCTAATTTACATTAATACTTCAGCTGTGGATCACTGTCTCTGTTGTTTAGTTCCTAAGTTGTATCTGATTCTTTTGTGGTCCCATGGACTGTAGCCTGCCAGCTCCTCTGTACATGGATTTCCCAGACAAGAATACTGGAGTGGGTTGCCATTCCCTTCTTCAGAGGATCTTCCTGACCCAGGGGTCGAACACACATCTCCTTCATTGGAGGCAGATTGTTTACCATCTGAGCCACAAGGGAAACTCATTTTCATGAAAGAAGTAGCCAAAACTCTGTGTGGTGTGAGATTATGCTATTCTTACAAAATCTTTCTCTCTGTGATTAAATTTTCAGTCCTCTTGTTCTAATTTAGTTTTATTCCTTGCTATTGTAAAATATATTTAAGCTAAGGTGAATTTCCTTTCCCTATCCCATTTCATTATTAAGATTTTTAATTGTTCTCTTCTACTGAAACAAGTTTAAAAGGCAAATGCATTTGAAGGAAATATAAAGAAATGTACCAGAGTCATCATCATATCATAACCAAAAACTCACTTATTGAGCATTTACTAGAAGTGCCAAGCATTGTGCTAAGTGCTTTATATTCAGTTTTCATTTATTTCTCATAACTCTATGATCCAGGGATGAGAAGATGCTCATTTTGCTGGTGGGAAAACAGACTGGAAAGGTTGAACACTTTCCTAATGTAACTGGCCTGCATGTGGCAGACCTTCAGTTAGTACTCAGTTCTGTCTGACTTGACATCTTGAAAGCTTAGTCATTATCTTTTATTGCCTCATGTATTCTGTGTAAACAAGAGAGACAACCATGCTGAGACTCACTCACATCTTCTCTTGGGTACTGTATGGCTATATAGGCTCCTATGTGTCTTCTACATAAAGTCATATGTATCCTGAACCATTCTGGACAGTCTTGCTTCCTGAACATTCATAGTTGTCTAAATCCATATGCTCTCTGGGCTTCCCTAGTGACTCAGTGGTAAAGACTCTACCTGCCAATGCAGAAAACACAGGTTCTATCCCTGGATTGGGTACTCTGGAGAAGGAAATGACAACCCACTCCAGTATTCTCGCCTGGAAAGTCCCATGGACAGAGGAACCTGGCAGGCTACAGTCCATGGGGTCACAAAGAGTCAGACTTGACTTAGTGACTAAACAACAACAAAAAATTCTCTCTAGGTAATTTCATCCAGTGTCACAGATTTAAATATTACCAAATGCTAATTGTCTCCAAATTAATACATCTAGCTTTCACCTCACCTTAAATTCCGGATTCTGTTATCTATCTGGTGAATTAACATCTCCACTTGGTTGTATAATAAACATGAAGTATTGATATCCAAATGGAAATCTTGATTCCTTTCTGCCCCAAATCCAATCCTTCTCTTCACTTCCAATCTTAGCAGAAATATCATCTCTAATCACTTAGTTCTTCGGGCCTCAAATTTAGGAGCCAGCCTGGTCTCTGTTTCTTACACACCCACCACATCCAGTCCATTGGTGAAACTTATCAGCTTTATCTTCATAATACATCCTAAATTGAATTTGCATTTGTCTCTCTCCAAAATTACTGCAATAACTACATTTCCAACTCTACCAAACCGCCCCCCTTACTCTTAGGTGTGACCTGAGTTTCTTTAGACTTGCAGAGGGACGGAAGAGGTATTGCAGTTTTCATCTTTCTTTTTTCCGTTCTCATCCACTCACTAGTTGCATCCTATGAAGTCAGGCATAGGGATGAAATGAGGGATGATTTGAAGGAAAGGCCAACTCTTTGTGACCTGGGGCTTGGTGGCAGATGTCTATGGTCTACTTCTTTAGTCTTTAGGATATGTAGGGGAGAAAAAAGTTTTCCTCTACCCTCCTAAATTCAGTGTTTTATTCTTGTTGTTTAGTTGCTCAATCATGTCTGAGTCTTTTGGAACCCCATGGACTGTAGCCCACCAGGCTCCTCGGTCCATGGGATTCTCCAGGCAACAATACAGGAGTGGGTTGCCATTTCCTTCTCCAGGGGATCTTCCTAACCCAGGGATTGAACCCGAGTGTCCTGCATTGCAGATGGATTCATTACCATTGAGCCACCAGGAAAGTCCAAAATTCAGTGTTTGGGACCCTGCAAACAAAACAGACAAGAGACAGATTAGCAGGAGAAAAGAAAATAAAATTTATCTACATGTGTAATGTGCATTCACGAGAGAAACTAAGGGATGAGTAGCTTCAAGAGTGGCAAGAGCTTGGGGTTTAAAATATATCTGGTTTAGTAGATAATGGGGAGGGGAGAAAGGGCACTTATGGGAAAACAAATGACCCTTTGGAAAGATAAATGAATTTTCAGGAAAATAAAACAGGAAATTAGAGAGTTTGTGATAATGTTTGTCTACGCAGGTATACAAGTCAGAGTGATCGTCCTGTCTCCCTCAAGGCCATAAAACTCTGGTGGACTTATTTGTGTTCTCCTTCTGGGAGTAGATCTGCCCTGAAGAAGAATTTATGGTAGCTCAATTTCCCAGATGGTGCTGCTTTTTGTCACATGGTACAAGCTCTGAAAAGGCTGGTTGGTGTTTTTGTTTGTTTTCTTATCTGTTGAGTCTCAAATGTTTTCAACTTAAAATAATCTTTAGACCAAAGTGGTATGGTTTTTGGGGTGGGGAGGCATATTCTGATCTCTTTTAGGTGTTACCTCTTGTTCTTTGGGGAGGGCCCGTTTCAGCTGACTTCCCTGGTGGCTCAGATGGTAAAGAATCTACCTGCAATGCAAGAAGACCTGCGTTTGAGCCATGGGTTGGGTAGATCTCCTGGGGAAGGGAATGTTTACCCATTTTTCTTTTCTGGAGAATTCCATGGACAGAGGAGTCTGAAGGGCTACAGTCCATGGGGTTAAAAAAAGAGTCAGAGGTGATTGAACCACTAATACACACACTTTAGCCAGCACCTCCCACAGCACCATTGGTTTGCAGGCGCAGTATGCCTCCTGGAGGACTTGCAGAGTTACCTCACCCTAGCAGACCCTCTCTGCACTGGTGTTATAAGGTGACTATAGGGCTTCCCTGGTAGCTCAGGTGGTAAAGAATCCGCCTGCAATGCAGGAGACCTTGGTTTGATTACTGCGTCGGGAAGATTGCCTGGAGAAGAAATAGGCTAACCACTCCAGTACTCGTGATTTCCTGGTGTCTCAGGTGGTAAAGAATCTGCCTGCAATATGGGAGACCTGATTTCAATCCCTGGGTTGGGAAGATCCCCTGGAAGAGGGCATGACAACCCACTCCAGTTTTCTTGCCTGAAGAATCCCCATGGACAGAGGAGCCTGGGAGGCTATAGTCCACGGGTTATAAAGAGTCAGATACAACTAATCGCAGCACAGCACAGTTCTGCCACCTCCCATGAAATGAACTTTTCCCATGTGATAATCTCACTTTCCTTAACTTTTGAAATTCTAAAACCACATAGTTTTTGTATTATGTTCCTCTGCAACACAAAACACTTTATCCAGCTTCCCCCAGAGAGGTTTTCTGGCAGGATTCAAGCATGGATTGCTATCCTTTCAGTCTCCAGGGGTTCCCGTCAAGTCCTTTAAGGTGGTTTTGGGGTAAGCCTTCACTTACCTTGAAGTGATCAGGGAGTGGTTTGAAGCAAAACCTTATAAATCTCTTCTCCCCAATTTTGTGGCCTCCCTTTATGAATACTCTTGTTAAGAAATATCTGATTCCCAGGTAGCACTAGTGGTAAAGAACCTGCCTGCCAATGCAGATGTAAAAGAAACAGATTCAGTCCTTGGATCAGGAAGATCCCCTGGAGGAAGGTATGGCAACCCACTCTAGTACTCTTGCCTGGAAAATTCTATGGACAGAGGAGTGGATGGGCTACAGTCCTTAGGATCACAGAGTTGGGCATGACTGAAACGGAAGCGATTTAGCATGTACGCAGGCACGGAAATACTCCTCTTCAATCCCCATACACACACACACACACACACACACACAAACACACACACACACACAATATTCACACACTGAGAACAGAGATGGAATATATTTCTTTGTACCCAAAGTGCCTAACTCAGATTTGACAAGGCCTGATACTTAACCAGGTTTGCTTGGGGAAAAAAACAATTTGTGAGAGTCGTTATTTGTTCAGGAACAACACACCACTCTCACATTTATTATAATTTAAACATTTACAGAAGTGTAATGTGAATGCTTTAGAATCTGTCAGAACAAGCTAGGTTATGCTACAATAGTAAATAAAGCAAAAGTCTCAGTGACTTAAATGTAAAAGTCTTATCTCTCACTCATGCTACATGTCCATTGCAGATTTGCAAGGAATTTTTACACATCATAATGACTCAAGGCTCTGGGCTGATGGGAACTTCATCTCCATGTGTTCATGATCACTGATGTAGAGGAAAAGGGAGCAAGAATGAATCACATACTGATTTTTCAAGGTTTTGCTCAGAAGAGTCATGTTAATTTCCCTCACATTTCATGGACTAAAACAAATTGCAAGATAGATGCCAATGAGGGAGAAGTCCAGTCCTTTTCTAGAGAAGGGCAGTGAATATTTGTGAACAATAATTCAAGCTAGCATATAGCATATAGTTGGAGAAGGAAATGGCAACCCATTCCAGTGTTCTTGCCTGGAGAATCCCAGGGATGCGGGAGCCTGGTGGGCTACCATCTATGGGGTCACACAGAGTTGGACACGACTGAAGTGATTTAGCAGCAGCAGCAGCATATAGTCATATTTCACAAGCTAGAATTAACCATTATTTATATTTACTATATTTGCTTGCAGTGTATTTTTTTCTTCTGCTTATAAAATGGTGATGATATTTCACATCTATGGATTGCTATATTGCTGTCACTGTACTAAACATTTAAATATATAAATTAACTTAATCCTCAAGATAAACCTATGAGGTTAGTACTAATCAAAATTAAAAAAAATAGAAGCTTAGAACAGTAAGGTCACTTGCTCAAAACCAAACAGTGAAAGAAAGAAGGATTAAAATTCAACAAGTTTGGTAACTCTGTGCGACCCCATAGACCGCAGCCCACTAGGCTCCTCTGTCCCTAGGATTCTCCAGGCAAGAATACTGGAGTGGGTTGCCATTTCCTTTTCCAGTGCATAAAAGTGGAAAGTGAAAGTGAAGTCACTCAGTCGTGCCCGACTCTTAGCGACCCCATGGACTGGAGCCTACCAGGCTCCTCCATCCATGGGATTTTCCAGGCAAGAGTACTGGAGTGGGGTGCCATTGCCTTCTCCATTGGTAATTTTAATTATATCTATCTATCTATCACATCTATCTATCTATGTATATCTACTTGAAATGTCCTATATAATTACTATATGTAATTCTGTACTATATAATTACTATATGTAATTCTGTATACATAATTGTGTAATTATGTATAGTGTATATCTGAACATATATATGTATTAATATACATACATGTATGACATATGTTCCTTTTGAATTTAGAATATTACACAGTGTTATAAAGCCTTTTCTAGATTTTTGTCTTCATTTGGGATTCCATCTTGCCTGAGTATAAAGAACTTGGTGCATGTGCTTATCTTGATCTGCATACTTTCATAATAAAGATATCCATAAAAAAATAGAATATTGCTTTTGTTTACATGAAAAATATTTTTGCCACTTTTTTAACTCATTTATATTTATATTTGTATACATAATTTTTAAATATATATATTTTTAATCTCTTCCCCTTTTCTGCTTTGTTAGCCATAAGTTTTGGAGAAGGCAATGGCACCCCACTCCAGTACTCTTGCCTGGAAAATCCCATGGACGGAGGAGCCTGGTGGGCTGCAGTCCATGGGGTTGCTAAGTGTCGGACACGACTGAGCGACTTCACTTTCA
>NW_011494902.1:6681632-6684712 GCF_000754665.1 Bison bison bison | reverse complement strand
AGGAAATGGCAACCCACTCCAGTGTTCTTGCTGGAGAATCCCAGGGATGGGAGCCTGGTGGGCTGCCATCTGTGGGGTTGCACAGAGTCAGACATGACTGATGCGACTTAGCAGCAGCAGCCGTAAGTTTGTTTTCAGCGTCTATGAATCTCTTTCTGTTTTGTATTTATAAAACATAAAAGTTCATTTGTGTCATCTCTTTAGATTTTCAGTGATATCATATGTGTTCCTCAGTCTGACTCACTTCATTTGGCGTGACAATCTCTAGATTTATCCATATTGGTACAAATGGCATTATTTTCATTGCTTTTGATTGGCTGAATGATATTGTATATATAATATCCTGACAAGAGTCAAACATCGGTTGCTATCCTTTCAGTCTCCAGTCATAGAGAAAGCTCATAGTCACTTGATCCTGTACCTATTTTCTCAAGATTTTATATATAAACACACACATTCCTATTGGAGGCATTTTTGCCAATGGTTATAAACTTGTCTTTCTATAATTAATTGAGAAAAACATTCTATTTATGGACAACATCTTAACAAGTTATAAATAGTATTTCATAAAGTTAAAGACACTGTCAAATATACTGTTTATCCTTCTCTGCCTCCTATGCCTTCTTATTTCTTTTCTCAGAAAAGTAAGAGCAGGTATATGAAAGTCTTTTATTTTTCTCCATTCTGTATCATATTGACTGGTTTGAGTTAGACATTCTTTGTTATTTTAGGGAAATATTCTGTGTATTAAAAGGTTTATTTTTTGTTATTTCATATAAAGAATGGATTTAAATTTAATCAAACACTTTTTGCAGGGCCTATATCCATATGGTTAAATTTTTTCATCTCACTTACTGATACTATGAAAAATATGATGACTTAATATTGAATTACTGTTATACATCTAGAGTAAACTGTTATAGTTCTGGAGTAATCCTTTACATTCCTTTTGATATCACACTCAATTCAATTGTTAATATTTATGTACAATTTTTGGTTTTGTTTTTCAGCAATATTTTATTTTAAAATTTTCCTTTTTGTTGATCTGAGCTTCTTAGAAAGAATTGTGAACTTATAATTTGGAAACATTTAAACAGTCTAGGATTTGCATTCTGGGTCTTGTGTAACTCAGGGGAATAAAGTTTTAGATCTTTCTTCACAGAATACGGTCATTTTGAAGTAAATTATTCCAAGTCTAATTTGACTGTTCACAAGTTTCGATAAGAATAATTTTGTTACTGTCTTTATTTTCAAAGTAGTGTGCTACTGTAGTTTTTATTTCTTATTTGATGTGACCTATTGGTGATTTTAAAATTTCCAAGATAGTTTGGAGAAGTTCTTTTCCACTTGTTATCATTCCTCAATTTATGGCAATGTGGCCATGGAATATTGGCACTAAACTTTCATGATTAGATTTTTCTCTGGATGGTTTGGTTTGATTTGTATAAAAAAGCCATGCATATTAGGAAAGAATATGTGTACATTTTTAAGAAGTTTCATATAAGATATGTGTTACTGATTATACCAAAGGAACACTTCATGCAAAGATGGGCTTGATAAAGGACAGAAATGGTATGGACCTAACAGAAGCAGAAGATGTTAAGAAGAGATGGCAAGAATACACAGAAGAGCTGTATAAAAAAGATCTTCATGACCCAGATAATCACGATTGTGTGATCACTCACCTAGAGCCAGACATCCTGGAATGTGAAGTCAAGTGGGCCTTAGAAAGCGTCACTATGAACAAAGCTAGTGGAGGTGATGGAATTCCAGTTGCGCTACTCCAAATCCTGAAAGATGATGCTGTGAAAGTGCTGCACTCAATATGCCAGCAAATTTGGAAAACTCAGCAGTGGCCACAGGACTGGAAAAGGTCCGTTTTCATTCCAATCCCAAAGAAAGGAAATGCCAAAGAATGCTCAAACTACTGCACAATTGCACTCATCTCACACACTAGTAAAGTAATGCTCAAAATTCTCCAAGCCAGGCTTCAGCAATATGTGAACCGTGAACTTCCAGATGTTCAAGCTGGTTTTAGAAAAGGCAGAGGAAACAGAGACCAAATTGCCAACATCCGCTGGATCATGGAAAAAGTAAGAGAGTTCCAGAAAAACATCTATTTCTGCTTTTTTTTAAATTTTATTTTATTTTTAACTTTACATAATTGTATTAGTTTTGCCAAATATCAAAATGAATCCACCACAGGTATACATGTGTTCCCCATCCTGAACCCTCCTTTATTGACTATGCCAAAGCCTTTGACTGTGTGGATCACAATAAACTGTGGAAAATTCTGAAAGAGATGGGAATACCAGACCACTTGATCTGCCTCTTGGGAAATTTGTATGCAGGTCAGGAAGCAACAGTTAAAACTGGACATGGGACAACAGGCTGGTTCCAAATTGGGAAAGGAGTACGTCAAGGCTGTATATTGTCACCCTGCTTATTTAACTTCTATGCAGAGTACATCATGAGAAAAGCTGGACTGGAAGAAACACAAGCTGGAATCAAGACTGCCAGGAGAAATATCAATAATCTCAGATATGCAGATGACACCACCCTTATGGCAGAAAGTGAAGAGGAACTCAAAAGCCTCTTGATGAAAGTGAAAAGGGAGAGTGAAAAGTTGGCTTAAAGCTCAAAATTCAGAAAACGAAGATCATGGCATCTGGTCCCATCACTTCATGGGAAATAGATGGGGAAACAGTGGAAACAGTGTCAGACTTTATTTGGGGGGGGGGGCTCCAAAATCACTGCAGATGGTGACTGCAGCCATGAAATTAAAAGATGCTTACTCCTTGGAAGGAAAGTTATGACCAACCTAGACAGCATATTCAAAAGCAGAGACATTACTTTGCCAACAGAGGTCCATCTAGTCAAGGCTATGGTTTTTCCTGTGGTCATGTATGGATGTGAGAGTTGGACTGTGAAGAAAGCTGAGCACCAGAGAATTAATGCTTTTGAACTGTAGTGTTGGAGAAGACTCTTGAGAGTCCCTTGGACTGCAAGGAGATCCAACCAGTCCATTCTGAAGGAGATCGGCCCTGGGATTTCTTTGGAAGGAATGATGCTAAAGCTGA
>NW_011494902.1:6668449-6681532 GCF_000754665.1 Bison bison bison | reverse complement strand
CTCATGCGAAGAGTTGACTCATTGGAAAAGACTCTGATGCTGGGAGGGATTGGGGGCAAGAGGAGAAGGGGACGACAGAGGATGAGATGGCTGGATGGCATCACTGACTCGATGGACGTGAGTCTGAGTGAACTCCTGGAGTTGGTGATGGACAGGGAGGCCTGGCGTGCTGCGATTCATGAGGTTTCAAAGAGTCGGACGCGACTGAGCGACTGATCTGTTCTGATCTGATTGAATATATAATAACATATGCTGTATCTGTATTTTCCTTTCTTTTAAATTATTTGCAAATCACTGAAAGACGCGTGTTAATGATATTTCCGAGTTTGTCTTTGTAGTTACATATTGTATTGTTGTGTTTTATTTGCATAATATATATAAACAATACAATGATCCATAAGAAACCTTTTTATCCTATTTGGGCTTTAAATCTTCTTCATCACACATGAATACTGATGCTCATTCATTATTTACTGATGCATGTTTGCAAGTATGATGCTCATCCCTTCATCTTCCACTGCTGCTGCTGCTAAGTTGCTTTAGTCGTGTCCGACTCTGTGAGACCCCATAGACAGCAGCCCACCAGGCTCTGCCGTCCCTGGGATTCTCCAGGCAAGAACACTGGAGTGGGTTGCCATTTCCTTCTCCAATGCATGAAAGTGAAAAGTGAAAGTGAAAAGTGAAAGTGAAGTAGCTCAGTTGTGTCCGACTAATAGCGACCCCATGGACTGTAGCCTACCAAGCTCCTCCATCCATGAGATTTTCTAGGCAAGAGTACTGCAGTGGCTTACCATTGCCTTCTCCATCATCTTCCACACCAGCCCATAAAATGAGAAAGCCAAATCACAGCTTTGCAATCAAATATAAAACTAAACACTCGTGTGGATGTGAGTAGGTTCCTTTTTTTTTACTACAAGCAAAGCTATAGCAATGATGAAAATTTTGATAGTGAGCATCACTTCATGGGAAATAGATGGGGAAACAGTGAAAATAGTGTCAGACTTTATTTTTTGGGGCTCCAGAATCACTGCAGATGGTGATTGCACCCATGAAATTAAAAGATGCTTACTCCTTGGAGGGAAAGTTATGACCAACCTAGATAGCATATTCAAAAGCAGAGATATTACTTTGCCAACAAAGGTCCATCTAGTCAAGGCTATGGTTTTTCCAGTGGTCATGTATGGATGTGAGAGTTGGATGGTGAAGAAAGCTGAGCACCAAAGAATTGATGCTTTTGAAGTGTGGTGTTGGAGAAGACGCTTGAGAGTCCCTTGGACTGCAAGGAGATCCAACCAGTCCATTCTAAAGGAGACCAGTCCCGGGTGTTCATTGGAAGGACTGATGCTGAGGCTGAAACTCCAATACTTTGGCCACCTCATGTGAAGAGTTGACTCATTGGAAAAGACCCTGATTGATGCTGGGAGGGATTAGGGGCAGGAGGAGAAGGGGACAATAGAGGATGAGATGGCTGGATGGCATCACCGACTCAATGGACATGAGTTTGAGTGAACTCCGGGACTTGGTAATGGACAGGGAGGCCTGGCGTGCTGCGATTCATGGGGTCACAAAGAGTCAGACACGACTGAGCAACTGAACTGAACTGAACTAAAGGAATCTAGTAAGAGGAATTAATTAGATGACTAGATATCTTACTGGTCATCTAATTATTCTAGTTAATAATAGTAATTGGTTGGAGAAAACTATGGCAACCCACTCCAGTACTCTTGCCTGGAAAATCCCATGGATGGAGGAGCCTGATAGACTGTAGTCCATGGGGTCACCAAGAGTCGGACACTAGTGAGCGACTTCACTCTCACTTTTCACTTTCCTGCATTGGAGAAGGAAATGGCAACCCACTCCAATGTTCTCGCCTGGAGGATCCCAGGGATGGGGGAGCCTGGTAGGCTGCTGTCTATGGGTTCGCACAGAGTTGGACACAACTGAAATGACTTAGCAGCAGTAATTGGTCATCTAGTATTCTGTTAAGAGAAGCGATACATCCATCTTTATATTTTATGACTCTAAAAAAGGGAGAATCTTTAAAATTATAGGCTGAAGTTTCCTTTTTTTTTTTTTTTACCATTTTTATTTGATTTTCTTTTTCTATCATTTTTAAAGTTTGAGTCTTACCAATAAACATATTGTAAGTTTCTGACTCCGTACAAGATAGATTCTTGTGGGGTAGACTGTATACTGAGGACTGACCACCTGAATTACAAGACTGAGTTCTAATCTTCACTGGCCATAAAATATAACAGACCTCAGTGCATGCTCCAACTGGGTACATTTACATTCTTTTTCTTGAAATAAAATTTATCTTTGACTTACTTTATAATTTTGTCCTTATTCCATAGCAGGTGATAGCTGCACAGAGTATAAGTTTCTTACTTTGAATGATCCAATATCTTCATATTTATGATTATGACATGGTTTCTATCAGGGTATTCTGGATATCTGTTCAAACACTTGGGTCCCAGGAAGTAAGAGAATGGAAACATTTGGATTATAGTATTATGATGTCGGATGACAAGTCCATTATTTTATGATCAGTAAAGAATGAGACTTGGAGGAAGCATTGTGGCACTGTGCTGAAGCGCTCTGTCCATGTCAGTTGTTACAAACCAAATAATGGGGGGTACTGCCTTTCTACTACAAGACTGTGGATGTCAGTGGCTGGCCCCCAACTCTAGCCAATAACACACACCCACATTTTCACACAGAGTCCTGCACCCCACAGTGAAGGCAAAGTAGAAGTCAGTATTTTGGATGACATTGTGTGTACCAGTTCTTAATTGCTCAGAAGAACTGAAAAGATGAATGTCTACTTCTCATCTACTGCCTTTGCCTGAGCACTTAACTTTGAACTTGGTGACATTTGCTTCTGCTGGCTTGGACTTTGACTTTACCCATGATGTCTTAACTGGTCAGTCTTCCCTTGTTCTGATCTCATCTGTACTATATCTTTCAGGGATTCCACAATATCTGGCATGTGGCTGGCATTCTCTGTTGTTTCCAATGTGGTATAAATATTTTTCTGTGGATTGGAGGAGTTAGAGAGATAGCAGGGAAAGCAGTTAAACGTGTAAAGCCAATTTGCCACATTACATTGAAATGTGTCATTTAGTTAACTTAGACTGCTTAATTAACTATATCAATATTTTAATGAATTTCTGTGTGATAGCTGGAGGTGTATTGGCCTGAGATTAAGGACAAATAGACCTGTTAATAACTTACAACAAACCATTTAGGCAAATCACTTAATCAATCTGGGCTTTAGTTTTCTTACCTGAAATATGACATAAAAAGGTTGATCGTTAAATTCCTCTCAACTATCTTATTTCATGACTCTGTGCTTTTTAACAGTGCATTTAACTAAACCATTCCACCGGGACTGTAATTTACTGCAGTTTGATTGTTACAAGGTAACTCTCACATGTATATAAAAGCCTGTTCCTTCATAAGAAGTGGGTGTCATTCCCTCTGAATGTTGAGCAGATCACAGTAATAACAACCTATGTGCTCACACTTTGCTTATCTATCACATGGTAATTGTTCATTTGCAATACTTGATACTGTAGATATTTTAAGGACCATTTCTGCTGGCTGTTCTTGATGAAACATGTTATGCTCCATTACTCAGCATTTAGAACTAATGACTGTTACTCTCAGCTTGTTGTCAGCCAGCTCCCACTTTTCTCTCCAGAACACTCATGGAGATATTTTGAAAGATTTTTAAGGTCAAGAAAGGCCATATTCATAAAGTCCTTGATCCTGATCAATTCTTCAATAAAATATTTAGTTATATGTCAGCTGGTAGGAAGGCAAATGCCTGCTGGGGACTCCATTTCACTAAGGAAATAATCAACCAAGACTACAGCCTTTAAAAGGAATGTAGCATTTAAGCTTTCCTGACAGTTTAGTTCATTCATTGCTTTATGCTGCAGTGAGGTACACAAATGTCAGATGTAGAAAATGTTCTTTGGATTGGAATACAAGATGACAAAATCAATTATATTAACTAAATTGGCCAGATAATTTTTTGAAATATTTTAATTATTCTGTATCCAAAGAAGTTTTGAAAAACTGCGGTTTGAAATGCATTGGAAGGATCATAGATGTTACCTTGAACACCCTCTAAACAAGTGAAAGTGAATCCTTCTAATATTGCTACTGCCATGATGGGGAGGCCATCTGACCTTTGTTGAACATGTCTTATTACAAAGAAATTTCTACTACGAACATAGATATTTCTGGGTTTTGTTGCTGCTGTTGTTGAAGAATTGTTAATTTACAATGTATTAATTTCTGCTGTATAGCAGTGATTCAGATATACATATATATATATACATATATTCTTTTTCTTTTTTAAAATATAAATTTATTTATTTTCATCGGAGGCTAATTACTTTACAATATTGTATCAGTTTTGCCATACATTGACATGAATCTGCCACGGGTGTACATGTGTTCCCCATCCTGAACCCCCCTCCCACCTCCGTCCCCATACCATCTCTCTGGGTCATCCCAGTGCACCAGCCCCAAGCATCCTGTATCATGCATCAAAACTGGAATGGCAATTTGTTTCACATATGATAATATACATGTTTCAATGCCCTTCTCCCAAATCATCCCACCCTTGCTCTCTCCCACAGAGTCCAAAAGACTGTTCCATACATCTATGTCTCTTTTGCAGTCTTGCATACAGGGTCATCATTACCATCTTTCTAAATTCCATATATATGCGTTATTATACTGTATTGTTGTTTTTCTTTCTGGCTTACTTCACTCTGTATGATCGGCTCCAGTTTCATCCACCTCATTAGAACTGATTCAAATGTATTCTTTTTAATGCTGAGTAATACTCCATTGTGTATATGTACCACAGCTTTCTTATCCATTTGTCTGCTGATGGACATCTAGGTTGCTTCCATGTCCCGGCTATTATAAACAGTGCTGTGATGAACATTGGGGTACACGTGTCTCTTTCAGTTCTAATTTCCTCGGTGTGTATGCCCAGCATACACTGTGTATGCCCAGCTGGGTCATATGGCAGTTTTATTTCCAGTTTTTTAAGGGATCTGCACACTGTTCTCCATAGTGGCTGTACTAGTTTGCATTCCCACCAACAGTGTAAGAGGGTTCCCTTTTCTCCACACCCTCTCCAGCATTTATTGCTTGTAGACTTTTGCATAGCAGCCATTCTGACTGGCGTGAAAAGGTACCTCATTGTGATTTTGATTTGCGTTTCTCTGATAATGAGTGATGTTGAGCATCTTTTCATGTGTTTGTTAGCCATCTGTATGTCTTCTTTGGAGAAATGTCTGTTTAGTTCTTTGGCCCATTTTTTGATTGAGTCGTTTATTTTTCTGGAATTGAGCTACAGGAGTTACTTGTATATTTTTGAGATTAATTCTTTGTCAGTTGCTTC
Organism: Bison bison bison; assembly: GCF_000754665.1. Lineage (NCBI taxonomy): Eukaryota > Metazoa > Chordata > Mammalia > Artiodactyla > Bovidae > Bison > Bison bison. The sequence goes on along the minus strand of NW_011494902.1, from coordinate 6,676,104 downwards.
ATTTGCTATTGTTTTCTCCCATTCTGAAGGCTGTCTTTTCACCTTGCTTATAGTTTCCTTTGTTGTGCAGAAGTTTTTAATTTTAATTAGGTCCCTTTTGTTTATTTTTGCTTTTATTTCCAATATTCTGGGAGGTGGATCATAGAGAATCCTGCTGTGATTTATGTCAGAGAGTGTTTTGCCTATGTTCTCCTCTACTAGAGCTAATCAATGAATATAGTAAAGTTTGCAGGATATAAAATCAACACATAGAAATCCCTTGCATTCCTATACACTAGTAATGAGAAAATAGAAAGAGAAATTAAGGAAACAATTCTATTCACCATTGCAATGAAAAGAATAAAATACTTAGGAATATATCTACCTAGAGAAACTAAAGACCTATATATAGAAAACTATAAAACACTGGTGAAAGAAATCAAAGAGAACACTAATAGATGGAGAAATAGACCGTGTTCATGGATAGGAAGAATCAATATAGTGAAAATGAGTATATTACTCAAAGTAATCTATAGATTCAATGCTATCCCTATCAAGCTACCAACAGTATTTTTCACAGAGCTAGAACAAATAATTTCACAATTTGTATGGAAATACAAAAAACCTCGAATAGCCAAAACAATCTTGAGAAAGAAGAATGGAACTGGAGGAATCAACCTGCCTGACTTCAGGCTCTACTACAAAGCCACAGTCATCAAGACGGTATGGTACTGGCACAAAGACAGAAATAGATCAATAGAACAAAATAGAAAGCCCAGAGATAAATCCACACACCTATGGACACCTTGTCTTTGACAAAGGAGGCAAGAATATACAATGGAGAAAAGACAATCTCTTTAATAAGTGGTGCTGGGAAAACTGGTCAACCACTTGTAAAAGAATGAAACTAGAACACTTTCTAACACCATACACAAAAATAAACTCAAAATGGATTAAAGATCTAAATGTAAGACATAGGTTCTTTTTAAATATTCTTTTCCAACATTCTTTTCCATTATGGTATCGCAGATATTTCTGTTTTTGAACACATTTTTAGAAATTTGGGTTTACTAGTTTCCTCCTGGTTCTATCTGTAGCTCCTAATTTTTCACCTATACTCTTTCACCTATACCTTTCCATTCACTGCTGTATCTGCATAGAGAAAGGAAAGGTTTTCCTGTTTTATTCATGCATGTAGTCATCTACAAGTTAATTACTGTGTATATAATTTGTGTGTTTGTGTATTTAGTGCCTACTACATATTAGGCACTGTGCCAGACACTGGAATAAAATCATAATTAAGATAAAAAGTGCAGTAGCCCTCAGAATTTACCAGCTAGGAGTAACATGGACAAATAAACTGACCATTTAAATATATAGTCAGAATTTCAAATCTTTGAATAAAAGTTTTTGGGAAATAATTTTGCATCTAATAATTTTAGTGTTTGCATCTTCCCACTGTCAAATTATTAATATTAACAAGTTATATTTGTACAGTGCTTAAGATATACTATTGCATGCACCTGTACCATACTTAATAGAATAATAATTACAAACCTTGTTTATAATAACTGAGAGTCCCATTTCAATAGTAGTTTAATGTATGTTGTTACTCTGACTTCATTAATTTTGAGGACACAGTGATTCATCCAAGTGACGTATTCAAAGTCACAGAATTTGTGAATAGAAGAATAAGGTTCAGTAGTCACTTCTCTAGCTCTCAGGCCTCTGCTGAATATCAGCTATGGGACAAGAACCTTTGGTTTTGCATGGGGAAGAAGTATTCTCTACTTTTGAAAACTAGTAAAAATGGCAAGCAGCTCCAACAGTGGAATAGACATTCAGAAAGGACTTCTTATATATGTGTATTTAAAATATGAATCTTTATAAGAAAAATGGTTTTAATTGATGCTCAAATAATAATTATATAAAAAACAGAATTACAATTTTAGAACTGAATAATTTTAAATATGTTTATAAGAAATAAAGATGCTTCCTTCAGTAGCCTTGGAAAGAAATATTGATGGTATCTCCATTTACTTTTCCAGTGGCCTTAAGGATTCACCTAGTCAGTTATAAAATTACTTGAAATAAATTGCAAAAATAAATACCAAAAAGCATATAATATTTGGACTTCACAACTCTCAGTATGTTATCTTGACTCATTCTGAGAGTGGACAATTATCTGGCAAATGCACGTTGTCCTGAAATATTGTTTATCAATGATGGAAGAGGTAAGATAAATTAGTTCTAGGGCATTTTTCTGTACAGGACTCTTTACCAAATTTTTGCTGTTAATGAACACATGTGATGAAGATTTAAAAAAATAAAGTTTTACAGCCACACAGTCCATTCTCCTGCCATAGTAACATTTGCTTAGAACCTCATAAATAAAGGCATTTAAACTTTTCTTTCTTAGAGTATAAGAAAAATAGAATTCATATTTAGCTGTGATTGCTTAATCATCATGTCTAGTTAATTTCAATTCACACAATTTGTAAAACACACACATGCACACTTCGAATAACTTTCTAATTCCAAAAGAGAAATTTTTTCACAGATGCACTGATTCTTTAAAGTTCATATTTTTAGGTTCATTTCCATTTACAGATGGCTGTAAGGTAATCTAAAGAATAGCTACACTGTTTTCCCTTGAAACATTTCAAATATCTTCCAGAGTGGATTATAGTATAATATTCAAACCAAAGCAAATTTAGAAAACTTGAGAGTAACAATATCACTCATTGGATAAAACAAATAAATAATTAGAAGTTATATAAAATAATATTTACCTGCATAATTTAGACAGCATATTAAAAAGCAGAGACATCATTTGCCAACAGAGGGCTATATAGTCAAAGCTATGGTTTTTCCAGTAGTCACATGCAGATGTGAGAGTTGGACCATGAAGAAAGCTGAGCTCTGAAGAATTGATGCTTTGAAATGTGGTGCTAGAGAAGACTCTTGAGAGTCCCTTGGACTGTAAGAAGAACAAACCAGTCAATCCTAAAGGAAATCAATTCTGACTATTCATTGGAAGGACTGATGATGAAGCTCTAATATTTTGGCCACCTGATGCAAAAAGCTGATTCATTGGAAAAGACCCTGATGCTGGGAAAGATTGAGGCAAAAGGAGAAGGGGATGGCAGAAGATGAGATGGTTTGATGGCATCACAGACTCAACAAACATGAATTTGATCACACTTTGAGAGATAGTGGAGCACAGAGGAGCCTAGCATCCATGGGGTCACCAAGCGTTGGACATGACTTAGTGTCTGAACAGCAACCACATATTTTATTCATTTGATGCAATTCACTAAAGAATATTTAAAATCCAGTTTCTTTCCATGTAAGTCAAGCAAATGCTACTGATTCCTTTTACTACACTTTTATATAATTCTGACACTAAAACTGAGGGTAGAGGAAGATGGAACTAGTTACAGTTGGAGAGGGGAAGACTTCTGAACCTTTTTAAATAAATATGTGACAAAATTTGTGATAATATGTAGTATAATTTTCCTTCTTTGTAGGGTGTATAATATATGTTTACACTACCTTGGATGCTGTAAATACTTTCTTAATTGTATCAAAAATGTTTTTTCTCATTAAAAGTCAGAAAATGCTCTGTCGCTGGTTATAGTTTGGTTTTTAAAAGCAGAAGCTACTGAATAACTCTGTACAATTGACAGACACACTTTATGTGTCTGTCGACAGCACAAGATCAAGATCTGTATGTAAATGGCATTCTTATTCCATCATGACATATTTACTTAGTGTTATTGGACATTGATTAACATATTTTCTTAAGACCTAGTTTCATTTTCTTTGTGTCTGAAAGAAGGGTTATATTAAGTCAAGTTTTATTGTAATACTTAATATCTGAATATGATTATATGTTCCCAAGTTTGTACTTAACTCATTCACTTCTTTATGAACTAAAATTGTCTCCAAAATAGAGTGTTTTCTTATCAAAGACTGTTTTTTAATTGAAAAGCTAATATATTCATCATTTGTGAGATGCCATGAGTTTAAGAACTGTGGAAGAAGACATACAGACTTAGGTACAAGAATGGCTTTTGTTTACATGATGATGTGTATAAAAGCATGAATACCATAGATGTATGAGCTAGTGTTTCTGTCTATAAAAGCTAGATAAGCTTTCAGCCACAGGTATATGAAAATCTGAGTTACAGCAGTCCAAATGAATAGGGGTGTATTTTTCTCAAGGAATTAAAAAAAAAAAAAGTCTGAGTAAAGCAGTTTCTGGTGTTGATTTAACAGCCATATTAGTAGGGATAATATCTCAGATTCCTTAGGCCTTTCCTTTGTCCTTGCCACTCAGTGGTCCAGAATATCTACCCAAATCCAGGTATCTTATCTGTAGTCAAAGTTAGTTAAGCCACTCAGTCGTGACCAACTCTTTGCAACCCCATGGAGTGTTGCCTACCAGGCTCCTCCATCCATGGGATTCTCCAGGCAAGAATACTGGAGTGGGTTGCCATTTCCTTCTCCAGGGGATCTTCCCAACCCAGGGATCGAACCCAGGTCTCCCACATTGGAGGCAGACGCTTTAACCTCTGAGCCACCATGAGACTTAACATCTGTATTCAAGGCCAGAACATAAAGGAAGGAGACTAAGCCACAGTGCCTGCAGTCTTTCAAGAAATCTACAGTGTTTCCTTCTTAATTGCCAGTGTCATAGGATTATTCTATTTGTAAGAGATTATGTCAAAAGGAGCATATAGATTTCCATTTGACATAATCCCTTGCAAAAGAGAGGAGGGTTGAATAAGTATTGGGTTTGCAACTCCACAGTGCCTGCTGTAACTGTTGATTTTCAATCATTTAGGACCAAAAAACCAGAGAAGCCACCTGTTAAAAGATCTTGTAATTGTAAATTTGAGAAATTCTAAAATGAATTAGCACTCTCCATCTACTGAACAGAAGAAAAATTAATTGGTTTTATTTCTGACATGTACACTGGTTCAATTTATGTTACATAGACATTGACTTTATACACACACACACACACACACACACATACACATAATCAATTCAGTTCAGTCTCTCAGTTGTGTCTGACTTTTTGTGACCCCCATGGACTGAAGCACACCAGGCCTCCCTGTCCATCACCAACTCCTGGAGTTTACTCAAACTCATGTCCATTGAGTCGGTGATGCCATCCAACTATCTCATCCTCTGTCGTCCCCTTCTCCTCTTGCACTCTATCTTTCCCAGCATCAGGGTCTTTTCAAATGAGTCAGCTCTTGGCATCAGGTGGCCAAAGAATTGAAGTTTCAGCTTCAACATCAGTCCTTCTAATGAACACCCAGGACTGAGCTCCTCTAGGATGGACTGGTTGGATCTCCGTGCAGTCCAAGGGACTCTCGAGTCTTCACCAACACCACAGTTCAAAAACATCAATTCTTCGGTGCTCAGCTTTCTTCATAGTCCAACTCTCACATCCATACATGACTACTGGAAAAACCATAGCCTTGGCTAGATGGACCTTTGTTGGAAAATATCTGATCTGATAGATAGATAGTTTTTCCCCTTCAAGTCTTTAATTAAATGTTACCTTCTCTGTGAGACTTTATCTGGCCATGCTGTCTAAAGGTAAATACCCTTGCATCAAAAAACTTAAACACCTCTATTAAATACTTTAATTTTTTCCATAGTATATGTTTTTACTAATTACATATTTTATAAATTTACTCTCTTTAGTGTTTGTAATACTAGAAAATAAGTCTGATAAAGGCACCTTTCATCTGTCTGCTCTATCCTAGACTATCTATCCATGGGATTTTCCTGGCAAGAATAGTAGAGTGGGTTGCCATTCCTTTCTCCAGGGTATCTTCCTGACCCGGGGATCACACATGGGTCTCCTATATTGCAGGCCGATTCTTTACCATCTGAGTCAAAGTTGGGTACTTTTGTAATACTAGAAAATGAGTTTGATAAAGGCAGCTATCATCTGTCTGCTCCCTGTCTGTCTATCCTACTCCTGGTACAGTACTTTTTGAATTTTAAGTATGCAATAAATATGTTACAGAAACCAATACATGAATTTCTCCACTGTGTTCAAAGAGAACTTTCTCAGTAACAAGTAGATTGATGTTAGCTAGAACTTTGATTCTACATAAATTGTTGAAGATCAGTTATTCAGTTATTGTCATTTTGGTGTAATATTGATCAACCTAAACTCATCATTTGATCATTTAATATCTCCTTGTGCTTAAGACACTGCTCATTGCCCATCTTATACAGGTAGATTTGCTTTTCCTGTTTAGAGCATTGAAAATTTCTGCTGGACTGTTTATTACTCCAGAAAGACAGCTTTCTTCTCTTTGATCAGAAGGGATAGCTAATCTGGACAAAAAGATAATTTGAATAAAGTTCTGTATATCCAGATACAGGCTAAGAAAGATACGTAATATATAACTCATAAGAAATGTAGAATATAGGATAGAGTATAATTAAAATTCTCCTTTGTCATTTGACTTCAATTTAAGTCAATTCCCCCTAGAACATAATAGGCTTAATGTGTGTAGATTTCCATTTCAAAGCCTTTATAAACTGTATAGGCTTGTTTTTGTACCTTGTATATAGATAAGTATATACCTGTATTCCTCTGCCATACCACTAACTATGGACTGTCCCTCTGTTCTCCCCGTCCCATTCTAATGTCTTGAAGGTAGTGTTGTGTTTTTATTTTTGTGACATTTAGTTAAATATGCATTCAGTTAGAGAATGAGAATATCCAGAGAGTATTTATTAATTGATTTAATTTGTTATTTCTTGGACTTGGAATTAAGGGATCGATTTTCTCTTAGTCATTCTTGAAACCAAAAAGACCTACTTTCTGATTCCATTCTGTTGTACATAAATTCAATGTTAAGACAGCCAGACAAACCCATTCAACTAAAAATCACTGATACAAAAGTTTTAAAATGTATGACTCTTTCTAGGTTGTCAATCATAGATCTACTGAAGATCTAAAAGGTCTTAGCACAGTTTGAGGTCATTGGGATACTTTTTAGATAAACTTATCAAAAGATTTGATACTTTCTCTACGCCTTCAAAGAATACACTTTTTGACTACTTATAGCTTGACAAATGGACCACAGGTACCTATCTGTCAATACAGAAATTTATACTACTTATATAAAAAAGCTTTCACTTTGTGCTTGGTTAATATTGCTTCATAGTACTAAAATTCATCTCATTCTGCTAATACATCATATGATAACTCTTTTGCCTTGTGGATTTTACAAAAGTAATTGTTTAAATTATGCCCATATAGAAAGAAACCCTAGCACTTTAAAATGTGTATTCCTCTAACCCAGATTATATCATTAAAATTCCATGAAGCTTCTTCAGTAGCCTACCAGTCATCTCAAATACTAACTACTTACTGCTATTGCCTTTTTAGGAAGAAAAAAATTAACCAATGGGACATTGCTTGGAATTTTTTCCAAGATCAGATCAGATCAGTCGCTCAGTCGTGTCCGACTCTTTGCGACCCCATGAATTGCAGCACCCCAGGCCTCCCTGTCCATCACCAACTCCCGGAGTTCACCGAGACTCACGTCCATCGAGTCAGTGATGCCATCCAGCCATCTCATTCTCTGTCGTCCCCTTCTCCTCCTGCCCCCAATCCCTCCCAGCATCAGAGT
>NW_011494902.1:6652892-6668349 GCF_000754665.1 Bison bison bison | reverse complement strand
CTTTAGCATCATTCCTTCCAAAGAAATCCCAGGGCTGATCTCCTTCAGGATGGACTGGTTGGATCTCCTTGCAGTCCAAGGGACTCTCAAGAGTCTTCTCCAACACCACAGTTCAAAAGCATCAATTCTTCGGTGCTCAGCCTTCTTCACAGTCCAACTCTCACATCCATACATGACCACAGGAAAAACCATAGCCTTGACTAGACGAACCTTTGTTGGCAAAGTAATGTCTCTGCTTTTGAGTATGCTATCTAGGTTGGTCATAACTTTCCTTCCAAGAAGTAAACATCTTAATTTCATGGCTGCAGTCACCATCTGCAGTGATTTTGGAGCCCAGAAAAATATGCCATTAAAAAAGACAAATATGCTCAAGCAAGGGCCTTCAGGGGCAAGTCTTCCTTTATTTTTGAAATTTGTTTCAAGGACCAAGAACTGCTCCCTGGGTCAGATGATTGATTAGAGGATTTTTCCCCCTGGGCTTAGTAACTGGCAGAACTCCATCAACTGAATTTGCATCACAATGAAAGCCAAAAAGACATACTGAACAGTTTTAAAAGAGGTGGTTCTGTCTTTGAGTCCTAATTTGCAGGTTAGTGACCAGATGCTTGACTCCACAAGCTCCAATCAATGTGTTCTTATTCCAGCTGTAGAAAGGGTGTTGAAATCTCCTACTGCATGCCTAAGACCTGTATGACAGCCTCCAATGAATGATGTTAAGAAATTTTAAGTTTCCATTGTGAGCCAGTACATGTTTTGTTTAATATATTAGAAGATATATTGGGTGGTCAGATCAACCAATATTGTCCAAGCTGATATAAATCACAGCTTCATCCTTGTAGTTGCCCTGCCCTTTCCAGGTTGTTTTATACAAGGCTACTGTAATTAACATATGAAGAACATGAAGCCTCTTTACACTGAAGTTCTTGTTCAGCCAGTTAGACTAATATCAACCCCAAGGGCAAGAGATATCTTTGGAGACAGGTTACCTAAAAAGACATAGAAGACAACTCCAGGGGAGAAACTCAAGATTATTCAGCTGGAGTGATAAGCCCTTCACTTAGATGTGACTCAGGACCACATAGCCACAGTCATATAAGAAAAGGTGTATTTCTGTAATGGGTAGATTAGCATAAATCCATTAGTAAAAGAAATAAAAAAATCAATTGTGTATGTGGAATATATAGATATTATATATCTATTTGTGCTTAGTCTCTCAGTCATGTCCAAGTCCTTGGGACCCCATGGAGTGTAGCCCTCCAGGCTCCTCTGTCCCTGGAGATTCTCCAGGCCAGAGTACTAGAGTGGGTTGCCATGCCCTCCTCCAGGGAATCGTCCCAACCCAGAGATCAAACCGAGGTCTCCTGCATTGCAGGTGGATTCTTTACCACCTGAGCCACCAGAGAATCAATATGTTATATACAGACATGTGCATTCAATCTTACTTGCTGTTTCCCTGCCTCATCTCTTTTTCCTTGATCCTCCTTTCATTCTTTCCCATTCCCACAAACATTTAAAACTATAGGCTGCTCTGACACTTGATGGAGAGATGGCGATAACCAATTATGTTAGATACAAATTTGTGTTATGGGTTGTGTCATACTAACATGGGTTTTAATGTTTGGAGATTTCAAATTAGTATTCAGTTTAGGACTTCCCTGATGGCTCAGATGGTAAAGAATCTGCCCGCAATGCCAGAGACCCAGGTTCGATCCCTGGGTGGGGAAGATCCCTTGGAGAAGGAAATAGCTACCCACTCCAGTATTCTTGCCTGGAGAATTCCATGGACCAGAGGAGCCTATCGGGCTACAGTCCATGGGGTTACAAAGAGACACAGCTGAGCGACTAACATGCTACTAAAAATTGGTTTAGTTAAGTCTTTTAGTTTTTTAAATAATTTTTTAACTATGTAAAGTGAAAGTGAAAGTGAAGTCGCTCAGTCATGTCCGACTCTTAGCGACCCCACAGACTGCACCCTACCAGGCTCCTGCATCCATGGGATTCTCCAGGCAAGAGTACTGGAGTGGGTTGCCATTGCCTTCTCCATTAAATATGTAAGTAATATTTAAATAAAAGTGAGAGCAGTCTCTTACTTTATTTGACATTAACGATCTGTTAACTGAAATTAAGCACCTGTAACTCTCACAAAACTAGCAAAGTACATTCTCTTAAGTGTACTGAACTGAATTTACAAATCTATTTCATTTTTTAGACATAAGAATCCTAATAAATGCATTAACAAAAGCCAGGAACAGAGTTCCCATAAATATTCCAATTCCGTTTACAAACTTAATTGTATTTTCTCACAGCTTAGAACCATGAATTACTTTTAACATTTCAAATACTTTAAATAATATACAAAGATTATACCACATTTAATATAAAATACTAATTTTGCTCACTTCCCACCCCCTGCCTATGATAAGTACCAATCAGTTCTCTGTATCTGTAAGTTTAGATTTCTTATTTTTTAGATATTTAAAGTTTTAATCATTTAAGTTTATATCATTAGTGTAGTTCATTAAGTTTTAATGATGATTTTGGTAGAAAAAATTTTGCCCTCCATTCGCACGTTCTTGAATTTCTACTTAACATCTGTCTCATTAGCAACAGTGCTCTTATCATGTCAAGATGTCCTAGTGGCTCCAGCAGCTCAATCATACTTCTCTTGCTTTTAGTTGGCCACAAATGTGTAGACTGACAATCTCACTGAATAAATAGTTGAAGAAAGATTTTTTTTCTCAGTAAAACTAAATCATTGGTGGACATGCAGTATGAAGAAAACTGAGAACATGGATAGCAGAGCAAAGGCTCATAGAAAAGGAGAGAAAGTAAGAACATAGTGCAGTGGCTGCTGCTGCTGCTGCTGCTGCTAATTTGCTTCAGTCATGTCCGACTCTGTGCGACCCCATAGATGGCAGCCCACCAGGCTCCTCCATCCATGGTATTTTCCAGGCAAGAGTACTGGAGTGGGGTGCCATTGCCTTCTCCCTAGTACAGTGGAGGGAGAAGCAAATCTGACAGCCAGATATCAGAAATACTTGCTCTGCAGTTAGTATGTTGGAGAGCCATGAGAAAGTGGGGAGACAGTGGGGAACTAATTAAGTCTGTCCGTGGTATGACTATCCCGTTTCTTCTACATATCTCCTTCCCATACACTGATAACACTGCACTTTGTAACACTGCACTTGTAACACTCCCAGGAGTAGTCTGCAAGGCTCTTCCATAAAGAAATAAAATTACCTACTTGGGAATTGTGGTTATTAGGATGGGTGTTGACATTCTCCTCTTTATGGTCCACACGTTATACACAGCATAGAGTTGGATTCCTATCCTCCTACCCTAAAGTGAAGCTGAGATTTATACACATTCACTCAGTCCTTCCTGGTCCTCCTTCAACAAGTGGGAGAAATCTTTCAGTCATTGGAAGCTTAGGGACACAAAAGAAAAGGAAACCAGAGCAATTTCCTAGAAAAATCAACCCAGGAGCAAGTATTACACTGTATATGAAGTTGACTAAAATCTTGAAAAAAATGATACACACTTTTAAGTTCAAAATGCTTTGCTGACAATTCTATCTCTTTAAGACTAGACAATCAATAAAACAAAAATTCAAGCCCGAGTTTGTAGTGTTTGCCAATGTCTGAAGTATAAATGCTTCTGCCATTGGTGATTTCAAACTGTATCAGTATGAGAGTGTTGGGAAGAGATGCACAGACATATTGGGTTGACCAAAAAGTTCATTCAGGTTTTTCTGTAAGGGCTTATGGAAAAACCTGAATGAACTTTCTGGCCCATGTAATACATCCTTTTACAGTATTCACAATATAGACATAATAAATATGAAGAACTTTAGGAGCATCAATCATAATACAGTGTAGTAAAATAATTATAGTAAGATAACTGATGAGTTTATAAATACTTATTATTTTTGTTTATAATGTATTTCATTTAAAGTTCTAATTTAATGTTCAATGATGAACATGTTTAACAACCAGCTCACAAAATTCCTATTAATAACAGCTTTTGTGAGCAATTACAAAGCCAGCTGTCACAGCACTGCACCTTAAGAACTTTACTCCTACTGGCAACCCTTTCAGGATCACTCTTCCTCGACACTTTAAATACAGTTTAACTTCCATTCTTTAAAATGATCTGCTCTGATCACAGTCTTTAATACTGAAGTTTGACTCTTCCCCCCACCCCCACCCTGCACATTCTTTTACTTACTCTACTCCACTTATTTTTAATACATTAATAATTTCTCATCTTGAATATACTCAACTTTATTTATTAGGTTTATATTTTTACCTCCTTAGCATCTAAAATATAAGCTTAATACAGACAGAAATTTTTGCCCAGTTATTCAGTATTGTAACCAATAACCTAAAATAGAGATTCTTCTTAGTTTGAATTCATATTGCTTCTTCATGTATACATGCTAAGTCGCTTCAGTTGTGTCTGACTCCTTGCAACCCCATGGACTGTAGTCTGCCAGGCTCCTCTGTTCATGGGATTCTCCAGGCAAGAATACTGGAGTGGATTACCATTCTCTCCTCTAGGGGATCCTTCCCGACCCAGGGATCAAACCTGTGTCTCTTACATGTCCTGCACTGGCAAGTGGGTTCTTTACAACTAGTGTCACTTGTGAATCCTTAAAAATTTCCAAACACTCCGAAGTGCCACTTTAATCAATCTTCCTGTCTGTCCTTGATTGTGCTGGTCAATACCCTTGTCTATTATGTCAAAAACAAAACTAATACAATTATGTAAAGTTTAAAAATAAAATTTTAAAAAATAAATAAATAAATAAATAAAATAAAAAACAAATGGTTGAAAAGGCTTAAAACTCAGTCGCTTATAGACTATATATATATATATATATTATTTGACTATATCAACCAACTGTTCTTGGGGAGAACAACTCTGGATGTGTGAATACAATCTGTGTTTTCCAAGATAACCATTAAAATTAATACAGTCATACTATGTTGCTGTCAAAATCTTGTCATCAGATTTATTACCCAAAACCGGGACTAATGAGTTCTTCTGTGTACAGAACTGCTCTTATCAAAGTTACTAATGACTTAACTAAATGTGGTCAGAGCTGATGAACGTATATTTGTGACTCATCCAGGTTCTGTATTTGAATTTGGAGCTAATCATTGTTGTTCAGTCACTAAGTCATGTCTGACTCTTTTTGATCCCATGGATTGCAGCACACTAGTCTTCTCTGCCCTCCACCATCTCCCAGAGTTTGCTCAAATTTGTGGCCATTGAGTTGGTGATGCCGTCCAACCATCTCATCCTCTGCTGCCCCTTCTCCTTTTACCTTTAATCTTTCCCAGCATCGGAGGCTTTTCCAATAAGTCAGCACTTTGCATCAAGTGGCCAAAGTATTGAAGCTGAAGCTGAAGCTTCAGCATCGGTCCTTGCAATGAATTGTCAGAGTTGATTTCCTTTAGAAATGACTGGTTTGATCTCCTAGCAGTCCAAAGGACTCTTAAGAGTCTTCTCCAGCACACACAATTTGAAAGCTAATATTTGAGTAAAACCTATAGTGTGAATAGTAAGGGTTGTGAGTCCAATCTTCTGTTCATTAAGAATGTTTTTATCTATAAGTGTTAATCATTACCCATTTGCCATAGAGGTTAATGAGCTTTAGTTAGAAAAGAGCACGTAATTGATTCAAAATAAACTTTAAATATCCTCAGGAGATTAACAATCAAACAAAGTCATATAATTAAGCTTACTATTTATTAAGCAATATACATTATAAATTGACACTTATTTTAATTGAAAATTATTGCGTTTACTTTTTAAAATGTACCATTCAGTAGTTTTTAGTATAGTCACAGAGTTGTGCAATTATCACTCTAATTCCAGAATATTTTCATCATCACCAAACCCTATACCCATTAGTAGTCAATAGTTACTTATACCTTCTCCCGATCCCTGGGAACTGATATAGTTTCTGTCTCTATTGATTTACCTATTTTCATTTCATAATAATTGAATTATATATGGCCTTTTGTATCTGACTTCTTTCATTTAGCATAATATTTTCAAGGTTCGTCCACATGATAGCATATGTTACTGCTTCATTCTCCACTCAGCCCCTTTATAAACATCTTTATAGTGATACAATTCACACAGTTAAAGTATAACATTCAGTGACTTTTAGCATATTCACAGAGATGAATATCATCACCAAATAAATTTCAGAATATTTTCATTGTCCCATAGGAAACCTTGCTCCCCTTAGCCATAATCTCACAATCTCCCATCACCTCTACCACCAGCCTCAGATGACCACTATATACTTTTTGTCCTTTTAGAAAGCTTTCTATCTGAAAATTTCATATGAAGAAATCACATAGTAACTTGTGGTCTTTTGTGACTGGTTTCCTTCATTTAGCATAATGTTTTCAAGGTTCATCAATTTTATAGCAGTATCAGTGATCCATTCTTTTTTATTACCAAATAAAATTCCGTTTTCTGGATACACCACATTCTGTTTATTAGTTCACCAGTTGATGGACATTTGGGTTGTTTTCGCTTTTTGACTATTGTGAATAATGCTGCTATGAACATTCATGTATAAATTTTTATGGGGATATATGTTTTCATCTCCCTTGGGTATGTATCTAATAATGGATTTTCTGTATCATATGTAACTGTTTGGTGTTAACTATGTTTAACTGTTTGACGAACTGACAAACTTTTCCAAAGTGCCTGAGCATTTTATTTTTTCATAAGCAATGAAGGTGTTCCAATTTTTCTCACATACTTTTCAATACTAGTTATTGTCTGTCATTTTGGTTTTAGCCAACCTAGTTTTTGTGAAATAGTACCTTATGGTAGTTTTAATATGCATTTCCCTAATGATATTGAGGGCTTCCCTGATGACTTAGCGGGTAAAGAATCTGTCTGCAATGCAGGAGAAGGAGCAGATGTGGATTTGATCCCTGGGTCGGGAAGATCCCTTGGAGGAAGAAATGGCAACCAACTTCAGGATTCTTGCCTGAAAAATCCCATGGTCAGAGGAGCCTGTCAGGCTACAGTCCAAAGGTTCTTAAAGAGTCAGACATTACTGAGCATGCACATTGGCTTAATGTTTTTGAGTATCATTTTATATGCTTATTGCATACATCTTACTTGGAGAAATATCTATCCAAATCCTTTGCTCCTTTTATGTGTTTTTATTATTGGCTTTATGTGTTCTTTATATATTCTGAACATCAAATATATGGTTTTAAAATATTTTATCCCATTTTGTGGGTTGTCTTTTTATTTTCTGGATACTGTATTTTGACTCATATGTGTTTTTGTTTAATTTTAATTTTGATGAAATCCATTTTATCCCTTTTATTTTGGGCAATTGTTTGTGCTTTTGGTGTCATATTTGAGAAACCATTGCCTAATCCAAGGTCATAAAGATTCACACCTACGTTTTCCTTTAAGAATTAAATCCTTTTAGCTCTTATATTTAGATCTTTAATTCTGAGTTAATTTTTATATAAAGTGTTAGGTAAAGGTAATCCAACTTCATTCTTTTGCATGTGGATATTCAGTTGTCTCAGTATTATTTTTTCACTATTGTTTCTCCATTTAATTAACTAGGCATCTTGGTTGAAATCAATTGACCATAAATATATGCATTTGTTTATCTGCATTCTCTGTTCTATTCCATTCACCTGCATGTCTGCCCTTATACAAGTTGTACACTGTCTTGATTACTGTAACTTTGTAGTAAGCTTTGAAAATGAGAAATGTGCATCCTACAACATGGTCTTCTTTTACAGTATTGTATACACTATTCTCTGTCTTTTAAGTTTTCATATGAATTTCAGGATCAGCTCAATTTCTGCAAAAATAAAAAGTCAGCTGGAATTTTGACAGGGATTACATTGAATCTGTAAATAAGTTTGGGAGGTATTGTTGTTGCTCAGTCACTTCATGTCTGACTCTTTTATGACTCCATGGACTGTAGCCCACCAGGCTCCTCTGTCCATGGGATTTCCCAGGCAAGAATACTGAAGTGGGTGCCATTTCCTTCTTCAAGAGATCTCAACCTAAGAACGAAACTGGCATCTCCTGCAATGCAGGCAGATTCTTTACAACTGAGCTACCAGGGAAACCATTGGAAAGTATTACCATCTTAAAAATATCAGATCTTCCAATCCATGAACAGGAGAGCCTTTCCATTTTTTTAAGGTCTTCTTTAACTTCTTTAAACAACGTTTTGTACTTTTCGGAGTACACATTTTGAACGAGGTTGGTTAAGTTTGTGCCTAAATATTTTATTCCTTTGGATACTATTAAAAATAAAATTGTTTCTTAATTCAATTTTCAGATTTGTATTGCTAGTGTACAGAGTACAGTTGTTTTGCATGTTGATCTATTGATCCTGTATCCTGAAACCTTGTTGAACTTGCTTATTAACTCCAATAGTTTTTAGTTCCTTTGTGGGGAGTCCTTAGGTTTTTTTATATAGAAGATTATGTCATCTGTAAACTTAGATGAATTTATTTCCTCTTTTCAATCTGGATGTGTGTGTGTGTATGTCTAGAATCTATAGTGTTAAATAGAAATGGCAGTAAGGGACATTCTTGTCATGTTCCTGATCTCAGAGAAAAGCTTTCGGTCTTTCACGATTAAATATAGTTAATACTGGCTGTGGGTTTTCATAGATGCTCTGCATCAGATTGAAGTTCTCTTTTATCTCTAGGTTGTTGTTGTTTACAGGGGGTTATCATACATTGACTTTTCATAGCTCTGCATTAATTTTACATATTTGGAACAAATCCTACATGGACATGTTGTATAATTCTTTCTTTGTAATACTAGTATTTTGTGGAGGATTTCTGTGTCTTCATTCATAAGAGATATTATTCTTCAGGATTTATTTCCTTGTGAGGTCTTTATCTGGTTATGGTATCAGGGTAATATTGACTTCATAAAATAAATTGTACTTTCTCTCCCTCTATTTTTAAAAAATCTTTTAAAGTACTATTAATTCTTCATTAAATATTTGGTAGAATTCACCAGTGAAGTCATCTGGTCCTTGTGGTAAGTTTTTGATTGGTAGCTCAATTTCTTGTTGTAGGTCTAGTCAGATTTTCCATTTTTTTCTTGCATCAGCTTTTAATAGTTTGCATCTTTCTAGCAATTTGTCCATTTAATCTAGATTATCAAATTTTTTTCATATAATATTTATATTTCCTTACAATCTTTTTTTCTGTATGATTGATAGTAATGTTTCCTCTTTCATTCCTGACTTAAGCAATTTGAACTTTCTTTTTTTCCCCTCTTTGTCAATCTTACTAAGGTTTGTAAACTTTGTTGATGTTTGTGAAGAGCCAGCATTTGGTTTTGTTGAGTTTCTCTATTGTTTTCAATTCTGTATTTTTCTCACACGGTGATACTTATCCTGTCCTTGCTTTGAGTTTAATTTGCTCTTCATTTTTTACTTCTTAAATAGAAAGTTACTGGTTTGAAACTACCTACAGTTTTAATAAAGGTATTTAGTAATATACATTTCCATTTAAGCACTGCTTTTATCCCATCTCATGAATTTGGTATGTTGTGTCTTCATTCTTATTCATCTCAAAATATTTTCTGATTTCCCTTGAGAGCTCTTCTTTGATCCATTGGTTATTTGGCAGTATGTTGTTAATTTCCAATTATTTGTGAATTTCCCAAATTTCCTTCTTTTATTGAATTCTAATTTTATTTCATTTTGGTCAAAGAGCACACTTCGTATAATTTCAATCCTGTCAACAGTTTATTGACACTTATTTTATCTTCAAACATACAATACATTGTGAAGAATGGGCCATGTGCATTTGAGTAGGATGTATGGCATATATTGTGGTGTAGTGTTCTACAGATGTCTGTTAATTCCAGCTAGATAATGGTGCTATTTATATCTTCTATTTCCTTGTTGATCTTCTGCCTGGTTGTTCTATCCATTATGAAATGTGAGGCATTGAAGTCTAAAACTTTTCTTGTTGAATTGTCTATTTCTCCCTTCAAGTCTGACAGTTTTACTTCATATATATTAGGGCTCATTTATTAGTTTTGTATTTTTATAATTGTTATATCTTCTTCATGAATTTAGCCTTTTAGCATTATAAAATATCCTTCTTTGAGTCTAATAACTATTTTTGTCTTAAAGTCTGTTTTGTCTATTAATATAGCATTCCAGCTTTCTTTCTTTTCTCTCTCTCTCTCTCTTTTTTTTTTTTTTTTTTTCTTTTTTTGTGGTTTTATCTTTTTCCATGCATTTTCTTTCAGACTGATTCTCCTGAATGCAGTTGTTAATGATGTATCTTTTATAACAAGAAATATTTTCTAATAATAAACTACATATAATCACAAAAAGAAGGATACGTATGTCATATGAGTTTAGATTGTTTTAGCAAAGCCTGTCACAAAGATGGTAAACTTCTAAGGCAACAAGAGTGCATCAGCTTATCCTGGATTCAGCTGTATGTAATCTCATGGCACAGACAATAGCTGTCAAAAAAGCAGTTTATGTGCCCCCAACATAAGTGAAAGGAGGGTACCCATTTTAAGTAAAAGCTCCTGAGCATGTCCAAGACAAGAAAAAAGTAGGTTTTTAAAGTAGCAGAGGCTGTTTGCCAATGGAAATCCATCCCTAAGTGAAAAATGCAATAGCCATATGTTGAAGCTCTTAGACGTATCTGTGAGCACAGCTGTGTTTAGTTTGAAGAGTCATATTAAAATAGGAAGGCCAAACACCAACAATTATAGGAGGATTCTAATAGTCAAATATTCTGAGCAGCTGTTCTTGTGTTTGAGATTTCAAGTAATATTCTTGGAATTTTATATTATAGACTTATGAAAAACCCAAGGTTGCTCAAAAGGATAATCCTATATTATAAGCAATTTTCAGTACTCATACTTGAGAATGTTATTTGGAACTGAGCTATTCATTTTATCACTGCAGTATATTTGAGCCATTTAGTATTTTATCTAATTTAGATCTTACATAAATGTGAACTACCAGTGATTGGTATATTTTGTTGTTTGAAAAACCTCCAAAACAATGCAATTAGATCAATATTTAATAGAAGTTTCCCTGGAAATCAGTCTAGTTTGCCAGTGGGAAATGTTGAATAAATCATTTTACTTTGTTTCATTGTGAAATATATATGTGGGAATGTGTATACAATTATATGACTTATATGTAAAATCTAACATATTTATGCAGCTTCTTGCAACTAACTACAATGATTACAATTATAATGCTGCTGTTGCTTGATGCCCAAGTTATACAAAAGAGATGAGGGGAAGTCCTTCAGGGTATCTCCTATATCCTTTTTAAATGTCCAATTAATTTTTGAAAACAAACTAAAGATATACCCATCTGAATGCAGAGTTCCAAATAATAGCAAGGAGAGATAAGAAAGCCTTCTTAAGTGAAGAAATAGAAGAAAACAATAGAATGGGAAAGACTAGAGATCTCTTCAAGAAAATTAGAGATATCAAGGGAACATTTCATGTAAAGATGGGTACAATAAAGGACAGAAACAGTAAGGACCTAACAGAAGCAGAAGATATGAAAAGGTGGTAAGAATACACAGAAGAAGTGTACAAATATGGTCATAATGATCCAGATAACCCCAATGATGTAGCCACTCACCTAGAGCCAGACATCCTGGAGTGTGAAGTCAAGTGGGCTTTAGGAAGCATTACACGAATAAAGATACTGGGGGTGATGGAATTCCAGCTAAGCTATTTCAAATCCTAAAAGATGATGCTGTTAAAGTGCTGCACTCAATATTTGAGCACATTTGGAAAACTCAACAGTGGCCACAAGATTGGAAAAAGTCAGTTTTCATTCCAATCCCAAAGAAGGGCAGTGCCAAAGAATGTTCAAACTACTGTACAATTGCACTCATTTCACATGCTAATAAGGTTCTGCTCAAAATTCTTCAATCTAGGTTTGAACCAAGAACTTCCAGATGTACAAACTGGATTTATAAAAGGCAGGGGAACAAGATTAAGTTGCCAATATCCATTGGATCATAGAAAAACAAGGGGATTCCAGAAAAACATCTACTTCTGCTTCACTGGAAACACT
The DNA here is from genome assembly GCF_000754665.1 of Bison bison bison. Classification (NCBI taxonomy): domain Eukaryota; kingdom Metazoa; phylum Chordata; class Mammalia; order Artiodactyla; family Bovidae; genus Bison; species Bison bison. Next base: position 6,656,240 of record NW_011494902.1, on the reverse strand, counting down.
AAAGCCTTTGATGGTGTGGATTACAACAAACTGGAAAATTCTTAAAGAGATGGGAATACCAGACCTCTTTACCTGCCTGCTGAGAAACCTTTATGCAGGTCAAGAAGCAACAGTTTGACCAGACATGGAACAATGGACTGGTTCCAAATTGGGAAAGGAGTATGTCAAGGCTGTGTATTGTCACCTACTTATTTAACTTATATGCAGACTATATCATGTGAAATGCTGGGTTGGATGCAACACAAACTGGAGTCAAGATTGGGGGAGAAATATCAACAGCCTCAAATATGCAAATGACACCACCCTAATGACAGAAAATGAAGAGGAATTAAAGATCCTCTTGATGAAGTTGAAAGAGGAAAGTGAAAAAGCTGGCTTAAAACTCAACATACAAAAAACAAAGATCATGGCATCTGGTCCCATAGCTTCATGGCAAGTAGATGGGGAAACAATGGAAACAGTGACAGAGTTTATTTTCTTGGGCTCCAAAATCACTGCAGTGACTGAAGCCATGAAATTAAAAAAAAAAAATGCTTGCTCCTTGGAAGTAAAGCTATGACAAACCTAGACAGCATATTAAAAAGCAGATATGTCACTTTGCCAACAAAGATCTGAATCGTTAAAGCTATGGTATTTCAGTAGTCATGTATGGATATGGGAATTGGACCATAAAGAAGGCTGAGTGCTGAAGAATTGATGCTTTCGAACTGTGGTGCTGGAGAAGACTCTTGTCCCTTGGACAAGAAGGAGATCAAGCCAGTCAATACTAAAGGATATCAACCCTGAATATTCATTGGAAGGACTGATGCTGAAGCTGAAGTTCCCATACTTTGGCCACCTGATGCAAATTTCTGACTCATTTGAAAAGACTCTGATGCTGGGAAAGTTTGAAGGCAGGAGAAAAGGGCAACAGAGGATGAGATGGTTGGATGGCATAATTGCCTCAATGAACATGAGTTTGAGCAAACTCTGGGAGACAGTGAAGAACAGGGAAGCCTACCGTGCTGCAGTTCATGGGGTTGCAAAGAGTCGGACATGCCTGATCGACTGAACAATAAGATATCCAGACTCACCTTATATTTTCCCAGCCTCAAGCATGGAAGTAGCCAATAGCTCTGACTGTTTTTAGTGAAGAGTGAAATGTAGAAAGCAGATAACAGTGCTAGTTTTACCCATTGCCCCTAGCATGAGCTCACTCTCTGAAATGGTCAGTAAACTGAGCTAGAAGTACACCAATACACACATACATAGTTCAGAATCATGAGTTATTTATTGCCGGGGTCCAGCCCTGGCTGATCCAGGGAAGTTGAAGGGGAGATGGCGTTGGCGAGTACACTGGTTTTAATTAAATATTAATCAAAGATATAAAGAGTAATAGAATAAGGATAGCTCAGTGAGAAAATTCAGTGGAGAAAAGAGGCTGAATAGCTTGGTTTATGTGAAAAATCAATAAAACTTCAAGCCAAGAAGTTTGCACCACCTACATAGGCCACAGGTGTCTTCCTGTTCTCCCGAGGGAGAGGAGACCCTAAGGCCTCCCCGGTCAGATCTTAGAAGCCCTGGCAAAATTAGTAGGCTTGGCGGGCCTCCGTGCTCCAGATGGAAATTCAGCCAGAGGTTCAGAGAAAGAATGACATGGGGAGACCAAGCTTTGGTTAGCAAGGCCCATAGCTTTATTTTCAACAGGGGCTTTTATACCATAAGTTGTACATAGAGGATAATAGGGGGTGTGAAATCATGCAAAGTCAGCAGTCTTTGATCCTTATTGAAACCAGGGTTTCTTTTCTGCAAACTTATCGTATACAAATGGTTTAGGTGATTTACATCATCTTCCGGCCAGAAGGCCTATTAACATTTTATGACTCTGACAAAGGTTTGTCAACCATAAGACTTATTTTCTTTAAGAGTAATTATTTTAAAGTTTGGCGCCATCCTCCAAAGGTGTTAGATAAAGTTGCATTCCTATAGGGCAGAGGTGCAGTGGGTTTACAACAAAGGAAAGAATTTATTACCTTAAGGGTCAAAGTTGCTAACACCAAGGCCATTACTTATTTTTTCTACATACCAACTATATTAATTAATACACATTCAAGGATACAATATAGGGGATGTGAAGACTTGACAGCAATCATTGGCTCATCAATTGAAATTTTCTACTAGTTTTATTCTGACAGCTTCTAACTCTCCGAGAGGCTCTAAGTTATTTGAATATCTTAAGCTTCCCATGCCTCTTGCGGTTGGGAGACTGTAAACAATTGTATGCATAGCCGTAGGAGTCCGGGTAAACCTGTCAGGCAAGTTAGAGAGCCATCTGAGGGGTTTGTGAACTGAAACAGTCTTGTCACGCCCAGGAACTTTATTAACTGGAGCTGTAAGTTAACTCTTTTTCAGCGAGAGCGAGATGGTGGTGGGGGACAGCCTCCCGTAGTCAGAGGTGAGAGCACAAAGCAGTAAAGTAGGCAGACTCTGGTTTTGGGGGTAGATGCTCGAGAATTTCCAGGGGGACTCCTGAGGCTCGATCCCGCCTTTGCATATGCTGAGCCTCCTTCCTCATGACCTTTGCCATGCGCGGAGTTCCTCACGCTTGCTCCTGGCAATTTATGATATTTTCATTTCAGTTTTAACATTTTGTTTATATTTATATTTTTTTCCCCTGAATAATATGATTTCTAGTGCATTAACTAATTTACTTATTTGCTTTATCCTATAACACAGGATTTTCAAGCATTAAAAATGGTTTTAAAATTACAGTATCATTATTTCTATCAGCAGCAACAGTACTCAGTGGAATTTCAAATATCTTTGTGATTCTTTTTTATCACTATATAATTTTTAGTCCTTTTAATGTGTTTGTTTTTTACTATGTGAAATATCTACATGATTCAGAAGCTAGAATTAATTAAAGAGGTTATGTCACATTTTCACTTCAATCACCCGTACTGTGAACTCCCTACTCTCACTTTTTAAAAATAAAATTTTAATATTCAATTAGCTGTAAATATATGGGGGAAAAAATCCCCCAAATAGGAGAGTTCTCATGTATCTTAAATGTAGTAATCCTTACTATTAATGCCTTACATTCAGTTCAGTTCAGTCGCTCAGTCGTGTCCAACTCTTTGCGACCCCATGAATCACAGCATGCCAGGCCTCCCTGTCCATCACCAACTCCCGGAATTCACTCAAACTCACGTCCATCGAGTCAGTGATGCCATCCAGCCATCTCATCCTCTGTCGTCCCCTTCTCCTTCTGCCCCCAATCCCTCCCAGCATCAGAGTCTTTTCCAATGAGTCAACTCTTCGCATGAGGTGGCCAAAGTACTGGAGTTTCAGCTTTAGCATCATTCCTTC
>NW_011494902.1:6652692-6652792 GCF_000754665.1 Bison bison bison | reverse complement strand
TTTGTGAACTGAAACATTCTTGTCACGCCCAGGAACTTTATTAACTGGAGCTGTAAGTTAACTCTTTTTCAGCGAGAGCGAGATGGTGGTGGGGGACAGC
>NW_011494902.1:6639268-6652592 GCF_000754665.1 Bison bison bison | reverse complement strand
AAAGAAGTGCCAGGGCTGATCTCCTTCAGAATGGACTGGTTGGATCTCCTTGCAGTCCAAGGGACTCTCAAGAGTCTTCTCCAACACCACAGTTCAAAAGCATCAATTCTTCAGTGCCCAGCCTTCTTCATAGTCCAACTCTCATATCCATACATGACTACTGGAAAAACCATAGCCTTGACTAGACGGACCTTGGTTGGCAAAGTAATGTCTCTGCTTTTGAATATGCTATCTAGGTTGGTCATAGCTTTACTTCCAAGGAGCAAGTGTCTTTCAATTTCATGGCTGCAGTCACCATCTGCAGTGATTTTGGAGCCCCCCAAAGTAGTCTGACACTGTTTCCACTGTTTCCCCATGTATTTCCCATGAAATGATGAGACCAGATGCCATGATCTTAGTTTTCTGAATGTTGAGCTTTAAGCCAACTTTTACACTCTCCACTTTCACTTTCCTCAAGAGGCGCTTTAGTTCTTCCTCACTTTCTGCCATAAGGGTAGTGTCATCTGCCTATCTAAGGTTATTGATATTTCTCCTGGCAATCTTGATTCCAGCTTGTGCTTCTTCCAGCCCAGCGTAGGGTTGCAAAGTCGGGCAGGACTGAAGCAACTGAGCACAATATATCGTATGATACATTTGTTTCAGCTAATATATTGTGCTCAGTTGCTTCAGTCATGTCTGACTTTGTGACCCTATCGAAGCCCACCAAGCTTCTCTATCCATGGGATTCTCCAGGCAAGAATACTGGAGTGGGTTGCCACTTCCTTCTTCAGAGGATCTTCCTGATCCAGGGATCAAACCTAGGTCTCCTGCATTGCATATGGATTCTTTACCTCTGAGCCACTGGGGAAGCCCAACTAATATATTACCATTAACTAAAGTCCATAGTTTTTTTCAGATGTCCTTAGGTTTTTACTTAATTTCCTTTTTTTTTGTTGTTTTGTCCCAGGATCCTATCCAGGATACTACATTATATTTAGCTGTTCTGTATCCTTAGGCTCCTCTTGACTGAGACAGTTTTTCAGACTTTCTGTGCTTTTGATGACCTTGACAATTTTGAGGAATACTGTTCAGATGTGTTACAGAGTGTTCTGCAATTTGGATTTGTCTCTAATCCATTTTGAGTTTGTTTTTCAATATGGTGTGAGAAAATGTTCTAATTTTGTTCCTTTACATGTAGATGTCCAGTTTTTCCAACATCACTTATTGAAGAGACTGTCTTTCCCTCGTTATATACTCTTTCTCCTTTGTCATGGATTATTTGACCATTTAAGTATGTGTTCATTTTGGGGTTTTCTATTCTGTTCCATTGATATATGTGTCTGTTTTTGTGTCAGTATCATACTACTTTGATTACTGTAAATTTATAGTGAAGTTTGAGATGAGGGAGCATGATACCCTCAGTTTTATTTCTTCTCCAGATTGTTTTGGGTATTTGAGTTCTTTTGAGTTTCCATACAATATTTTAATTCTAGTTATGTGAAAAATGCCATTATCATTTTATTAGGGGTTGCATTGAATCTATAGATTGTTTTATCCAGTATTGTCATTTCAGCAATATTAATTCTTCCAATCCATGTGCCTTAGTATATCTTTTGATCTATTTGAGTCATCTTCAGTTTCTTTCATTAGTGTCTTACTGTTTACTGAATGTAAATTTTTACCTTCTTAGGTAGGTTAATTTTAAGGATTTTTTTCTTTTTGATGTGATTACAAATGGGATTATGTACTTAATTTCTTTTTGATAGTTCACTCTTACTATATAGAAATGCAATAGATTTCTTTGTATTAGTTCTGTGTCCTACAGCTTTACTGAATTCACTGATGGTTTCTACTCATTTTTTAATGGTGTCTCTTGAATTTTCTATATATGTATCATGTCATCTGCAAACAGTTCCGATTTTACTTCTTCCTTTCCCGTTTGGATTCCTTTTATTTCTTTTTCTTGTCTGATTACTGTGCCTTGGACTTCCAATATCACGTTGAATAAAAGTGATGAGTTTGAGTATCCATGTCATGTTCCTGATTTTAGAGGAAATGCTTTCAGCCTTTCACCATTGAGCATCAGGTAAGGTGTGGGATTATCATATATTGGCCTTTACTATACTGAGGTATGTTTCCTTTATACCCATTTTGTGGGGAGTTTATATGATAAATGAATGTTGAATTTTGTTAAAAGCTTTTCCTGCATCTGTGGAGATGATTATGTAATTTTTATTCTCTAATTTGTTACTGTGGTGTTTCACATTGATTGATTTGTAAATATTAAACTGTACTTGCGTCCTTGAGACAAATTTCACTTGATCATAGTATACAAACTTTTCATATTTGTTGAATTTGTTTTTCTAATATTTTGTGGAGGACTTTTGTGTCTCTCTTCCTCAGTGATACTGGTCTGTAATTTTACTTCTTTGTGTTCTTTGTCTGATCTTGGACTTTTTGTTTTCTGGCAGCTTTTTTTAAACTAATGCAATTTAGTTCCTGGTGATCAATCTGTTCATATTTTTTTATTTCTTCCTCATTCAATCTTGAGAAATTGTACATTTCTAGGAATTTGTTCATTTCTTGTCAGTTACTTATTTTATCTTTATATTATTGTTCATGCTGTGCTGTGCTTAGTTGCTCAGTCATATCTGACTCTTTGCAACCCCATGGACTGCAGCCCTCCAGGCTCCAGGCTCCATGGGGATCCTCCAGGCAAGAATACTGGAGGGATTGCCATGCCCTTCTCCAGGGGATCTTCCCAACCCTGGGACTGAACCCAGACCTCCTACATTGCAGGCAGATTCTATACCATCTGAGCCACCAGGGAAGCCCATCATTGTTCATAGTAATCTCATGATCTTTTGTGTTTTTGTGGTATCAGTTGTCTTCATTCTCTTTTATTTATTTGTGCCCTCACTTTCTTTTTCTTGATGAGTATGGCTAAAAGTTTATCTATTTTGTTTACCTTATCAGAAAACTATCTCTTAGTTTCACTGATACTCTTCATTGTCTCTATTTCATTTATTTTTGTTCTCATTTTATGATTTCTTTGTTTCTACTAACATTGGGATTTGCCTGTTCTGCTTTTCCTAGTTTCTGGTTGTTGAGTCCGAATCATGGGCTCTCTGGTGGGTGGAGCCATGTGCCGAGGCTCCTAGAGGCTCAGTGGGTTCTGAGGCAGCCAGCCTGCTAGTGGGCAGATGGATCCAGTCCTGGCACTAATAAGCTTTGGAAGATTCCAAAATGATATATACCAACATTAGTGTCCTCATGGCTGAATGAACTCCCCAAAACGGCTGCTGCCGGTGTCTCGTCCTCAGGGTGCACTCCAGTTGCCTCCTGCCTCTCTGAGAGGCTCTCCAAGATCAGCAGGTAGGTCCTACCCAGGTTCCCTTCAAATTACTGCCTCTGCCCTGGCTCTCAGAGTGTGTGAGATTTGGCATGGGTCTTTTATGAGTGGAGTCTTATTTCCTATAGCCCTCTGAGTCTCCTGAAAATAAGCCCCACTGGCCCTCAAAACCAGATTTTCCAGGGGCTTATCTTCCCAGTACATGAACCTCCAGGCTGGGGAGCCCAATGTGGGCTCAGATCCCTTGAGAGGTTTACAGGAAGAACCTCTGAGATTGTATCAGTAATTATCTTCCCATTGACAGAAAACTCACTCTAAGGGTGTGGGTCTTAACAAACTTATATCATTGCCCTTCCTATCTGCCTTTTTGTACTTTCTTCTTTATGCCTTTAGTTGTAGAAGATCTTTTCTGCTAGTCTTCAGGTCTTTCTCATCAATAGTTGCTCTGCAAATAATCGTGGCTTTGGTTTGCCCATGGGAGGAGGTGAGCTCAGGATGTTCCTACTCTGCCATCTTGGTCACTCCTCTACATTACAATATTTCTTTACATTGCAATTTGTGCACATTACAGTGCACTTACATGTTTATTTAAGGTCCTGTAGGATGATATTTGGATTTACAATGGAATGAGTGGCTTTTTGACTAATCAGTGAAATGAATTAGTATTCAAATTTTTATTTTACTTGCATTCAAAGTAGATTACGTCTATATAGTGTAATCCTGACTAAAGCAGAGACATTGCTTTGCCAACAAAGGTCCGTCTAGTCTAAGCTATGGTTTTTCCAGTAGTCATGTAGGGATGTGAGAGTTGAACTATAGAGAAAGCTGAGCACCGAAGATTTGATGCTTTTGAACTGTGGTGTTGGAGAAGACTCTTGAGAGAGACCCTTGAGAGAGAACTATAAAGACTCTTGAGAGAACTATAAAGAAAGCTGAGCACCGAAGATTTGATGCTTTTGAACTGTGGTGTTGGAGAAGACTCTTGAGAGAGGCTGCAAGGACATCCAACTAGTCAATCCTAAAGGAAACCAGTCCTGAAAATTCATTGAAAGGACTGATGCTGAAGCTGAAACACTAATACTTTGGCTACCTGATGCGAAGAACTGACTCATTGGAAAAGGCCCTGATGCTGGGAAAGATTGAAGGCAGGAGGAGAAGGGGACGACAGAGGATGAGATGTTTGGATAGCATCACCAACTCAATAGACATAAGTTTGAGTAAACTCCGGGTGTTGGTGATGGACAGGGAGGCCTGACGTGTTGCAGTCCGTGGGGTTGCAAAGAGTCAGACACAACTGAGCAACTGAACTGATTGACTGACTGACTAATATTTAGGATTCCTGAAGAGCAGCTATTCATTTATTCTAGAGATAGCATTTGAATTCAAATCTACCACTGGGTCACTACCAAAAAAAAGAAAAAAAACCAATTTGCAAAATATAACCATGGCTTACATATTGTCTTCTTTACAATGAGGAATAATGGGACAGCTGAAAATTGTCTCAGCCTCATGACAAAGTTGAAAGAATTACTTTATGGTTTCTAATTATACTAGCTAGAACAGACATGTGAATTGTCCCTGAAATGTTCTAGTTTTGCAGAGCTTTTGCTTGCATCCTTTAAACACATTTCCATTGTGGTTGAATAGTTAAGTGCACTTCATTTTGCATTTGGTTTCTTGTGATATTTACATGACAATGGCAAAGTAAGATACAATCAGAATAGCGCAGTGCTGTCCTAAATATCAGTTGATTTTAAAAGCACAAGTACCATACAACTAAAGAAGGCAATAACATTGGTGATTGATCCCCTTTCAACCCTTTTCTTCTGTTCCTTTATCACTTGACTTTTGGAAATGGCCAAAGGAGGGCATAGACAGATAGAGGGCAGAAAGAGGAACGCTCTGTATCCCTCAGGTTGCCTCTCACCAATTAACAGTAGCTATGCTGTTCATCTACACCAAAAGCTCCTGTTAGGCAGCCCCTCTGTTACAGCTGTAGCTCTCAGGTTCTGGCAACCCCTCGTCAGCTTCCCTTCAAGCCTTGAAGCTATAATAGCTTTGTATTAGCCATTCACGTGCAAGTGTTTGTGTAGATATATGTCTACGCTTCTCTTGGGTATCAAAGAGTAGACATGCTCGGTCGTATGGTAATTCTAATGTTTAACATTTTAAGGAACTTTGATAAGAATATTCAATAATAAATTTGGCTACAGGTCTATTGGTGACAATTACTATAGCATCAGTGAGTCTGTAAGATAAAGTTTTATGAAGATCATAAATATTTTGTCTGTAAAATTAATCAAGAGATATTATACTTTTGTGACCTCAGAGTGATTTTTTCAGAGTGATTTTCCTTCATCTGTGAAATAAAGCACAGGAAAGGAGGAATGTGTAAAAGTGGGAAAATGGGTGTTTTAAAAATATTATAATAACCTCTTGGCTTTTCATGTAATTTAGAATGAAACCACACAGGATGAAGGATTTGGTACTTGTCACCCATCCCCCTCTGCCCACCTTTGCTCTATATACTTGATGAAAAGCACCACCACAAACAAAAGAGAAAAAGCAAGACAAGTGAAAACAACTTTTCTACTTGAGGTCAGAAATGAAGAGATGAATGTTTGGCCAGTAAAGAGTTACACATTCAGGCAGTAAATGAGAAATGAATATTTCACTGGGCTATTGTTTAGAACAGTGCATTTTCTATTTGATATTTCTCACACATACAACACACACACACACACACTGACCTGTTTGGTGTTAGATAAAATACTATGTCTACATTGTGACGGCTTCCCTGATAGCTCAGTTGGTAAAAAATCCACCTGTAATGCAGGATACCCTGGTTCAATTCCTGGGTTGGGAAGGTCCTCTGGAGAAGGCATAGGCTACCCACTCCAGTGTTCTGTCCTGGAGGATTCCATGAATTGTATAGTCCATGGGGTGGCAAAGAGTTGGACACAACTGAGCGACTTTTACCTCACATACATAGTGACTAACCTCTTAACAATGATAAAATGATATCAGTTCAGTTCAGTCACTCAGTCGTGTCCGACTCTTTGCGATCCCATGAATCGCAGCACGCCAGGCCTCCCTGTCCATCACCAACTCCTGGAGTTCACTCAAACTCACGTCCATCGAGTCAGTGATGCCATCCAGCCATCTCATCCTCTGTCGTCCCCTTCTCCTCCTGCTCCCAATCTGTCCCAGCATCAGAGTCTTTTCCAATGAGTCAACTCTTCGCATGAGGTGGCCCAAGTACTGGAGTTTCAGCTTTAGCATCATTCCTTCCAAAGAAATCCCAGGGTCAATCTCCTTCAGAATGGACTGGTTGGAAATTTTAAATGATCTGAGCCAGGGCACCAATGTCCACAGTAGCTGAACTGCTTCATCAAATGGTGTGTTTAGTTATTGCTGTGTAGTCTTATCGTAGGAAGAATATAAAAATAAGCTCTATGCTGAAACCACATCTAGGAACAATTTATTTAGTGCTTATTAACATTATTTTAGGCTTCCCTGGTGGCTCAGCAGTAAAGAATCCACCTGCCAATGCAGGAGACACGAGTTCAATCCCTGGGTCAGGAAGATCCCCTGGAGAAGAAAATGGCAACCCACTCCAGTATTCTTCCTGAGAAATCCTATGGACAGAGGAGTCTGGTAGGCTACTAGTCCATGGGATCTCAAAGAGTTAGACACAACTTAGTGACTAAAGAACAACATTATTTTGGGAATTGCTGGGCTCAGAGGATATACTTATAAAACTTGAATTTGGTCTAAAATGAACCCATAGTGTTTTCTTATTGTTAAATGGAAACTAATTACTGGAAACCAGCTTGTTCTCTGGTTTGTAATACTGTTTCCATTCGTGGCCCTCCTGCTCTCCATGCGTCCCCTATTCAAACACTTGAAGTTGTCCTTGTCCTCATCTTTCTTCTAGAATTGAATTTAGTGATTTACCTTGCATCTTTTCCTCCCCTTTATTTCTCCTGGAGCCACCCTTTGCCTGGACTTTTGTAAAGTTCTTTTAATAAATAAGTCATATTCATCATGAATGTGTCCACACTTGAAGGAAGAGAGTGTGTACACTCTAGAGCCACTGGATTCAAAACGTGGTTTTGTCACTTATCATCTTCATGAAGTAAGAAACTTATCTTCTCTAAACTGCTGTTTCCACTTTCATGAAGCTGAGATAACCATGATTTCTACTGCAAAGGGTTGTATGAAAGATAAATGAGATAAAAAATATAAAATACTTCACTCAGTGTCTGATACATAGCAAGCACTAACAATGTTATGAATAGTTATTTTGTATTTTATCTGTTAAAATTTAAATATTATATTTAATCCAACATTCTTGACACATAAACTAAAAGTTATTGTTATATCTTTCAAATATTTTTAACAGCAAACTGCTTCTAGATTTTTAATGACAAATCAATGGTTCCTAGCATTTTTTAAAACCACTTATAATCTATACCCTCCTTGCAATGTAAAAAATCATAGATTTCTATAATGACTTGTTACACATCCACCTACTGAGAAATCCTAATCCTAATTTTTTGAATTGCCTGGATAATAGAACTAAGATGTTTTATCTATTTTCCTATCTGGTCTCTACCTGCTTTTGATACCCTGTTATTTATTTTTTATTTTCCCTTAAACAAATATTTATTAAGAATCTATTAGGTGTTAAGTACTGTTTCAATCTCTGAAACAGGAGACTTCTACAGTAAAAACAACAGCAATGCCCTGTTCTTACAGAGCTTACATTTTAGAGGTAGGAGAGGGAGAATTAAACACCAGGGGCACCAGCAAAGGTTTGGTGGTGGTCTGTGCAAAGACTATAATTAGAGAAAGGGGCCATGGACATGAACTTTGACAAACTCTAGGAGACAACAAGGGACAGGGAGGCCTGGTGTGCTACAGTCTATGGGGTCAAAAAGCGTAGGACAAACTTAGCAACTAAACAACAGCAACAACAAGAGAAAGGAGAATAAAGACCAAAGAGGGTGGGTGCTATTTCAAACAGAGTGGTCAGAGTTTGTGGACTTCCCTAGTGGCTCAGATGGTAAAGCATCTGCCTACAATGAGGGAGACCTTCAGTCCCTGGGTCAGGAAGATCTCCTGGAGAAGGAAATGGCAACCCACTCCAGTACTCTTGCCTGGAAAATCCAGGTCAGAGTTCTCTGATACCTTGTTATTTCTGTATAAGAATGAATTATGCATTCCAGCAAAATTCATCTGTTTATTCTATGCAAGTATACTGTATGCTGCATATTCCTATCCTTTCTTTTTTATCTAAATTAATGCTTGAGTTCACAATTCCATTTTCAATTCTTACTTTAAGTCTGAAGTTTTGTGGTCCTTAGTTTCTGCATAATAGTTTGTTTTTTCACATTTATGACTTGCTATGTAGTATTTTTGTTCATCTTTTCTACAAACATGACAAAACTCTCAACAAATTCAGGCACCAGATGTAGTTTGCTATTATCAGTAAGTAGAAAATAAATAAGATTGTTGTTGTTGTTCAGTTTCTAAGCCATGTCCAACACTTTGAAACACCATGGACTGTAGCGTGCCAGGCTTTTCTGTCCTTTATTATCTCCTGGAGTTTGCTCAGATTCATGTCCATTGAGTCAGTGATGCCTCATATTCTAACTGTCTCATACTCTGTCCCCCTCTTTTCCTCCTGCCCTCAATCTTTCCCAGCATCAGAATCTTCCTGTGAGTTGGCTCTTCACATCAGGTGGCCAAAGAATGGGAGCTTCAGCTTTAGCATCAGTCCTTCCAGTGAGTATTCAAGGTTGATTTCCTTTAGGATTGACTGGTTTGATCTCCTTGCAGTCCAAGGGACTCTCAAGAGTCTTCTCCAGTACCACAGTTTGAAAGCATCAATTCTTCAGCACTCAGCCTTCTTTATGGTCCAACTCTCACATCCATACATGATTACTAAAAAAAAACATACAGACCTTTGTTGGCAAAGCAATGTCCTCCTTGTTAATATTTTATCTAGGTTTGTCATAGCTTTCTTTTCAAGGAGAAAGCATCTTTTAATTTCATGGCTGCAGTCACTGTCTGCAGTGCTTTTGGAACTCAAGAAAATAACATCTGTCATGGCTTCCACTTTTCCCCCATCTATTTGTCATTTGCCTACTTAGGCTTCCCTTGTGGCTCAGCTGGTAAAGAATCCGCCTGCAATGAGGGAGAGCTGGGTTTGATCCCTGGGTTGGGAAGATCCCCTGGGGAAGGGAAAGGCTACCTACTCCAGTATTCTGTCCTGGAGGATTCCATGGACTGTATAGTCCATGGGGTCACAGAGAGTTGGACATGACTGAGTGACTTTCACTTCACTTCATTTGTCATGAAGTGATGTGACTAGATGCCATGATCTTTATTTCTTGAATGCTGAGTTTTGAGCCAACTTTTTCACTCTCCTCTTTCACTTTCATCAAAAGGCTGTTAGTTCCTCTTCACTTTCTGCCATTAGAGTGGTATCATCTACATATCTGAAGTTGTTGATATTTCTCCTGGCAATCTTGATTCCAGCTTGTAATTCATGAAGCCTGACATTTTCCATGATGTACTCTGCATAGAAGTTAAATAAACAGGGTGACAGTATACAGCCTTGTCATATCCCTTTCCCAATTTTGAACCCATCCATTGTTCCATGTCTGATTCTAACTGTTGCTTCTTGACCTGCATACTGGTTTTGCATGAGACAGGAAAGGTTATCTGATACTCCCATCTCTTGAAGAATTTTCCACAGTTTGTTGTGATCCACGAAATCAAAGGCTTTAATGTATTGAATGAAGCAGAAATAGATGTTTTTTCTGGAATTCTCTTGCTTTCTTCATGATCCAATGAATGTTGGTGATTTGATCTCTGGTTTCTCTGCCTCTTCAAAACCTAGCTTGTACATCTGGAAGTTCTTAGTTCATGTACTGCTAAAGCCTAGATTGAAGGATTTTAAGCATAATCTTATAAGCATGTGAAATGATTCTAATTATACAGTAGTCTGAATGTCCTATGGCATTGACCTTTTTTCCAGTTCTGTGGCCCACTGCTGAGTTTTTCAAATTTGCTGGCATGTTGAATGCAGCACTTTAACAGCATCATCTTTTGGGATTTTAAATAGCTCAGCTGGAATTCTGTCATAGTCACTACTTTTTTTTTTTTTTTTTTAGTAGGGCTTTCTAAAGCCCACTTCACACTCTAGGATGTCTGGCTCTGGATGAGTGACCACACTATTGTGGTTATCCAGGTTATTAAGAGCTTTCTTGTAGTGAAGGAAATGCAAGCAATTTTGGTTTGGTTCCTGGGTCAGGAAGATCTCCTGGTGGAGGAATGTCAACCATTCCTAGTATTCTTGTCTTGGAAATCCCATGGATAGAGGAACCTGTTGTGCTACAGTCCATGGGGTCACAAAGAGTTGGACAGGATTGAGCAAATAACCATACACACAAGACCTTTCTTGTATAGTTTTTCTATGTACTCTTGCCACCTCTGCTTAATCTCTTCTGTTTCTGTTAGGTCCTTACTGTTTCTGTCCTTTATCATGCCCAGATCAGATCAGATCAGTCGCTCAGTCATGTCTGACTCTTTGCGACCCCATGAATCGCAGCACGCCAGGCCTCCCTGTCCATCACCATCTCCCGGAGTTCACTCAGACTCAAGTCCATCGAGTCATTGATGCCATCCAGCCATCTCATCCTCTGTCATCCCCTTCTCCTCATGCCCCCAATCCCTCCCAGCATCAGTCTTTTGCAATGAGTCAACTCTTCGCATGAGGTGGCCAAAGTACTGGAGTTTCAGCTTTAGCATCATTCCTTCCAAAGAAATCCCAGGGCTGATCTCCTTCAGAATGGATTGGTTGGATCTCCTTGCAGTCCAAGGGACTCTCAAGAGTCTTCTTCAACACCACAGTTCAAAAGCATCAATTCTTTGGCGCTCAGCCTTCTTTACAGTCCAACTCTCACATCCATACATGACCACAGGAAAAACCATAGCCTTGACTAGGCAAACCTTTGTTGGAAAAGTAATGTCTCTGCTTTTGAATATGCTATCTAGGTTGTGTTGGGAGCCAGTGTGAGGCACTTCGCCCATGGCAAAGGTCATGAAGAAGGAGGCTCGACATACGCAAAGGCGGGATCGAGCCTCAGGAGTCCCCCTGGAAATTCTCGAGCATCTATCCCCAAAACCAGAGTCTGCCTACTTTACTACTTTGCGCTCTCACCTATATCTCTGACTTTATGGGGGGCTGTCCCCCACCACCTCTTTTGGAGAAGGAGTTAACTTAGAGCTCCAGTTAATTCCTGGGCGTGATAGGAGTGTTTCAACCTACAAATTCCTCTGAAGGTTCTCTAGCCTGCCTGACAGGCTTGTCCGGCCACATGTGATTGCTCACAGCCTCCCAATCGTGAGAGGCACGAGATGCTTTAAACCTTCTAAAAACAGGTTCCTTAGAAAAGTTAGAAAACCATTAGTATAAGTATAGTGGGCTCATTAGAAATTGTATTGGTGAAGGGTTTTTCATTTGTTGAGTCAATGTTTGTTGCTAAGTCTCCACATCCCCTGCCCTTACACACATTAATGAATATATAGAAGAAATAAGTATTAACCTTTGATATTAATCACGTTAGACCTTAGGCTAAGTAAATTCTTTCCTTAATTAAAACCCACTACACCCTCACCCTATAGGAATGTAACTTTATCTGGTACCTTTGGAAGGTGGTGTCTGTTTCAAAAATAATCACCCCTGGAGAAATAAGTGTCCTCTTTGACTGACTGCTGTCACAAGGAGAGGGTCGTAAATTGTCAGCAGGCCTCCTGGCCAGAAGATGATGTAACACCCCTAAGACCTCTGTATACATTTGTATGAAGCACCTGACTTTGATAAAAGTCAGGACTGCTGACCCCGGGTGACTTTTGCATAACATATCAGTGTATAAAAGTAGACCATGGAAAATAAAGAATTGGGATCAGTTCCTCGAAATACTGGTCTCCCCATGTCATTCTCTCTCTCAAACTCTGGCTGAGTTTCCATCTGGAGCGCGGAGCCCGCCATGCTTACTAATTATGCCTGGGCTTCTAAGATCCGACCGGGGAGGCCTCAGTGTCTCCTCTCCTTCAGGAGAACGGAAGGATGCCTGCGGCCTATGTAAGTGGTGCAAACGTCTTGTCTTGAAGTTTTATTGGTCTCCAGCGTAAACGAAGCTACTCAGCCTCTTTTCTCCACTGAATTTTCCTACTGGGCTATCCTCATTCTATTACTTTTTATATCTCTAATTAATATCTAATTGAAGCTATTGTATCCTGATCCTCGCCTAAGCTGTCTCCCCTTTGAATACCCTGGATCAGCCGGGGCTGGACCCCAGCAAGGTTGGTCATAACTTTCCTTCCAAGGAGTAAGCATCTTTTAATTTCATGGCTACAGACACCATCTGCAGTGATTAACGAACCCCAAAAAACAAAGTCTGACACTGTTTCCACTGTTTCCCCATCTATTTCCCATGAAGGGATGGGACCGGATGCCATGATCTTCGTTTTCTGAATGTTGAGCTTTAAGCCAACTTTTTCACTCTCCACTTTCACCTTCATCAAGAGGCTTTTTAGTTCCTCTTCAATTTCTGCCATAAGCGTGGTGTCATCTGCATATCTGAGGTTATTGATATTTCTCCCGGCAATCTTGATTCCAGCTTGTGTTTCTTCCAGTCCAGTGTTTCTCATGATGTACTCTGCATATAAGTTAAATAAGCAGGGTGATAATATACAACCTTGACATACTCCTTTTCCTATTTGAAACCAGTCTGTTGTTCCATGTCCAGTTCTAACTGTTGCTTCCTGACCTGCATACAAATTTCTCAAGAGGCAGATCAGGTGGTCTGGTATTCCCATCTCTTTCAGAATTTTCCACAGTTTATTGTGATCCACACAGTCAAAGGCTTTGGCATAGTCAATAAAGCAGAAATAGATGTTTTTCAGGAACTCTCTTGC
>NW_011494902.1:6632101-6637826 GCF_000754665.1 Bison bison bison | reverse complement strand
TAAAAGTTCTTGTAGATCTTCATAGAACCGTTCAACTTCAGCTTCTTCAGCGTTACTGGTTGGGGCATAGACTTGGATTACTGTGATATTGAATTGTTTGCCTTGGAAATGAACAGAGATCATTCTGTCGTTTTTGAGATTGCATCCGAGTACTGCATTTCGGACTCTTTTGTTGACCATAATGGCTACTCCATTTCTTCTGAGGGATTCCTGTCCGCAGTAGTAGATATAATGGTCATCTGAGTTAAATTCACCCATTCCAGTCCATTTCAGTTCGCTGATTCCTAGAATGTTGACATTCACTCTTGCCATCTCTTGTTTGACCACTTCCAATTTGCCTTGATTCATGGACCTGACATTCCAGGTTCCTATGCTATATTGCTCTTTACAGCATCTTCTATCACCAGTCAGATCCACAGCTGGGTATTGTTTTTGCTTTGGCTCCATCCCTTCATTCTTTCTGGAGTTATTTCTCCACTAATCTCCAGTAGCATATTGGGCACCTACTGACCTGGGGAGTTTCTCTTTCAGTATCCTATCATTTTGCCTTTTCATACTGTTCATAGGGTTCTCAAGGCAAGAATACTGTAGTGGTTTGCCATTCCCTTCTCCAGTGGACCACATTCTGTCAGATCTCTCCACCATGACCCGCCCATCTTGGGTTGCCCCACAGGCATGGCTTATTTTCATTAAGTTAGACAAAGCTGTGGTCCTAGTGTGATTAGATTGACTAGTTTTCTGTGAGTATGGTTTCAGTGTGTCTGCCCTCTGATGCCCCCTTGCAACACCTACCATCTTACTTGGGTTTCTCTTACCTTGGGCGTGGGGTATCTCTTCATGGCTGCTCCAGCAAAGCACAGCCAATGCTCCTTACCTTGGATGAGGGGTATCTCCTCACCCTCGCCCTTCCTGACCTTCAACGTGGGATAGCTCCTCTAGGCCCTCCTGTGCCTCCAGCCACTGCGTGGGGTAGCTCCTCCCACCTGCCGCCCCTGGCCTCGGGCTTAAGGGCCAGGGGCGGCAACGAGAGGAGTTATCATGCCCATCCTTGCATAAAATATTCCCTGATATCTCTAATTTTCTTCAAGAGTCTAGTCTTTCCTATTCTATTGTTTTCCTCTATTTCTTTGCATTGTTCACTTAAGAAGGCCTTCTTATCTCACTTACTATTCCCTGGAACTGTACATTCAGTTGGGTGTATCTTTCCCTTTCTCCCTTACCTTTCGCTTCTCATTAAGAAAATTGGAACCTCCTCAGACAACCACTTTGCCTTCTTGCATTCTTTTTCTTTGGAATGATTTTGGTTATTGCCTCCTGTACAGTGTTTCAAACCTCCAACCATAGTTCTTCAGACACTCTGTCTACCAGTTCTAATCCCTTAAATCTATTCATTACCTCCTCTGTATAATCATGAGGGATTTGATTTAGGTCATACTTGAACAGTCTAGTAGTTTTTCCTATTTTCTTCAATTGAAGCCTGAATTTTACAATAAGGAGCTGATGATCTGAGTGAGGCCAAGCCAGCTCCATGTCTTGTTTTTCTTGACTACCTAAAACTTCTCCATCTTTGGTTATAAAGAACATAACCTGTATTTCTGTATTGACCATCTGGTGATGTCCATGTGTAGAGATGTCTCTTGTGTTGTTGTAAAAGGATGTTGTTATGAACAGTGCATTCTCTTGGCAAAACTTTGTTAGCCTTTGTCCTGCTTCATTTTGTACTCCAAGGCCAAACTTGCCTGTTACTCCAGGTATTTCTTGACTCCTACTTTTGCATTCCAATTCCCTATGATGAAATGGACATCTTTGTGAGTGAGTGTGTATGTGTATGTGTGTGTGTTTGTGTGTTAGTTCTAGAAGGTCTTATAGCTTTTCATAGAACCAGTCAACTTCAGCTTATTTGTCATCAGTGGTTAGGACATAGACTTGGATTACTGTGATGTTGAATAGTTTGCTTTGGAAGTGAACTGAGATCATTCTGTTGCTTTAGAGGTTACACCCAAGTGCTTCATTTCAGAATCTTGTTGACTCTGAGGGCTACTTCATTTCTTCTAATGGATTCCTGCCCACAGTAGAGGATATAATGGTCATCTGAATTAAATTCTCTCATAATAAATAAAGAGAGGAAGTCTGTTTGTAACAAAGCGTTTAAAAATACATCCTAGAACTTCTGTGTCAGATGGCTTAGGCTTCAACTGCCAATTTAGGAGGTGCAGGTTAGATTCCTTCGAGGGATCTAAGACCCCACATGCCTTGTGGCTAAAAAACTAAAACATAAGCAATATTGTAACAAATTCAATAAAGACTTTAAAAAAATTGTTCACATTAAAAAAAGATAAACAAAAATACACCCCTCAGATGCAGCCAATCTAGTTGGAAAAATCTGGAATGAACAATAACACAAAATGCAGAAACAGTGTTATATATACTGACGTTCATGATGGATTTGTTTATAATTGCAAAAATTTCAAAATCACCTAAATGTCTAGCTATAATTAGGTCATTAAAAACATCAAAGCATATTCATTTGGTGAAGAAATATAAATATGTATGTAGTTAAACATTAGGTTGTAGCCTGTCTGAAAAATATAGGGAAATACTTCTCATGTTTTTACCATTTATTGAGTATTTATTCTATGCCACAGTTAAGAGGTTGCTGCTGCTGCTGCTAAGTCGCTTCAGTCGTGTCCAACTCTGTGCAACCCCGTAGACGGCACCCCAGGCTCCCCCATCCCTGGGATTCTCCAGGAAAGAACACTGGAGTGGGTTGCCATTTCCTTCTCCAATGCATGAAAATGAAAAGTGAAAGTGAAGTCGCTCAATTGTGTCCGACTCTTCACGACCCCATGGACTGCAGCCTACCAGGCTCCTCCATCCATGGGATTTTCCAGGCAAGAGTACTGGAGTGGGGTGCCATCGCCTTCTCCACACATCCATTAATTTCATTCTTCCCATATCACTTGATGAAGTTGGCATTATTACTACTATTACCATTAATACTATTCTTTTGCTATTTACCTACTCAGAGCACTTCACCACTACATTTGTAAATACTCTGAGAAAGCTTTCTGGTAGTACTGATAATAATCACAGGACCTGTCTATTAAACAAAATATGGAAAAGTAGAGCTCTATCACTATTTGACATTTTGATCATTTTTGGAGGAACTGATCTCCATGGGTCTAGGCTGTTATAGTCATAGACAGAAGTAAGGTTGAGCTCCCATTTCATTGCCAAGATAGGTGACCTGGAGTCATTATCTTGTTATGGGTTCTGGCTTCTCTAAGGGTAGTCATCCATTTGCGGTCAGATGATTTTCATGATGTTTAAAAACTAAAACAGCATGCATACTGACCAATCAGAGCAATGCCACAGCCCATCATAATGTATACCTGCACAAGTAAGCAATAAGGCTATGTTTGTGCATAATGGGTGACTATCTGCCCTGGTGATCTGAAATTAGAGAGCTACTTGTGCTGTCCTGTGCCGTTTCAGTCACACTTCACCAACAAACCCTAAACTATTAGACTCACAGGAATCAACTTGTGCTTTCATGGATGGCTGAGCAAAGTTTTAATGAGAGGTCCTTCTAACACCTTGAAAGAAGTTTCCTCATGAAATGGCAATAAGCAAGATAAGTAGAGTTTCCAACAAGTTATACTGGGAAATCTGTACAGAGTTCTTAATGAAGTGGCAAGGATAATTACAGACTTCTAATTAACTACATAATTGCTATGAATTAGTAAATCTCCCAGCTTGGATTGCTTTTACTGTTTTGTGGTTGGAAAAATACATTCTCTTCAATTTTCTTCTTCTTATTCTTTCAGTGTAATTAAGTATTTTTTTGAACCACTGACCTTTTTTAAGAGACATTTAATTATTGTTAATCCATAGCTCTTATTTTTAATCATCCAAAAATTTAATGGCTTTAACAGTGGTGAGCACCTTAGCTTAGAACTGGGTCTATGTGTATTATAGAACATCGAGCCACACAAACTTGGGACTAATATAGCCTATTTCTTAAGTAGACAAGTAGCCATCCCAAACATTGATTACTATGAAAAGGAAAACATTAGCTAATATTTTATGATACATTCTGGGCCTTGTTTTGTGTGAATGCATTTCTTTTCATCATCACCTTTTCATTATAGGAGAAAGAAGTGCTTGTGATGAGACATTGAATTTCACCTTTAATTCAGGCCAATGAAGGGGAATACATTAAGAATCTACTTCAAAACAATTCTTCCCACTTACTGAACTTTTTTTTTTTTTTCCACTTACTGAACTTATTCACAAAAGTTTGACACAAATACCTATTGACCTTTCCTGCTGATTTTAGAAATAAAGAATCACAGAGTAGAAATGAGATTTCAGTTCAATGTATTGCTAGAGAAGACAAAGAAAGTGTGTCATAATTACTATCTGGCATATAATATAACTTATTACACAGTTATCCTTTCTTCATCTTGTAGGTGGGATAAAACATTCTATTGACTTCCACTTTCTCCCACTGGTTACTCTTAATAATTATTGCAATCATCTGCTCATCTATTCTTTTGTTATTTTATTCATTGAAAAATTATTTTTATTATTTTAAAATTTTATTATTTTTAAGTAAGTAAATACTTTAAAATAAATAAAATATACTTATGTTGTCATCTTTATTATTTATTTATTTTATTTAATAATCCCACTATCACCTGGATCATTGCTTGTCCAAAGGGGAAGATGATAGTTCTTGGCCCACTGTGAATGCTCTCAATGAAAATCTACCCCATAACAATCGAAATGAGACTGACCCCTCTCAGACTCACTGTCTATATTGTAGTAGGGAGGATATAAGAGGGGACTGAAGTTGAGGAGGGAACAAAGATAAATTGCATCTGAGGAGTCTGATCAGTTAAATAAAAAATAAGAAACTCCATTAAATAAGCTTAAGACTCATTAGTTTGTTGGTTTATGTTTTAGCTGCTGTGTTCTTAGACAACATAGAGGAAATCAAAGGGTTAAAGTTGTAAAAGCAATATCAACATTCATCTCTGCTCTCAGTGTGAACTTAGAAAAGTCTTTTGACTTCTTTAGACCTCAGTTTCATCAGTGATTAATTCCACCCACCTGGTATGTGGTTAATAAGTAATGCACAGATATAGTTGTTGTTTAGTCACTAGGTCATGTCCGACTCTTTGCAATCCCATGGGCTGCAGAACACCAGGCTCCCCCGTCCTTTACTGTTTCCTGGAATGCACTCAAATTCATGTTCATTGAGTCAGCAATGCAATCTAACCATCTCATCCCCTACCGTCCCCTTCTCCTTTTGCCTTCAATCTTTCCCAGCATCAGGGTCTTTTCCAATGAGTCGGCTCTTTGCATCAGGTGGCCAAAGTATTGGAGTTTTAGCATCTATCCTTCCAATGAATATTCAGGATTGATTTTCTTTAGGATTGACTGTTTTGATCTCCTTGCCGTCCAATGAATTCTCAAGAGTCTTTTCAAGCACCAGAATTCAAAAACATCAATTCTAAATGCATATGTATTTAGTAGAGTGTTTACCACTTGTAAGGTACTAAATAGATATTATCAGACAGTCTAATCCAAGTTCTGAAATGGACTAACTGCTTCTTTCCAAAAGCCACACTCTATACAACTTCAGTTTTCAAAAAATTCCCAGTGAAGCAGAGAGGAACAAAATATGATGGACTTTGGGTGAACCCTTTCCAGCATTCCT
>NW_011494902.1:6622734-6632001 GCF_000754665.1 Bison bison bison | reverse complement strand
CTACCACCCACTGGACCAAGCTGGCAGTCTTGTGACACTGAATTAGTATGCTGCCTGGGCCTTTACATGAAGCTGAGGGTTGATGACTTCTCAAATATAAAGCTCCGTGATTTTCTCTGAGGGAGGTGCTTAGCCTATTTGCAACAGCATCATGGGATGGTCTTTCCAAAGTACAGCTGCCAAAGAGACACTGATGTATAGAACAGTCTTATGGACTCTGTGGGAGAGGGAGAGGGTGGGAAGATTTGAGAGAATGGCACTGAAACATGTAAAATATCATGTATGAAACGAGATGCCAGTCCAGGTTCGATGCACGATACTGGATGCTTGGGGCTAGTGCACTGGGACGACCCAGAGGGATGGTATGGGGAGGGAGGAGGGAGGAGGGTTCAGGATGGGTAACACATGTATACCTGTGGTGGATTCATTTTGATATTTGGCAAAACTAATACAATTATGTAAAGTTTAAAAATAAAATAAAATTAAAAAAACAAAGTATAGCTGCCTGCACAGTCTGCAGGAGCCTCATTACCCAAGTCAGGACCACCTCCTCCGTAAGTCGGCTCAGCCTCAGCTGAGACAGAGCTCTGTGGTATGCCAAGCTGTATTTAAGAATCTCGTCTGACGTCCTTGGGCTTTAACATTGTGTGCTGAGTCACTTCAGTCATGTCCAACTCTTTGCAACCCTAAGCTTATGCTTCCCTTGTTCCCCAAGCATCCAGTGCAGTGGTTAGTTAGGTGTTTAGTTAACCTCCCTTTGAAGACTAAATGGAAAAAAATCCTCATTCTCAGAAATTGTTCCTTTGGGCAATCTGAAATCATCACGTAGTGTCCTGTGCTCTGCTGAGCCTAGTGTCTGAGTCGTGTGGACTTAGAACCCATGCATTGTAGCCCGCGAGGCTCCTCTCTCCACGAATACTGGAGCACGTTGCCATTTTCTTCTCCAGCGGATCTTCTCAACCAGGGATCAAGCCTGCATCTCCTGCATTGGCAGGTGGATTCTTTGCCACTGAGACCTTTGAAGATTCTTTTATTTAAGCCTTACAATCATACTATGAAGAAGATATAATTTCCATTTTAAGGATTAAGAAACTGAACTTAAAAATGCTAAGTGAAATATTAATACTAAGTAAGGTACTCACATTTTCACATCTGGGGATGAATCTTAAACTTCAGTCTATCTGAACCTATGCTCTTATCTACTATTAAATGTGACTTGGACAAAGTGATGCAGTGGCTACAATTCCATGAGCCCAGTGCAGGGTCCCTGGGTTGGATCTCTGGTTGGGAAACTAGATCCCAGATGCCACAACTGAGAGTTCACATGAGCAGCTAAAGACCCCTTATCTGGTGTAGCCAATAAGTAATTTTTTATTTTAAAGTGAAGGTAGAGTTTCAGGGTGAATGTGTCCTCATGCATGCTTATAAGGGTCCTTGCGCTTTATGAATGTGAGGAGGGGGCGGGAGGAGAAAGAAAGAACTCTGTGTATTACCCATTATGAAACATTTCACTCAAGATTTCTCTTTTGGATGTTGAGGCATAACAATCCACCCCCCACCCTCCTTGCCACACTCCTACTCCCCTCCTTCCCATCCCATGAATGCCAAGACGCCATACCTTGATTCCTGGAATCTGAGAATACAGTACATTATATGGCAAAGGAGAATTAAAGTAGCAGATGGAATTCAGGTTGCTTAGTCAGTTGCTCTTGAGATGGGGATATTGGCTGTTATCTTGGAGTATTGCAGTGGGTACAATGTAATCCTTTAGAGTGGAACAGGAAGACAAAACAGAACCAGAGAGGTGGAAGTGTGACTAGGCCTGGGCCCCATGTTGCTGGTTTTATAGGTAGAAAAAGAGACCCAAGCCTGCATATAGTCTCTGCTGCTGCTGCTAAGTCACTTCAGTCGTGTCCAAATCTGTGCAACCCCATAGACGGCAGCCCACCAGGCTCCCCCGTCCCTGGGATTCTCCAGGCAAGAACACTGGAGTGGGTTGCCATTTCCTTCTCCAATGCGTGAAAGTGAAAAGTGAAAGTGAAGTCGCTCAGTCGTTTCTGACTCAGCGATCCCATGGACTGAAGCCCACCAGGCTCCTCTGTCCGTGGGGTTTCCAGGCAAGAGTGGGGTGCCATTGCCTTCTCTGGCATATAGTCTCTAGAACCTGGAATAAAAGTTTAGGGGTTGGATTCTCCCCTGAGCCTGCAGGAGGTATATAGGCCCACTCACATTTTGGTTTAGCCTGTTGACATCCATTTCTGATTGCTGACCCCCTGAACTGTAAGATAATAAATATGGGTTGTTTTGCACCAGTAAATGTGTGGTAATTTGTTACAGCAGCAACAGGAGACTAATGCTAATACTAATGGGCATCTTAGGAGCCTTAGAATATATACTTTATAGTGGGAGTGGTCAGAGCTGGACCTTTCCATCTATATTTACACAAAGGCATTCATCATTGCATTACTTAATGCCGAGGAGGAAGAAATCCTCCTCTGTCTTTCTTGGTTCCTCTGCCTGGTCCAAGAATTAATGTGAGACAGATTAACTGGACAAAATGAAACCAAAGTCTAATAATATGTATACATGAGAGAGACCCGGAAAAGCTGAGTAACTCTCTCAAATGACTGAAACCCCCACCTTAAATGTCATCTTCAGCTAGACAAAAAAAGGGTGTTGAGGGTAATGGTTTGGGCCTTTAGAGGGGAAGAAGGCGACTCATATAGAGACGGAAAAGCAGAAAAGTGAGATCAACAAATGTTTGCTAGGTCAGGCAGAGACAATGGGACACAGAGAGGAATTTTAACAAACAACCTTTGCTAGTTTTCTTCTGGTCTACTCACTGAGTTCATACTATAATCATGGTGATATCTCCATTCCTGGAACATGAAGGTCCTTTATCTACGTTCATACAGGGAGTTAGGGGGAAGGTCAGCGTTTTCATCCTGAGTCTTTTGGGCATTTATTGTTTTCAGCTCAAAATAATCAGCATGGCAAAGAGACATTTTGCCGTGGCAAATTTTGTTCCCCTACAGCTCAAGGATTGTCTTACACCAGCAGCCAACTCACATCCCTGTGCCCTGGGCACCACTTGTATGAGAATCAGCTCTGCCATGGGCTTAGTATAGAAGTTGTTTTTGATGGATAGAAATTGTTTCTTCATGCATGAAAAATGATTAAAAGCAAATCTGTTAGTCATTTTTGTCTGCACTCCTCCCTAAAATTGTTGTCAAATTAGTGTCAGTTCAGCTCAGTTCCATCGCTTAGTCGTGTCCTACTGTTTGCGACCCCATGGACTCCAGCATGCAAGCCCTCCCTGTCCGTCACCATCTCCCAGAGTTTGCTCAAACTCATGTCCATTCAGTCAGTGATGCTGTCCAACCATCTCATCCCCTATCACCCCCTTTTGCCTTCGGTCTTTCCCGGCCTCAGGGTCTTTTCCAGTGAGTTGGTTCTTCGTATCAGGTGGCCAAAATATCGGAGCTTCAACTTCAGCAACAGTCCTTCCAGTGAATATTCCGGACTGATTTCGTTTAGGTTTTCTGCCATTAATTATTTTCCCACTAGATGGCAGTATAGTGTAAGCAAAAAGAAAATTGGGCTCCTTACCTTTGGTTTCTCTTACTTGTGGAAGCGGAGATGCTTAACTGCTATTTCAGAAGAGGAAAATCAGCCAGATCAAAGCAATCAGCGTCAGAGGGGTAGATAGGGCTTATCTAGACTGATTCCAGGGCAGTGGAGGTCTAAAAAGAGCATGGACTTTAAGGGTCTCGGCACCTATAATTCTTAGTTGTAGGATCCTGGAAGGTTATTTAACATCTGTCATGGCCTCAGTTTCCACATTTGTACAGTGAGCATGAATATAGATAAAATGAAGTAATAGAGTTAAAAATCTTAGGACATAATAGGCATTCAATTACTAATAGTTCTTTCCCCTGCCTAGGGGAAAATATAGCATTTAAATCTTGGATCTTAAGCTCATATAATCTCCAGGTACAGTTGTGATAAATGAAGGGTCTGTTTTATTTGTTTCTTTGTTTAGTTGGGTTGGGTTTTTTGTTTGTTTTTATGCTTTAAAAAAAACTAATTTTTATTGGAGTCTAGTGCTTTACAATGTTGTGTTAGTTCCTACTGTCCAGAAGAATGAATCAGCCATACACATACATGTATCCTCTCCCTTTTGGACTTCTTTTCCTTGAAAAGCAAGAAGAAATGATTTGGTCTTTACCCTGCTTCAGTTTGACTAGACCTTCCCCAAAAGCCTTGCCATAACCTTCGTTTGATGCTCTGCAACGCTGTAGCTCTCTCTCATCTTTCCGTTGCAGTTGAGGTTCATCTTATATGGGAAGGATTGTCAACTTTCCCTGAGGTCTGCAAGGCTAACATTTCCTTCTTCCTCTGCCTGTAGCAGAGTGGCCTTTAGTGTGTGGTTGCATAAGAATAGTGTCCATGTAGCAGAATTGGAGAGTGTAGTGAGTTGAATGGTGACTCCCAAAAGGTGTGTCTACCTGAAACTTGACAATGTGACTTTCTTTAGAAATAGGATGATTTGCAGATGTAATTAAGTTCAGGATCCTGAGATGGATTATCCTGGATTTTCCAGGTGGGCCCTAAATCCAATACGTGCCTTTAAAAAGTCAGAGAAATGTGAAAGAGGGAGAGGAGAAGGCCACGTGAGATTGTTACCAAACCAAATGTGGGTCCATTTGGGTTTCAGAAAAGCATTTTTAAAGGCCAGGGGAGGGAAGAAAGGGAAAGTCATAGGGGATGTGGTCAGCTCATGCAGAATTCTCTGATTGGCTGATGATGAAGTATCAGGGCAGTGTCATATGGGGTAACATCAATCCTTAGGCTCTAGTAGTTCTGGGGGGTACTTCTTCATGATTATCAAATAGTTAATTTCTCCCATTTGATGAGGGTCTTAGCATCTGTAAAACAATTCCAGAAATATATATCAGATACCATTATCTCTGTAGTCAGGGAGGAGCTAAAGATTCTGTGATTCCCAAATGGCTGATTTACTGCTGAAATTGTTACTAGTTCTGGTGGCCCAGCTACCATTTTTGATACTATATGTTCACATCCTTTTGATCATTAATTCTCAGTGCAGGCCTTGGTGACTTAGGGGAGCCCTGGGAGACTCCAGCATTTCTACAAACAAGAGGCAGGCAGAGGACATGGGGGTAGACAAGACCACGTCCTGGGAAGGCCCCCTAGGGTCCTGCTGTATTACAAGACAGAGGCAGAGATTGGAATGATGCAGCCACAAACCAAGTGGTCTTGGCAAGGCAGCAGTGAGCAGTGGCATGAAGCTAGTTCCTAATTCCTTACCAAGGAATTCAACCTGGGTAGCCTGGATGAGGGCTTCCTGAGTGGCTCAGTGGTAGAGAATCTTTCAGCCAATGCAGGAGTCGCAGGAGACTCAACTTCAATCCCTAGATGGGGGAGATCCTCTGGAGGAGGAAATGGCAACCTGCTCCAGCATTCTGGCCTGGGAAATACCATGAACAGAGGACCCTGGTGAACTACAGTCTATGGGGTCTCAAAGAGTCAGGTACTACTGAGCAACTGAGCATAGCACTGCCATGCAACCTGTATGAAACCAGGAATCCTAGCCACCAGACCAGCAAGAGCTGGAGGATCTTTGTCCCCAGTGAAAAATGCATTTATCATGGAAGCAAAAGCTATAAATACAGGTACAGAGTTTATCATTAGAGACGTGTGTGCATACTTAGTTGCTCTGTAGTGTCCTACTCTTTGTGACCCCATGGACTGTAGCCTTCCAGGCTCCTCTGTCTAGGGATGCTCCAGGCAAGAATATTAGAGTGGGTTGCCATTTCCTCCTCCAGGGGATCTTCCCAACACAGGGATCAAACCTGTATCTCCTGCATTGGCAGGCAGATTCTTTACTACTGAGCCACCTGGGAAGCACGCAGCCTGCATGCACAGAAAGTTTATCATTAGAGGCATAGCACAACAAGGGTCAGAGCACACAGAGAAACGGTGTGTTTAATTAAGCTAGAAGCAAGGCAGAAACACATACCGGAGAGAAAGGGTATTGACATCCTCCTCCAGTGAGGAGGAGCACAGTAAAAAGGTGGTTATGTCATTTATACAGGTCAGTTTTTCTGGGTCTTTGTCTACCTTCAGCCAATTATCTGGTTTCTTTCTCCACACCTGACCCACCCTGGGTGCGCACACACTTCTCAAATCAAGGTGGATCTCAAAGTGAAGGCTTCTGGCAGGAGCAAGACTCATTATGGCCTGGCATTATTTCCTGACTTTTGACCCTCGGGGAGCTTTTCTGCGCATGTTTTCCCATGCCCCCAAAAGGGGGAGAAGGGAGATTCCTTAATCCTTTACTCAAATAGGGTTTTGCCTCTCTTTGTCCGTGCCATGACCATTACCTTGGCTACTGCCGTGACTCTTACCTTAAGGTGTTTACAAGAGACAAGCACTAGCTCTTTACCCTGCTTCTGTTGTTACCTCCATTTCGAAGGGCAAACAGAAGGCTGATTGTAAATGCCTTAACTGGAGCCCACCTATCTCTTGTCTCAGGAAATGCAGACAACAGACTGGTTGTAGGTATCCAGCCGGAAGCCCACTTCTTCCCACGGAATGCAAATAGGAGGCCAGCTGTGAGTGTCTAGCCTGAAGCCCATCTATCTCCTTCCTCACATGGAACTCCTGGTTCAGAGGCTGGACCAAAGGGAAGGAACCATCCCTGTGGTCTTCAGAGGAAGCATGGTTCTGCTGACACATGATTTCAGACTTCTGGTCTCCACAACTGCAAGAAGATTAGTTTCTGTTGTTGGAAGCTACCAAGTTTGTGGTAATTCATTATGGCAGCCCTAGGAGGTAAACATAGATTTACATCAAGAAAATTCCTGTCTCCAAATACATTACTGCTGTTAGAAAGTCCACCATTAGCAAATTTATTCCTTTGGTTTAGATTGCAGCTTCTTTTAAAACAAAATTTATAAGGTCCCTTAGGAAAAGTACCATATTTCAGAGGATGAATTTTTCACATTATGTCCTCTAGGGATGGATAGCTTGTATCTACAGAAAAGCCCTGAGTACTTAGAAGGAAGTGATTCTAAAGAGGTAAAGGGGTAAAGGGAATTGGCTCAAAAAAGACCAGCTTGACTTGTAAAGCTACTTGTCTAGCATTTGGCCTGGTGATTCCTCATTATTTCAATGATTCTCAATGAGAGAAGCCAAGATTTAGAGAAATCTCAAGCAATACTGCCATGTAAGAACATCCCGCTCTGAACTAATTTCAATCATGCCTTTGCCTGAAGATAAGGCATCCCTGGGGCTTCCCTTGTGGTTCAGCTGGTAAAGAATCTGTGACTTTCACTTCACTTCACTTCCCTTCAAGGCATCCTTGAAGTCAGTGGGACATGTCCTTAGAATTGGTACCTGCCCCTCCCAGGCCATGATGCAGGTGCCCAGAATTCATTACCAGGTGGCCTGGAAACCCTTTTCCAAGACCCATACAGTGTTTTCCTCTGGGTCTGTTCTCCTTAGGGTGGATCACATCACTGGCACACACAGTCCTCAGCCCAGGGCAGTGAACATGAGAGGCCCTTCTCAGTGCAGAGAAGCAGAGAGAAGAGGCTCCCTGGGGCCCAAGAGCTGCCTCTTTTGGCATCAGCACATTATCAAGGAATCTGATCATTCTAAACTCAAACAAAGCATTTTTGGTCATTATAAATATTTTCTTGTCAAGGTAGAAGGACTGAACATATGTTGTCAAACAGCTAGTTATCTTGGTCTACAGATTAAATATTTAGACACATGCAATGTGGGTCTGCGTTGATGCCCTTTCCCTGGGCCCAGCAGAAGCCAGCGATGGCCCAGACTGAGATATGCAGGCTTTTCTAGCACTCCAGCAAGGTGGAGTGGGAAGCCAGCAGCAGTCCATAAAAGGCAGAGCATAAAGACAGAATCACAGTGCTTGAAGTGCCACAAAGAAAAAAATGGAAAGGCATTGGTAGTAAAACCTAAGAATTGCACCAGCCATGTAAATGATTCCATGGTAGAAAGCAGATCCTCACCCATCTCTCAGCTAGTGGACTTTATAAAAGATGCTTAAAGGCTTTGAACTTCATTTTCTTCAAATATAAAATTGGGATGATTAGATCTATGCCAAAAAGTTACTATGAGAATTCAAAAGGAGTAAATAAAGTCATTAAGTGAGGACACATACTGAGTGCCATGTAAATTGTAACTATCCTTGTGATATTGATGGTTTCTCCAGTGATATTGCTGAGGCTTTGTAGGGGCACAGAGCTGGAAAGGACACCTTCTTCCAAACATCAGATGTCACAGAATTCACTTTTGTATAGACATAGCAGCATACATATGTATGGTGAAAGTAAGTTGTGTAAGACAATATTGCAAAAGGGATTGCTTATCTGGTCTGCTCATTGTAAGCCTCAGAGTCATAAATGTGAGTCTGACATGTGATTTTCAGTTTGAATTAGCTCAGATCAGATCTCTTTCTGACATTAGACAGGGAGCATTATTATTATTAACTTTCAATAAAAGAGTACTTCATGAGAAAATAGATGGGGCATTTTGAAGTGAAAGCTATATGCAGTTTATTAAAAAGTAACTTGAGAATAATTACATATAGTAAACTAAAAGTTATAAGTGGCACACTCTTACATTTCCTTCTGTCTTTAGTATTATCCGGTGAATCCTTGGCCAGCTGGGAATGCTGAGGGGCATGGCTTCTGGTTTGGTGTACTTTAGAATTTCTTCCTTCCTTCTCTGAGCAGAACTTGTTAATTTCCCTTGTGGGTTTCATCCTGCCTCTTCCCAGGGGCTGGGATGATTGCTTTTTGTATTACAATGTTTGTTGTAATTTCTGAGATTTTTCCTCTCTATAGCTAGAACCAGTAAGATACTTTAAGCAGCAAAGTCTTTACCAGGATTTCTAAGGATTCCTAAGACTAGAGCCTGCAGAAAGCCAGCCTGCCTGCTGTAGGTTATTCAGTGGCCAGGAATGGCCTCTTCTACTGCTTTCTTGAGCCAGTCAGTGTTCTTGTTCTTTTGGCCTCATATATTCACTCTGTGTTCTGCCCACTTGACTCCATGATGTTCTTAAAGCTGTGGCAGTGAGGAGGCTTTTAAGATCCATGACACTTTTTTTTTTTTTTCCCTTTTGGTATGCAAGAGGAACTTTCCAATTAGATCATTACTAAATATTGATTCTCCACTAAGTAGAAACATAAATACCACTTTATTTCCTGTGTAACA
>NW_011494902.1:6592310-6622634 GCF_000754665.1 Bison bison bison | reverse complement strand
ACTAGGCATGAATACTTACAGCTTAATGGTGATCGATGATTTCAATTTTAATTTTTAGACATGATCCAGTCATATCTTTCTTGGGAGCTTGTCAGTAGCTTGATTAAAGATATTGATAAATGTGGAAAGCTAGAAAAGGTAGCTAAATACACAAAAAGTTGAATTGGAAGACAAAAGTATCTTGATGTTGGAATGATGAGTGGAAACCAACCATGTCAAATGCAGGATGGATACATGTAAATTCCTGCACTGAAGTTAGAAAACTTTCCATTCAGCTGCAGGATGGGAAGATGTGTCTTCACAAATGGGCATTTACCAGAGTCTGTCTCTACATCAGCTTTAGAAGTGGGTGGGCTTCCCTGGTGGCTCAGATGGTAAAGAACCCACCTGCAGTACAGGAGATTCCAGTTTGATCCCTGGGTCGGGAAGATCCCCCAGAGAAGGGAATTGCTACCCATTCTTGCCTGAAGAATTCCATGGTCAGAGGAGCCTGGCAGGCTACAGTCCACGGAGTCACAGAGTCAGACATGACTGAGTGACTAACATACATACACATATCCTTCAAAGCACTTCATACTCTGGTCCTTACCTGCCCGTCAGCCTCAGATCTAATGACATTTTCTCCCAGCCCCATTCCCTTCACATAGGTGATGGGAAAGTAGATTTTAGCTCAATATAAGGAAGAATTTTCTGATAACAAAGCTGTCCCAAAATAGCATGAACTTTCTCTAGAATCAGCCAAGTCCCCCAAGCAATAACAAGTGTTCCAGCTGAGGCTTAATAAACTTTAGTATGGTAATTGGAAAGGGGATTGAAACAGGGTAACTAAGAAAATAGACTTCAGAATAAAAAAGTTCAAAGATGCATGATTTGGGGCAGAGTGGTAGTTTCTAGAGCTTTATTGGTCTCTTTTCAATACAGGTCTGCAGCTTAGTAGCTGTGTGACCTTGGCAAGTCATTAGAACTCTCCTGGTCTCAGTTATCTATAAAATGTGGACAACGAGAGTGCCTCCCTCACAAGGGCTGTGCTCAGCATTGTGTGAGGGCTAAGAAATAAACATGCATAAAGCTCTTAGAACATTATCTGGCATATCATAAGCACTTAATAAATGTTAATTATTTTATTATTATTTAACCACTTAAACCTATGTTTTCTCATTGATAAAATAAAGGTAGTATTTATCTCGCAAATTTCTTTTGAAAAAGAAATGATGTATGATCAACATAATTCTTAACATACAAAACAGCTATGATTATTAGTCTGATGAAATTTTTTACCATATATAATATCATTTCTTACAAACCTGAGATTCTATGATTAAATGACTCCAAGGGCCAGATATCAGAGGAATTTTCCAGCATATTCTGTGGAGGCAGATGCCTATAATTTATGTATAGAAATAAAATGTTCCATCATTCCATCCAATTTAATACATGAATGATGAAAGGAGACAGGGTGAGACAGAGAATATAAATGAATTAGGAAGAGGAAGAAAGAAAGAAACAAAATGACAGCTCAAAGATTATAATCCTTACTCCCAATAATCTATGAAACAGCACATGGAAAATTTGGTACCAAAACAAATCTTTAAAAAAAAAAAAAACTCCACTGGTATCATAATCTTTCTGATAAGCAAGATATTTGTTATTTCTCATTACTATCATATTTTTTTGGGGTTTGCAAAATATGCATTTTTCAGGTTGAAGGATGGAAACTGATTTTAAAATTTGAGCATAGTTTTTAACTATATTCTAAAAGCTATAAATTCCTTCTTGGTATAATCACCTATACTGAACTGTCATTATTAAGACACATGTGAATTGTGCTTCTCTGTGAATATTTTTAGTGTATAGGTTTTGACACTGGAGTTAAAGATGTTTCTGTCTTTTAACTTCTCTCTTTTATTCTGATATTAAAATGTTAGAATCAAACACCTATTTTCATGGTTTGCAAACTCCTAACAATTGAAATTGAGCTCTTCCTCCAACTGCTTTGATTTTAATTTTCTAATTGAACAATATTCCTTTCTATAATAAGCACTAACTTGTCTGCATGCAGTGGGCTCTATGGAATACACAAGGGGAGTTTAAGAGCTCATCTCCCATTTCTAGTTTAATATACTCCAGCTAGGGTGGTACAAGGAGGAGGAAATGAGAAATGTGCACAATAGTTAAGTGATAACACAAACAGTTGGCTGTTTACAAGGTGGACACTGTCAGTACTTCGGGGTTCAGATATATTGCTGGGCAGAAGTGGGAGGAATTATCACTTTGAAGAGGTCCTGCTGCAGGGCAAGAGAAAATGCTGGCTCCTGATGTCTGTGCTCTGTGACAGTGGGCAAAATAACCTCCCAAAGATTCTGCTGCTTCATCTATGGAATGACATAATGCTGCCTCCCTCTCTTTAGAAAGAATTAAAAACAATAATAATACTATAAGTATATGTATGCATATATAGTATAGTATATAGTACATATATACTATGGTATATTATCGTGTAAGTATATATATATAATGTATAATATTGTATATATATATAGTATTCCATTATATGTAATAGAATACTGCTCAGCCATAGAAAAGAATGAAATAATGCCATTTGCAGCAACATGGATGGACCAGGAGATTATCATCCTAGGTGAAGTAAGCCAGGAAGAGAAAGACATCCACCATATGCTATCACTTATATGTAGAATCTAAAATATCACGCAGATGAACTTATTTACATAGCCGAAACAGACTCATATACATAGCAAACAAACTTATGGTTACAAAAGGAAAAAGGGGGTGTTGTTTGTTGTTTTTAGTTGCTAAGTCATGTCCGGCTCTGCAGCCCCATGGACTGTAGTGTTTCAGGTGCCTTCATCCATGGGATTTCCCAGGGAAGAATACTGGAGTGGGTTGCCATGTCCTTCTCCAGGGGATCTTCCTGACCCAGGAACTGAACCTGCATCTTCTTCTTTATTGGCTGGCAGATTCTTTATCACTAAGCCACCAGGGAACCCTGGAAAGGGGATGGGGGAGGGATAATTAGGAGTATGGGATTAGTAGATACAAAACTACTATATATAAAATAAACAACAAGGTCCCACTGTAGAGCACAAGGAACTATAGTCAGTATCCTGTCATAAACCATAATGGAAAAGAATATGTAAAACACACACACACACACACACACACACACATATATACATATACATATATACGGGAGAAGGCGATCACACCCCACTCCAGTACTCTTGCCTGGAAAATCCCATGGGCGGAGGAGCCTGGTGGGCTGCAGTCCATGGGGTCGTGAAGAGTCAGACACGACTGAGCGACTTCAATTTCACTTTTCCCTTTCATGCATTGGAGAAGGAAATGGCAACCCACTCCAGTGTTCTTGCCTGGAGAATCCCAGGGATGGGGGTTGGGGGGGGTTGGGCTGCCGTCTCTGGGGTTACACAGAGCCGGACATGACTAAAGCGACTTAGCAGCAGCAGCATACATATATACGTGTATATGTGTATTCTTAAATCACTTTGCTGTTCACCTAAAACTAATACAACATTGTAAATTAGATATACCACAATAAAAAAAGAACTAAAGACGATATATGGATGATGCCTATCATATGAGAAGAACCAATAGTTAGGAGTTTGACATGCAGTGTAGCTTGGATTCAAAAGGATAGGTTAAATTCAGAGACACAAATTTTGGGGGAAAAGAAGTTAACAACAGGAATAGAAGTTTCATGTTGATAGTGATAGATTGGGAAATTTTGGAATAAACATGAGTATCCTAGAAAGGAGGGTTTGAGTCCCAAACTAATTGTATTAAAAAAAAAAAAACAAACTGGAGTGGATTTTTTTTTTTTCATTTAATCTTGCTGCTGCTGCTGCTGCTACTGAGTTGCTTCAGTCATGTCCAACTCTGTGCGACCCCAGAGAAGCATATATAATTGAATACCCTCATAAGAGTTTTTATACAAAATTAGGTGAAAAATGAATGTTTATTTTGAGTGGGGAAATAAATCACAACATATTACAAATTTTTAAAGGCTGAGAGATCTCAAAAACATTACAAAATTTAGGAAATAGCATAATGTGACTGAACCAAAAAGGATATATAGCACTAAATTGGATTGAAGTGTATTCTTTAACTAAAATCCTGTTATACAGATCCAAAACTTTTCCACTACTCTGTCACCTCTGGACAAAATGAGGGTGTCAACAAGGTAAAGCCAAAGCAGACCAACATGGCAGTCTTCATGGTCTTGGATTATACTGTTTTACTTTTGCCAATTTTATACTAGCCTATGATTGTGTGAACATGATGCTGAATTCCCTGCCAGGGACTAGTCCTGAATGTTAAGCCTCATTAATGTTGTGACAAATTCACCTCAGCATGAGGACAATGGGAAAAAATCACTGGCGTGAATCATCAGAATTCTTGTTTTAGGAAGATGAATCTGGTGTTGTCATAGCTAGAAAAGCAAATGGATATGGAGACAGCAACAGTCAGATATCAAAAAATGAGAGATATCAGAGAGACTTCAACACTCTGACAAGATGTGGACAATGACAGAAAAGGAGGAGCCCAAAGTGACAGGAAGGTTGAGCTCATGTCACTGAGAGAATGCACACTAGAGCATTTAGCAGGCAAACAGCCATTTGCTGGTGAGAAAGTCTGTCCACTTTATATTGGCCACGGACCTTGGGAGGTGAGAACATCCAGTGGTTGAAGAAAAAAATGTCCCTTTTCTGGCCTGCATGACCACCTCAAACATGGAAATAGCATGGAGTAGGCAATGGCATCCCACTCCAGTACTCTTGCCTGGAAAATCCCATGGACGGAGGAGCCTGGTAGGCTGCAGTCTGTGGGGTCGCTAAGAGTCAGACCCCACTGAGCAACTTCACTTTCACTTTTCACTTTCATGCATTGGAGAAGGAAATGGCAACCCACTCCAGTGTTCTTGCCTGGAGAATCCCAGGGACGGCGGAGCCTGGTGGGCTGCCGTCTATGGGGTCGCACAGAGTTGGACACGACTGAAGTGACTTAGCAGCAGCAGTCCAGTACTTAATGGTAGTTAGAAATCAGGAAAATATGGGGTTCTCCTATGGCAGTATTATTGCCAGAGTCTAGGAGTATCCAAGATAACCTAGACCTAGTTTTTAGGAGATCACAGAGGAAAATATACTTGTAGCAAATAGCAGGCACATTATTCTTGGTTATTGTGGGTATTCTCTGCCAGTCACTGAATGAGAACTGTGGAAACTGGGATCCACCATGTGCAGAATCCCTGTTGCTCAGGTTAGAAATCTTCTCCGTAAGTCTGAGCCTAACTCCCAGTCCCAACCATGATGGGGGCTGGAAGCTGATAGATAACAAGAGGAAGAGTGCTTGTCCCTAGTACCTGTGCTGAGCCAGCCCGTGCAGGAGCCTGAGGACTAGCTCTACCTGGCTTCCAAGTGAGATGAAGAGTGAGCGTCCAAATTAAGAGGGAGCAGCTAGCCAAACCCAGGTAAAATGACTACTCCAGCCATGGAAAGGAGAAGCAAGAAGGGGACCACATCCGTATTCTGTCTTAAGTAGGCAGCTAGACTCAATCTGCCATCTTCCTGGACAATGGCTAACCTAGAGAATGGTGCCAACTCCTTGGCAACACGTTTATTTTTTCATCCAATCATCACCTTCACTAACAGGCAAGCATTGTTATTCTACTTCACAGATGACCAGTAGGCTCCAGGTTCAGCTACTTTACCCAAGACTGTGTAGCTCTAAAAGCAGCACCAAGCTAAAAATGATACATAACACAGTATTGTAAGTAGTTTTGCTATGTTGGCTCATTTAGTCATCACCACAAGGTTCTAAGGTGATGCTATGGTTATCCCCATTTCATAGGTGAGGCTGCTGAGGCACATTGATGTCCGGTAGCTTGTCTGAGGTCACAGCTGGGAGTTGACTAAAGGCCTTAGGTTCCAGGATATATTATATGCACCATGTACTCTTCTGCCTCTTCAAGGTTTAGAATATGCCTGCAATGAAGGAGACCTGGGTTCAATTCTTGGGTCAGGAAGATCCCCTGGAGAAGGGCACAGCAACCCACTCAGTATTCTTGCTTGGGAAATCCCACGGGGGAGAGGAGCCTGGTGGGGTCCATGGGGTCACAAAGAGTCGGACAGGACTGAGTGACTAACACTTTCACTTTCTGATTCTTCAACCATCCTTCTGCTCATTCCATCACAGAAAGACAGAGGGAAAATCTGTTCAAATAGGATCTGTTCAAAATCTGTTCAAATGAATAGGAGAAGTAGGAAGAGGAGGAAGCACTGGGAGGGAAGGTGATTAGTCAAGTTTTGGAAATGCAAAATGGAGACTTGTGAATGCCCCTGAGGAAAGGGGGACTTTGGGGATCTGTCCTAGAAATGCAGATTTGAGAGGTGGCAGCAGGAGATAATAGAGCCATGAGATAGAATCTGCTCCTGTATAATTATGTAATTAAAATAATGATACCTTAGAGTCATTTAGTACTTGATAATTTTCAAAACACTTTTATATATACTATTATGTTTAATCACCTACGATATTTTTAAGTTTAAGTGATACGGAACCTGCTGCATATTACAAATATAAAAGGAATGAATTTCTATTGCAGAGATAAAAGAACAATATGACAGAGAAAGGCAAGGGAAACCATATTTATTGAACCCCTGTTGTGTGCCCAGAAATGGGCAAGATGTTTATGCCATTATCTTACTTAATCCAACAAGGAGTTTATGGGAGCAAATCACATCTTCCTTTTAGAGATAAGGAAACAAAGGCTCAGAAAGTTTAGGTCACTTGTCCAAGATCACACATCTTGCATGTATTGGGCCATCCTGCCAATGACACTGTCTAAATATATATTCCCAGGTTGGTGCTTCATAGCGTTCCTTTATTCATTTCTGTTTGTTCTGGATACATATCATCCACACATACAAAATGAATAGGGTGGAGATCAGAAAATTTGTGTCAACACATCTCCCACCGTGACCACGAAAATCCTGCTTCAAGCCCAGTTCAACTGCTTGCAGTTGTCTTCCACAGAGACAGACTTGGCTCTGGAGTCAAGCTGTATCCCCGTCATTGCTGCTATTTCTCATGTAATGAGAATTGCTGAATTACATCCTGTCTGCCTCTTCCATTCCTCCTATATTCTTAGCTACCCATCTCTCGGGACTTCTGTTACTTTTAGAATTAATCAGTTTCGACCCTGAGACCTGCTGTGTCTCCTGTAACCTCAATCCCCAGCTGACCAAGCCTGAGAGTTGACCACTTTTGCTAAGGGATTTAGGGATCAGGAAGGCCATTCAAACGGCGTGACATCATAGTAGATCCAGATAGAAAAAGCTCACCATGCCAACTAGCATAAATGTGTTTGTTGGATCCAGTCTTCCCTGGGCCAGACCCTTTTCTGGGCAGTCTCTAGGCTCCATGTTCAAAGCTACCTTACAAGTAGTTAAAGCAATGGGTCTTGAGTAGGGGCAGTATTATATAGTGGTTAAGACTAGCAGTTTTTTTTTTTTTTTAATTTTTAAATTGATTTTTATTTTATTTGAGTGTAGTTGCTTTACAGTGTTATGTTAGTTTCTACTGTACAGAAAAATAAACCAGCCATAATATACACATATCCCCTCCCTTTGGGACTTCCTTCCCATTCAGGTCACCACCGTGCATTATGTAGGGTTCCCTATGTTATGCAATATGTTCTCATTAGTCATCTCTTTCATACATAGTATCAATAGTGTAAGTTAACAGCTTTGAGATAAACCTTGTGTTCAGATCCTGCCCCCATTCTTTCAGATCAGTTCAGTTCAGTTGCTCAGTCATGTCCAACTCTTTGCGACCCCATGAATCACAACATGACAGGCCTCCCTGTCCATCACCAACTCCCGGAGTTCACTCAGACTCATGTCCATTGAGTCGGTGATACCATCCAGCCATCTCATCCTCTGTTGTCCCCTTCTCCTCCTGCCCCCAATCCCTCCCAGCATCAGGGTCTTTTCCAATGAGTCAACTCTTTGCATGAGGTGGCCAAAGTATTGGAGTTTCAGCTTTAGCATCAGTCCTTCCAATGAACACCCAGGACTGATCTCCTTTAGGATGGACTGCTTGGATCTCCTTGCAGTCCAAGGGACTCCCCCCATTCTTTACTTAACTTATAAATTTGAAAGATATTTGAGACTTAGATCCCCCATTTATAAATGAGGAATAATGTCTGCCTCAGGGTTGTTACATGAATTAATGGATGTGAAATATTTGTTACCTGTGGAGCACTCAATGAGGCTGCTGCTGCTACTATTACTTTTATCACTGGGAGTTACAGGCATGAAATTTTTGAAGATTTATGGCCTGTTCATAATGTTACTATAGCAGCCTAGGGAGCTAAGTGTGATATAGACCAGTGGTTCCCAAACTTGGCTACATATTAGAATCACCTAGGGATTTTTTTTTTCAACATTCAGATGCCCATCCCATTCTAGTTTAATCAGAATATCTGGGTAAGAGAACCAGGCATCCATAGTTTTCAAAGATGCCAGGTGTTTCCAACCTGCAGCAAAGTTTGGGAACCACTGTTACAGACAATTTCCTTCCATTCTTCTAGCACCTATTCCAAGGATCGGTAGGATCAGTGCCTCTCCATGCTCACTTCCACAGCCTAGCAGGAAAGGTCAGTGACCCTGGCTCCCTCACTCTTGTCTGCCTTCCTCCCCCAGGCACATGTGCTCCACCAATGGAATCATTGCTGAGCTTTCTTCCATAAAATGTTGAAGCCGAAAGAATGTGAACTGTTAAACGAGGAGCAGGTGGGGAGGTAAAGGCCCTGCTGCTGCTGCTGCTGCTAAGTTGCATCAGTCGTGTCTGACTCTGTGTGACCCTACAGATGGCAGCCCACAAGGCTCCCCCGTCCTTGGGATTCCCCTGGCAAGAACACTGGAGTGGGTTGCCATTTCTTTCTCCAATGCATGAAAGTGAAAAGTGAAAGTGACGTCGCTCAGTCGTGTCCGACCCTCAGCGACCTCATGGACTGAAGCCTTCCAGGCTCCTCCATCCATGGGAGTTTCCAGGCAAGAGTACTGGCGTGGTGCCATTGCCTTCTCCAGGGTAAAGGCCCTAGGTTCAGCAAAAGAGCAGATGAATAATTTAGGCCTTTGGGACTCCAAGATGATAAGAGCAGTTATTGAAATCCTAGTCAGTCTCTCTCAATGCCTCCAGGATCTTTTCACTTCGACTTTTGCTCCTGCTAATGGGCTAAAATGGAAAAATGCTGAGCCTTCAAAGAAAGTATAAATGTCCCTTGTGTGTGTTTAGTCACTCAATCATGTCCAAGTCGCTGTGACTCAATGGACTGTAGCCTACCAGGCTTCTCCGTCTATGGGATTCTCCAGGCAAGAATACTGAAGTGGGTTGCCATTTCCTTCTCCAGGAGATATTCCCATAGGATTTGAACCCAGGTCTCCTGCATTGGCAGGCAGATTCTTTACTGTCTGAACCACCAGGGAAACCCATAAATGCTCCTTCTCAGAGGAATTAATGAATAGGGAGATTAAAGGTTCCAGAGTATTCCTGTGGAAACTGTTGAAAAAGCCAGACATTCGAAGTATAGGGACAGATTTTAATTAGTAATAACTATGGCAATGGGAAGAGATTCCAGTGTGAGCCAGACTCAACTTCTCACCTGTGACTGTGTCTTTGAAAGGGAGAATGAAGGATTAGGAGGGGGTGAGCAGTGCTCAGTAGAGACAGGAAGTGGAAAATGACAACAGGCTGGAAGGCAGCTGATCCATGTGAAACCATCTGGGTTTGCAACTTGGAGCTTATTACTGGTGGGCTCCTGCCCCCACAACAGAGCCTGGGAGGCAGGGGACCTATCTTCAGATGTTGTCTGGAACAAACAGTAAATTCTTTTAGCAGCCTTGAGTTTTCTCAGGCAGGCACTTTAAGAGGGGTTAGGGTCCACCCGGACTTCCCTGGTGGCTCAGGTGGTAAAGAATGTGTCTGCAATGCAGAAGACCTGGGTTTGATCCCTGTGTCGGGATCTCCTGGAGATGGGAATGGCTACCCACTCCAGTATTCTTGCCTGGATAATCCCATGGAAAAGGGAGCCTGGCAGGCTATAGTTGATGGGGTCACAAACAGTCAAACACGACTAAGCACACAAGATACACACAGGGTCCTCCTGGGAATGTAGCCTTGAGCTGTTAGAAACTACATGAATATTTTCAAGTGTTTATAGGCCAAGGTTCAGGCCTCGTGGAGAAGAGGACTTGGGTGACCTGGCCAGAGTTTGGTTAAGGAGGATCTTTATCAAGACAGAAGATTGGTGAATGTTATTTACAGTCTTTCCTTCCCCTTGGTGCCTTTCTGCCATGCTGCACAATTAAGGTGCAGAATCTATGTAGCGTGTGCTCTGCGGGCCACAGCAAAGCAAGTAGCACAGGCCTGACCCCCTCATGAAAGAGGGCCCTGTGCTTGATCTCAGGGCTTCTCCAGTGTCTTATCTTCTTTTTACCAGTCATGTGGTTCCACTTGGCCTCTGAATATGCCCAAAAGAGAGTGGCAGGTCATCAGAGAAACTCTTATGGTGATGATCCTGGCTTTTGAGGCCTCAGCCCATTTGTCAAGATCCTGAAGGTGAAAGAGGAGAATGAAAAAAGTTGGCTTAAAACTCAACATTCAGAAAATTAAGGTCATGGCATCTGGTCCCATCACTTCATGGCAAATAGATGAGGAAAAAATGAAAACAATGACAGCCCAAGAAAACAAAAATTTTCTTGGACTCCAAAATCACTGTGGATGGTGAGTGCAGCCATGAAATTAAAAGACACTTGCTCCTTGGAAGAAAAGCTATGATCAACCTGGACAGCACATTAGAAAGCAGAGACATCACTTTGCCAACAAAGGTACATATAGTAACTATGGTTTATCCAGTAGTCATGTACAAATGTGAGAATTGGACCATAAAGAAGGCTGAGCATCAAAGAATTGATGCTCTCAAACTGTGGTGCTGGAGAAGACTCTTGAGAGTTCCTTGGACAGCAATGAGATCAAATCAGTCAATCCTAAAGGAAATCAACCCTGAATATTTATTGGAAGGACTGATATTGAAGCTCTAATACCCTGGCCTCCTGATGCGAAGAGCTGACTCATTGGAAAAGACCCTGATGCTGGGAAAGATTGAGAGCAGGAGGAGAAGGGGGTGACAGAGGATGAGATGGTTGGATGGTATCATCATCTCTTGGACATGAGTTTGAATAAAGTCCGGGAGATAGTGAAGGATAGGGAAGCTTAGCATGCTACAGTCCATGGGGTTGCAAAGAGTCAGCCCTAGGGCCATGGATGTTGTAGTGTTGCCATGGCAACCTGACCACCCTGACCCTTCCTGGACTCAAATTCCCTGGCAGTATGTTTTTTAGGATTGTGAAAATAAGAAAGAGTACAAACCAGTTTCTTCCATAAACCACTACTGTGTAGCCAGATGGGAAAAACTATCACTTAGCCATTTTTTAAACATGCTCTGCTAATTTCTGGTCAGTGCAAGTGCCGTTCTTCTGAAACTGTGGCATCATGGAGAAGAATGCATATGCTTATTCTAAACTGTGGGTGGCGCCACAGCTCTGCTACTTACTAGCTGCGTGACTTTGGTCAGTGCTTCTCCGTGCATAAGCTTCCGGTATGTAAAATGGAATAACAATTGTGATTATTATGTAATTAATATGTATAAAGTACTTAAAATAGTTCCTGACAGATAATAAGCACTTTTAAAATATTTGTCATTGTTATCCCAAAGTTTTCAATACCCTTCTGCTTGTCTTCCCCTTTGGTAAAAGTTTACACTGTGGATTATGAATTTTTCTTGAAATTTCTTCACTGTGACTGAGACCAGCTTGTGTCTTTTGGTTTCTCTCCTCTCTTTGTTCTTGCTTTCCCTTACTATCCATCCAAATTCAGCTACCCTAGCATTTTGTTTCATGGCCATCTTTCTGTTCATCTCTGTATGTTCCCTTCAGACAATTTCAGTTGCTCCCTGTAGTTTCTCTCATGATAAGGTACCTGATTCACAGCCTCTGTCCCTGCCTTCAGATGGAGCTTGAGATCTGGCCTTTTGGGTGGAACTTGTGTCTTTATTTATCTAGTGGTTGATTAGCTTT
Organism: Bison bison bison; assembly: GCF_000754665.1. Taxonomy (NCBI): domain Eukaryota; kingdom Metazoa; phylum Chordata; class Mammalia; order Artiodactyla; family Bovidae; genus Bison; species Bison bison. The sequence goes on along the minus strand of NW_011494902.1, from coordinate 6,610,461 downwards.
GGCATCAGAACGCCTTTTTTCGGTGGGGCTTTTCTAGATCAATGGTATAATTAGCAATTCATTTAATTTCTCTACTTCTTCATTTTTCTCCCAATAAACTGGGAGATAATAATAATAGCTTCTAGTGCAAGAGTAATTATAAGCATTAAATGGATATTTTATAGCAAATGCTTGGCAGACTGCCTGGTGTTTAGAATGTGTTCTAGCTATTCTGGTTGAATCCTCAAATTTCACGTGTCTAAAACTCAGATTATTGCCCACTTCTCACAAAACCAGCTTTTCTCCTAAATTTGTTAAGACTGCTAATATTACTGTTATATTCTGAGCCAACCTGTTTCCATGAGTTGAACCATCCTTGACTCTTTCCTCTCTTTCATCTGATGGGTCAGCAAATTCTGTTATTCAGGCTCTTGCTGATATCTTCCAACCCATGTTTTGTTTATTTTTTTCTTTTGAAATTGTCAGTTTCTCTCTTTATTCCATTTCTTTCACATGCATGAATTAGTCCATTATAAAATTAACATATGCTCCTTGAACATCCAAAGATATATCGACATATCAAGAAAACTCCTCCTCCTATCTGCTTTTCCCCCACTATTTTATTGTCACTCTCCTATATCTTGTTTGCTCTAATTCAGTAGTCTCTCAATAATCTCTTTGATTTTAGAGGCCCACTACCCAAATTCTATGATCAGCAATTGCTCCTGGCATAATCAGGGTGACAGATGACAAAGACCTGAACAGGATGGATGTGTGCCTGTGTATGTGTTTACAATTTTAACATTGAATGTTATTATTTACATTATGTCACAAACCCAACTATTTCCTTTACTTTTAAAAATAATTTATTTGGCTGCACTGGCTCTTAGTTACAGCATGCAAAGATCCAGTCTTCGCTAAGGTATGCAGGATCTTTGAGTTATGGCATGCGTACTCTTAGTTTTGGCCTGTGGGATCTAGTTTCGTGACCAGGTATTGAATCTGGGCTCTCTGCATTGGGAGGGCAGAGTCTTAGCCACTGGACCACCAGGGAAATCCTGCCTCCTTTACTTTTTATTCTATCTGTTTGATACCTGAAGAGTTTTGGACTTGTAACCTCTGTTAACCCGGTTAATTCTGACCTTTTGATGATATAACAAGCAAAATTGCCCCAAAGTGCCTTTGGCAGCTAGCGGGGACTTGTACCTTCACCAAATCTCAGCTTCCCGTATGGCTTCCTCCTCTCACAGAGGTTACAGCAACATTTCATGGGTCCCAAGGTCTCCAAATCCCAGCTCTCTTATTTCCCCAGACACCACAGAAAAATAGCAGGCTCCACAAATTGAGACTCAATCTGACTAGGTAATCTGAACATTCACCCACTGTGATGCTTAATTTATAGGTCAAATTGACCATACCATGAGGTACCAGATTAGACATTATTTCTGAGCGTGTCTGTGAGATTGCTTCTGGATGAGGTTAGCATTTGAATCAGTGACTCAAGAAAGCAGATGTCCCTCCCCATTATGGAGGTGTCTTGTCATCCACTCCATCAAGGGCCTGAGTAAAACAAAAGGTAGAGAAAAGAGGAATCGTTTCATTTTGCTTCCTGTCTGACTGCTTGAGCTGGGACATCAGTCTCCTGCCCTTGGACTAGGATGACACCACTGCCTTGCCTGGGTGTTTGGCTTGCAGACAGCAGACTGTGAGACTTCTCAGCCTCCATCATTACATGAGCCAGTTCCTCATACTAAATCTTATGTATCTCTATCTCTCTATCTGTTTGTCTATGTATACACACACCCTATTGATTCTGTTTCTCTGCAGAATCCTGACTAACACATCCACCAATGGGCACATTTTTCATACTTATCCTTAAGAAGTGAGAGTATTAAAGGAAGGTGGTCTGACAACAGTTGCTTGGAAACACAGCAAGTTCAGCAGTTCCTTGACCCCAATACAATTCTTTGTGGCACAAAGGGCATACCCAGGCCCCCATGACTTCTTTTCCTTGATTATCTTTGGTCTATTTAAGCTGCTCAATGGCTCCTGTTCCTTAATTCATATGATGTAAAGTTGTGAACTTGGTACAAAACCCTAGCACATTAGAGGTAGGAACACAGAAGTGATCTATTTAATAGCTCACCACAACCACCTTTTAGTCTACCATGGAACTTTCTTTATAACCCTGTGACTAACTGCTCTCTCCAGATTTTTCTTCCATTAGTCCTGATTGACCTTCTATGCACCCAGAGATACTTATCATTTTAAGTCATCTCCTTATGATTTGTTGCTTCTACTCTTTGTAAGTTCTCATCTCATTCCTGTCTCCTCCCGCCCTCCTCCCACCATCTGATTTAAAGCCTACCCTCTCTCAGAAAGCTTTCTTTAGAGACTAGTTCAGGTAAGCTGTCTTCTTCCAAACCTTCTTTTTCAGACCATCCTTGTGGGATAGAACCCACTGTGCCTTGGGTTGAAAATATTTGGTCACACTTTAAAAAAAAATCTCCTTATCCTTCAAAGATAGGACTGCTGTTATTCCTCATTGCACATCCCATAGTCAGCACACATTGCTTTGCTTGAAGTAGTCAATACATGTGTGGCTAAAATAGGACTTCTGCCTCATAGCATATTATGAAGAAAATGTGGCCCTTTGAAAGCCTTCAAGCCTTTGGAGGCTTTCAAAACTAACAGAGAGTTTTTCTTGAATTTTGAGGGCTGCACAAACCAATGACTTACTGAATGCAAACTACAACTAACAGCCTTTCCCTGCGATTCTGACTCATTGGAGATGCATCTTCCAGGTCTCAATGCCTGGCAAGTACTCTGAAATTAGTTTTTATTTGTTGTCTTTCTTAGCCACATCTTGTGAATAGCCCTGATATTTTTATTTGACTGTGTTTGGCCCTTAAATTGCTCTCCAGCAATTTGGCTGGATGTGGGACCTCATTTCCTAGCCAGCCTGCTTATCAGTAAGCCAGCTGTTTCCTGTATGTAGACCACCACACCTATTTTTACTGTGTTACTGTCTTTTTTATTCAAATATACTTCAAATATGAGTGAGTGAATGTTTGAGAAGAAATCTGCATGATGAAATATCTTTCATCTTGTTTAAATAAGGCTTTATCAACAGGATGTAAAACTTCTGGGTATGATGTCAAAACAATAGAGGTGTTTGACATAAGCCATAGATCCTCCAAGTATTGGATTTTTTTCTCCCACAACATATTCAGGATACTTTGAAATAAATTTTTAAAATTTGTGATCTTTGAACTGATTTATTGTTGCTTAAAATAGGGGTGAATGGAAAACAGAGCTATCTGTAACCCATCTTCTGACCAACAGCTAGTTGTTTTTTTTTAATTTATTTTAATTGGAGGATAATTACTTTACAGTATTGTGATAGTTTCTGCCATACATCAACATGAAACAGCCATAGGCATACACATGTCCCCTCCCTTTTGAACCTCTCTCCCACCTTCCACCACTTCCCATCGCTCTAGGTTGTCACAGGGTTTGAGTTCCCTGTGTCGTACAGCAAATTCCCACTGGCTATTTTTACATATGGTAATGTAAGCTATCTGTACCCATGTTCTGATTGATAGCTAGTTTTTGACCAAAACCAAAAAGTACATAAAGTAACTAAAAATCACAGAGGAACAACTTCCACTCCCAATCAAGAGAAGCAGGGGTTCAGTTTACTCTCTGTATGGACTGAATGTTTGTGGTTTTCACTAAAACCACATTTAAAAATTAAAATGTTTAATTTAATTTAAAATTAAAACCATGTAAAAATTAAAATGTTTAAGCCCTAACCCTCAATGTGATGGTATTAAGAGGTGGGCCCTTTTTAAATGAGGTCATAAGAATAGAGATAGCATGATGGGATTAATGTCTGTTAGAGGGCAGAGATATTGAATAATATTCACCAAACTGAAAAGGAACTTTAAGACTGAAACACCAAGCAAGCAAGTGGGGTCTGAGAAGCATCCCAGCATAAGTGATGTTTGAGTTGCTTTTGAATGGTCTACATAGGGCAGGCAGTTGTGGCTCAGAGGTTAAAGCATCTGCCCGCAATGCGGGAGACCTGGGTTTGATCCCTGGGTCGGGAAGATCTTCTGGAAAAGGAAATGACAACCCACTCCAGTATTCTTGCCTGGAGAATCCCATGGATGGAGGAGCCTTGTGGGCTATAGTCCACGGGGTCGCAAAGAGTCAGACACGACTGAGTGACTTCACTTTCACATATGGTAAAGAGTTGGGTACAGCTTTCTAGGCAGAAGGAGTAGCAAATGCAAATCCTGAATGCATCAAACCAAATGGGGCTTGGGAGTAACATTAAGTAGTCTGTAGCCTAATCCGGACTTTTTATGTGAGGGGATGGATGAGGATTGACCCAAAGAGGGAAATGGCTCAATTGTGGCAGAGTTTATTGTACAGTATTATTCTGGAACTGCTGCTTTCTGAAATAGTAACTGGATCTTACAGACCACACTTGATCTTAGCCAAAAGGCTGAGAAGCGATGCATCTTACAGACCAGAGTAATCACTCCCTTCTCAAGCCTTTCTCTGTCACTTATTCAGGGACTTATTCAGCTTGTCTTGCACTCATCAAAAATGTTGTGCTTTCCATTTTTCCTCTGTATGACTCAGACTGTGGTTCATTTGTATCTTCCGTAGATGTTAGCATTGTTCTTCGTATATAATGGCCCTAAATATATAGTTGTTGCATTACAACATTTAAGAAGGTATGTATTAAATACAACGTGATCCATCTGTGATAGTCTGCTTATTAGGATGTCAGCTGAAAAGATAAACACAGTGCCATTGTAGATGTGTTCATTTCTTCCACATGAATTTTGGCATATCTGATTTTAGAATATTTCTCTTTTTGGGGGTTGCTGTGATCAAATGAGAAGTACAAATGAAATGCTACACTGTTTTCTTAATTTATTTCTACACTCAAAACTTTCCCTAAGCTTAAAATGGAAATGCTTTCATCAGAATATGCCTGCATATTCAAGAATAACATCACCATAAAATGAATGTTAAAAATAGCTTTTTATTCTCTTGTCAGTCCATACTGCCAAGGTATTGTGGCATTTTTAGCAAAGTCTAGATCCTCATTTTCAAATGAGAGTCTGCTTTGTCTTCTCAATTCTGGGCTATGTATCAGCCAGACATCTCATTAAAGCCTAGCTTTATTAAAATAGAGGAAATAACAACTCCTAGCATTGCTTCTGTAATGTACACTATCTATAACAAGCCCCCAAAATAAAACTTGAATGGCTGTAGAGTAAGGAAATAACTAATTAGCAAGATGTATTATAATGAAATATAGGACATTTGAATGTACAACCTGAATAACATAAAGCCAGAATGTTTGTGTACAGTCACAAGGGAACTCTAGGAAAATATCATACTATTTCCAAATAATGTAGCACATTATTTTTATTATTGATATTATACCTTATGAAAGAGCAGGCAATCAAAGCTATCACTTTTGCTTTTGATTTAATTATCTCCTTTTATGCTATGGTAAATGAAACTATTGGTTATTTTACTCTGCAAATATTTTCTCTACAACGCCATCTGTACTATCCAGACTATTGCATACAAAAGATGCTCAATAAATGGTTGGAAAGAATTAAACTCCTACAATACCCATTTTTTTCTATATATTTAAAAAATTTTATTAAAGTATAGTTGATTTACAATGTTGTAGTAATTTCTTCTGTAAAGCACAATGATTCAGTTATATACATATATATACAGACACTTTTTTTCACATTCTTTTCCTTTATGGTTTATCAAAGAATATTGAATATAGTTATTTGTGCTATACAGCATGGCCTTGTTTTTTTATCATCCTCTGTATAATAGTTTGCATCTGGTAGTCCCGAACTCCCAATCCTTCCCTCCCTCCACCAGCTTTTTCTGAGATGAAAGACAAGAAAACCAAGTCAGAATAAATCTTTTTAAATTTTCTTAAAAAAGCTTTGCTTCACTCTCTAATGTATCCAGAGCTCCCGTGCATCCTCACTGTTACCTTTCTAAGTGCCATGTCATCTTCACATGGGTTCCTAAGATGAACTGTAGCCTATGCTCACTACAAATCTCTTCCTTCCCGATTTTCTATAAATAAGTCACCCAACTAGGCATTCATTGCAGTTATAAATTTGCAGTCACCAACATTAACCAGACTGTCACTTCTCCTGAGTTTCTCTATTCAACTCTGTCCTATTTTCTTTAATCTCCCAACATTTACCTCTGTGGGACTTATAGCAGAAAATCTAGTCTTATATTTCTTTGAGTAAACAAAGGCTAACCGAAGCACACTATTTCAACTTCTTCTTTTGGAAACCTCAAATCTCCCTGCCCCTAAACCCATCTGTTCTGCCTTGCCTCTTGTCAAAATGAACGTAAAATGCCTCTCCCAGTGCAAGGCCAGTCTTCCCTCTGGTCCTCTAATGACTTCTCAGAACTCACATTCCTTGTGTTCCTTTTTTCTGTTGCAAAAACCTTCTTTTTTAAAATTTATTTATTTTGTAATTGGAGGATAATTTCTTTACAATGTTGTGGTTCTGCTATATAACAATGTGAATCAGCTATAAGCATACATATATCTCCTCCATCCTACAACTGTCATTGTTTTGACTATCTTTTCCTTTGGCACCTTTAACCTCTCTTTCTCTACCAACTTGTGTGTACTAGCTTTGCAGTATGCTCCAGACTTGTTTAAAACAAGCACGCTTCCCCAGCTTTCACTCCTAGCTGCTACTTTCTCTGTGTGCCTCTTCACAACCAAATCTTCTTGAAAGGGCTCTACACTGACTATTTTCAATTATTTAACCCTTACTTATGCCTCAACCCATGGCTTACCCTGTCCTATGCAGCAATGGCACTTTATAATATCACCAGTAACATCCTTGTTGCATAATTTTATCAGACTCTTCAGCTCCTTCCAGCTTTAACCCTCATATATAACATCACCCTTTGATACTGTGCGGAAAAGACTTAACAAAGCAGATCTGACTACTTATCTTTAGAAAGGCCTGTTTGCAAGGTTGGTCCTTGTAAAGAATCTGGGAACTTATCCCTCAGGAGTGGTATCACCTCCCACATCCAAACCATTTACAACAGGGGGCTCAGTGTTTTGGCTTGCAGTGTGTCAGGCAAAACAAAGCTGGTTCAGTAACAGTTCAACTTCGGAGGCGGTGATCCTTCAGCAAACAAGAGATTTTGTGAATGCTTAAATGAGTAAAATATTGGATAATCCTCATTTTCCTCAGTGTCTTTAATTTCTTGGCTCCTTAAGTAGGATATAAATAAGCCCAGTGCTTCCTTGAGAAAGCAGGCTTTTACAGGCCCTGGATTTTCACGTATGTTATTGGTGTTGTTCAGTCTCTCAGTCATGTCTGACTCTTTGTGACCCCATGGACTGCAGCACACCAGGTCTCTCTGTCCCTCACTATCTCCTGGAGTTTGCTTAAACTCATGTCCATTGAGTCGATGATGCCATGCAACCATTTCATCCTCTGTTGGCCTCTTCTCCTGCCCTCAATCTTTCCCAGCATCACAATCTTTTCTAATGAGTCTGTTCTTCACATCAGGTGGCCAAAGTACTAGAGCTTCAACATCAGTCCCTCCAGTGAATATTCAGGATTGACTACTTTTAGGATTGACTGGTTTGATCTCCTTGCTGTCCAAGGGACTCTCAAGAGTCTTCTCCAGCACCACAGTTCGAAAGCATCAATTTTTCAGGGCTCACATGTGATTGCAGTATTAAAGAAGACTGATTGGTACCCCAGTCCAAAGACAAACATTTTAAAATCAAACTAATGGTTTCATTGGGTCACTGAGGCTGGTTGAGAGAGAAAATCATTCATGATTATAAGCTCAAGAGGCAGAGACAGTGGTTACTGGGAGCATGCAGACCAGCATAACCTGCAAGATATCCATAGATTCATTGGGTACACTGGGGGAGTGGACAAGCTGTGTGCACTAGACTATTTCTTGACATGTAATCTATCCTCAAATCTTTGATGCTGACACATTGCATGTTCCATACCAGTTTCATCTTCCTTTGCTCCATTGTCTCTACCTGTCCCACATGTCCTTCAGGCTCTCTTCTGTGACTCAGAACCTTAACTATGCTCTAGTAATACTGCCTTCTTCACCTCCCAGCTAATGCAACTCTTTTAATCCAGTTTTTAAAAAATTTTTGTACAATTGTAAACGCTAGTTTTCATTTGCAGTTATTATAAATTTTGGCTATGTTTACATAAGATGTTGTTCAATATATCCTTGAGCCTGTCTTACACCCAATAGTTTGTACTGTCCACCCCTTCCCCACACTGGTAACCACTAGTTGGTTCTCTATATCTGCGAGTCTGCTGCTTTTTGTGTTATGTTTATGTCAATAGTTTGTTTTATTTTTTTTAGATTCTACACATAAGTAGAATGGTATTTATCTTGCTCTAACTTATTTCACTTTAACTTAATGCCCTCCAAGTCCATCCATGTTGCTGCAAATGGCAAAATTTCATTCTTTTCATGGCCGAGTAGTATTTCATGTGTGTGCGTGTGTGTGTGTACATATATACACACACACCACATCTTTATCTATTCACCTATTGATGGACACTTAGGTTGTTTCCATATCTTGACAACTGTAAACGATCCTGCTGTGAACATTAGTGTGCATATATCTTTTCAAATTAGTGTTTGTCTTTTTTTTTCTGATATATACCCAGGTGTGGAATTGCAGGGTCATATGGTAGTTCTAATTTTAGTTTCTTGAGTAACCTCTGTGCTGTTTTCCACAGTGGCTTTACCAGTTTCTATTCTCCCAGCAGTGTAGGAGGGTTCCTTTTTCTCCACATTCTTGCCAACATTTGTTCTTTTTAGTAAGTCATTCTCATTGTGGTTTTGACTTACATTTCTGTGATGATTAGTGATACTGAGTATCTTTTTATGCATCTGCATATCCTCTTTGGAAAATTGTCTATTTTCAGTTCTTTTGCCCATTTTTGAATTGAGGTTTTTTGATGTTGCAGTTTATGAACTATTTATATATGTTGGATATTAATTCATTATCTATTATAACCTTTGCAATATTTTCTCCCATTTAGTAGATTGTCTTTTCGTTTTTTTGATGGTTTCCTTTGTGATGAAAACATTTTTAAGTTTAATTAGGCCCCATTTGTTTATTTTTGCTTTTATTTCCTTTGCTTTAGGAGATAGATTAAAAATATACTGCTATGATCTATGTCAAAGAGTGTTCTACCAATGTTTTCTTAATCCCTGCTTTTGAGCTTCAATCTCTTGTATGGTTGTCATTTTTGTACTCCAATAAATGATTTATAATTTCACCTTATTTATATTTTAATGGGTAACACATTACAAGGGAGAACAGCACAACCCAAAGCAGCTTAAACAAACTGATAAAATAGGAAACACTTTTTGGCTTAGGAAGTAAGAAAAGATACCAGGACTTGAGGAAGAGCTACAAGAACTAAGAATAATCCTGGGATTCAAATCCCATTTCTGGTTTTTATTTTTAATTCTCTCTTTGAAATTATCCCTCTAAATGGTGGGAAGACACCTTCTAACAGTTCCAGATTCATACTTTAGTTATAAACTCTAGTGCAAAGGAGTTTTGTTTTCTCAGCATCTGCATATCAAAAAAATAATAAATTCAAAAGCTAAACGTCAACAAACAAAAAGGAATGTCTACTTCTTGGCCTAAACATTTGTTCAGTTAGAAAGCATATAATCAAACAGACTTGGAACATGTGCCTATTTCGGAAAGTAGATTAAGGAAGTGTGGTTCTCTGAATAGAGTGAGAGAAAGCAGCTGGAGTGATGTGCTGTCTGAATTTGTGACAGTGAAGAGCTCGTGGACTGACTCAGTCAATACTAGGTGCTCTGCATGCTAGTGGCTTACTTTCCCTGTATCCAGTGTTCTTTTGTTTCCCTTTCCACTCAATAGATTTATTGAAACATGAATATAAAGACATAACAGAAACAAATTATATGAAAACCTTTTTAGAATGCTCTACATAATTAGGTGGTTGACATCTTCTGAATTTTTTGTGTTGACTTTAGCTTTGAATTTTTTTTTTTTTTTCTATTTACCATAGCAAAGTCTGGTTTAGATGACTTCTGGGGTCACTTCATATCTGAGAAATTTGTCAAAATAGGACAATTTCTGCTCTACTGTTTAACAAAATTGTATCACGGATTCATTAAGCCCCAAGTAGTCCTGGAGGAGTGTCACTCTCTGCATGTCCCAGGAGAGGGCTGCAGATCCCATCACCTGCCCGGGCTAGATATTTTGCTCTTAGTGGCCACTTTGTCTGTTACTCTGTCTTCAATTTGAGAGGTGCTCTGCACGCTGGAGGTTATAGCATCCCCAAAGCAGAGTAGGGACAGCAGTCATTATTCCACAAAACAAGTGCACCAAGATACCTACAGGCACAAGCTGACACAAACTAAAAATTCAGAGTCACATCACTCAAATGTCAGATCAACCACGGAGATTGAAAGAATATATTTCAGAACATGTTCCTCCTGTTCCTGTTCCTCACTTGTTTTGACACAGTGATACCTTGTTTTGGACTCAATCCATTTATCTACTCCTATATCTGAATTTCATTTTTTTCCCAAGGTTGCAAGCAGGAGGTATAAACATGTTTCATTTGGTAACACAGCTCTTTCAAAGATATTGAGATATAAACGGTGGTGAAGATCTTTGGTTCTTCATCTAAATAATTTTTGGGGCTTACAATATTTCTAACACTGGGATGTAGGCAGGTCCTATGAAAAAACTGCAGAAACTCTAAAAATTCTTCAGGAGTCACACGATAGGCATATGTATTGCCTTCTCTCTATATCTAGGATTTTATTTCCACAAGAGTGGAACTGGTAGACTTTTAAAATACATATATATATTTGACTGTGCCTGGTCTTAGTTGTAGTATGTGGGATCTTTATTTGCAGCATGCAGGATCGAGTTCCTGACCATGGATTGAACCCAAGGCTCCTGCCTTGGGAGCTCAGAATCTTAGCCACTGGACCACCAAGGAAGTCCCTGGAACTGATAGACTCTTTGGCCACCAAACAAAAAATGCTTACCCTAATTGGTGGGATTTTGTCCCAATGTGATTTAGATGCTGCCTTTCTTTCAAGCTCTAACCCATGACCTAACAATCTAAGACTAAGAAAAAAGGTTCGGTATTATACAATACATGAGCCACATTTATTTCTGCAACTTCTTTCCTGCAAAAGTAGCTGGGCTTATGGTAGGAGCATTAGGCTAATTGTCCAGTGAACATTCTTTCCCTAATCAGAAATTCAGACCTAATTTTCAAAGGGAATAGACATGAGGATTTATGCACACAATTCACTCCTTCTTTCACTCACTGAGTGAATGTCACTTAAACACACCAGGCACAGTTGTTCAGTCATTAAGTCATGTCCGACTCATTGCAACCCCATGGACTGTAGATCACGAGGCTCCTCTGTCCATGGGATTTCCCAGGCTAGAATACTAGAGTAGGTTGTCATTTCCTTTTCCAGGGACTCTTCCTGCCTCAGGGATCAAACCCAAGTCTCTTGCATTGGCAGGTGGTTTCTTCACTTCTGAGCCACCTGAGAAGCTCACCAGGTACAGTTACACTCAGGAGATTGAAAGGTAAATAAACCAGTGTCCTTAGATGTGGAGTAGCTTACAATCAAGTGGAAGAGATAGATATGTAAATTGTCACTGTAATTTGATATGCTAAGTTCTTTAAGAGATATATAAATAGAATGTTGTTGAAACACAGAAAGAAAGATGAGTTGAACACCCTGGAGTCACATCTATAGTGACTAGAATACTCCGATTAGATGTCTCCTAGAAGATTTCAAGAGGAGGAAATGAAGGACTATTTAAAACTATTGGCTCAAAGCTAAATCTTTAAATAAAGGTAATATTTTCTGCAGTTGAGTCCAACAATGCTATATCCTGGTTTATAATGACACAGATGACTATCTATTTATTCATCCATCCACATGGATTCAAGGTGAGAAACTTGAGACAAAGAGGGCTCTTTTCAAAATTACCCAAGAACAGCAAGCATGTCTTGGGGTGTCTTCCCCCAGATGCAGAATTGGAGGCAATTGTTCGAAAACTAGACATTTATTTCAGAGGTTATCCCAGAAAGCAGCAATGGAACATGGAAGAACCAAGACAAGGACAGGAGGGAGGCCAATAATAGATCCACATCAAGCAAGCTACCACTGTGGTCAACTAAGACCCAGTTCCTCTGAGAATCTCTAAGAAAATCACTCTAGAGTTATCCCCCAAGGTAAAAAGGAAAAGAGGCTGTTTATTCTTCATCTTCCATCTTTCATTGTCTGAGACTCAATCTCAGAAACATAAACTATTTTGAGCCAAGAGAAAGCTCTTATAGGGGAGAATCCCAGGTGCCTGCACTGGGACACCTTAGACATACACTTGAATGTGATATCAAGGTGTTATAGGTGAAAACAATAGCATCTTCTGTACAGTGTTAACTGAGATTGTCCCATGTGAACTGAACTGAACATATGGTCTCCCTACTGTTGACCTCATATATTAGGAATGCATTTTTCTTTCTCTCCGTGAGTTGAATATGAATCTGAAAAATTCAAAACAGTTAAATTTGGAGGATGTAAATAAAAATGTCCATTATTAGATTTCTACTAAGATCCTCTCTTGATGTCTTGCTCATATAATCCACAACCATGTAGAAGCTCAGTGGTTTGTGTTGCTATCTTCCTTTATCCAATTATATTTGCTCCATCTGTACTTTCTTGTGAATTTTCTCTAATTATCAAGCACACATTTAATTAAGCACCTTTTTAGTCACTTAGCATGAAGTTGTGAAAGTTGAAAGAGTGAGAATCAGTCATATGAGACGAATAGCAAAAAGCATGAAATAGACCCACCTGTTCAAAACTGGTGAAATGAAATGAATGTGAGGAGTATTAAATATTCTGAGGAGCAACTATCACTTTATTGTTTTGCAAAATGGCTTTTGAATTGTCATTAATGTTCTTAGTAATTAATGAACACCAGATGGAATATGCAAGACAAGACCATATCCATCAGAGGGTGTTTCCTCAGAGTTAAATGAGGCAGAGCCTGGAAAGTTTTGTCCTCCCTTAGTCTTGGGTCAGAAAAAAGGCCCATATATTTTGTCATAACTTTGGAGGAAACCTAAAAAGCATGCCCTGGCCTCTCTGATACCCAGATATGAGACACAGTACTTTATTTCTACCCATCCATTTTCAGTACAAAATTCTGCTCTCTGACTCCAAATGTTTCCAAGCAGTTTTCCTTCTTTCCCACTAGGTAAAAAGAACAGTTTTAAGAAACTATAAGTGGGTGAAAAGAGGAAAACAGCAAGCTGTATAGTTCCAGCGTCTGAATCATGAAAATGAATGAGTCAGTTGTTGCTCCATGACTTGGGAGGGCAGGTGTATATCCACAGCTAAAGCATATTAGTATTAGTACCTCTCAATAGTAATAGAAACACAAGATCTAAGGTTCTCTAAGGTCTTGAAGGATAGGGTTTCAGGGGCGTAATCTAGAGAACTTCAAAAAGTATGGAAATGATTGAAGATGAGGTATTATGGGATTGGGTAGTAAATCAAGATGCAGTGACTGTGTGCCGCAATGAAAGAATGAGATGATCTGTTCTTTAGACTTTTCTCTTCTTTCCCTTGTGACTGAAACTTTGAGAAGTTTCAGAGAATGGAGGAGACTCTTTAGTTCTAAAAGGAAAATTATTAGAAATGTTTCTGCTGAATCTAGGTGGAAAAGAACCAGAGATGAAGCAAGGGAGGATGAGGTGTAATGTTGGGAAGTTCTCCTAAGAAGTAAATAAAACCCATGAATATGGAGAGCTTTGTTGATCATACTCCAGGTCTTGAGCTTGCTTCTTCTCAAAACCAGTTAGAAAGTTGGAAACAGGGATTTTGCATGTTAAAAATGAACAAATTCCTACCATTTGAGACTGGTGATATATTGGCCTATTTGCTTATCTGACCTTACCATGCTCACTCTCAGTCTGAGGCTTTCTTGGTCATGTAGTCCCCATTAATTGAATTACCATTACCCACTGCCTTTGCCCTTTCATCTCTCAATGTGATGGAGCTACTACCTTAAAGGCCCCACAAAAGTCTAGCCTTCTCTAGGAAGATTTTCTTTATCCTCAAGTCCACTCTGATCTCTCCCTCTTTTGAAATATTTTGACATTCATGATCTGTTTCACTCATTTCCTGATTGGAGTACAAAATATTGTCTATACTATAATGCTTGCTATTACTTTATATGCATAACCGTTTATCTCCAACTAAACCGTAGATTCATGAAGCCATGACTGTGACTTATACTTCTTCTGTGTACCCATATCACTTAACATAGAACAACATGGATTCGTGGACTATTTGAGCTGAAATAGTTAAAATGCTGTTAAGTTAAAATGCTGTATTTAAGGATAAGGCAACTGAGACCCATAAAAGAAAAAAATACCTTTCCGGTGTCTTTTAAAGAGTTAGAGTGTCGAAACTTGACTATAAAATTCTGACCCGTCTAATGGTCTTTATATTATACCAGATAGCCTCTGAGATCTGATATGTATTGAGACAAATTTAATTACTTTAAAGTCCTGGGGATTCTTAGGGGCATTCTCCAAAATAAAAGTATTGGAACTCACCACTTCTTTTGTGAGGGGGAGCATTTTTCAAAGTTGTCAAACTGAAGAGTTTTCCTTGAAAGAGCATTTAACCCATTTTTCCCAATTGGACTGCAGCCTACCAGGCTCCTCCGTCCATGCGATTTTCCAGGCAAGAGTACTGGAGTGGGGTGCCATTGCCTTCTCCGATTAATTAATTAGGCTGAATCAAGTCTTAGTTGCAGCACACAGGACTTTTTGTTGTAGCACATGGACTCTAGTTGTGGCACACAAGCTTCAGTAGTTAGGGTGCTCAGTCTTAGTTGCTCTATGTATGTGGGCTTTTAGTTCCCCAACCAGTGATCAAACTCGCATCCCCTGCATAGCATGGCTGATTCTTAACCACTGGACCACTGGGGAAGTCCATCCTCAATTTAACTCATTTTGGTTGGAGCAGAGTTTTGGCTTTTCTCATCCTTTCCTCTGCTCTTTGATTCTATCTGATAATCAGCAAGAAGGAAGGTTTTATCATTTAAAATAAATCATCTATGTAACAATGAGAGCATCTTTCTGTCTTCTCTAGCAGTTAGAACGTCTGTGAATTTTGTGCCAAGTGACACGTGGAAAAGGTCTAGCTACAACTTAAGACTTCATCAAAACCCCGCCTGTCCCTTCTAGCCATAGATCGATCAGCATTTTCCCGTCAGCATATGAAATTTCTTCTAAATAAAAAGGTACAAACACACAGTAAGAGAAGAAAGGAAAGGGGCAGACAAAAAGCAAAAGTGACAGAAATCATCAGACAGGTGTCTTTGGCAGAGCTTATACTGCCTGACCCCCATTCCAAACCTTACCGGCAGGCAACTATGTGACAGCTGCCAGCCTGCAGACACAGGCGCCAGCTGCTGAAAATGTACAACGCTTGGATTTCCTAAAACCTGACAGCAAAGATTAGCCTGATGGAGTCTTCTAGGGACAGTGCACGTTGAACATAAGGACAGCAGCTGGTTGAAAGTAACAAGAATGGGAATTTACAGAGTGCTCTGTGAAATCAGGGACCTCCCAGGTGGCTCAGTGGTAAAGAATCCACCTACCAGGGCAGGAGCTGCAGGTTCGATCCCTGGGTCAGGAAGATTTCCTGGAAATGGCAACCCACCCCAGTATTCTTACTTGGAAAATCCCATGGACAGAGGAGCCTGGCGGGCTACAGTTCATGGGGTCACAAAGAGTCAGACATGACTGAACAACTGAGCACACACAGATTCAGACTGTGAAATTAACCACCAGGATACATTTCCCTTGAATCCTAAGCAAGCGGAGCCTTAATCTTAGGGGAAAAGGTTGGCTGACTAATTAGTCCTGAGTTTGGAAACTTGAAGTGCTGCTTATCACCTTTTTGATTTTTAAATTTATTTTGGACTAGTATTATTTTTTTTTTTTTCTCTCTCTCTCTGCTGAGAGAGAGCTGCCTCAGCTGCTATCTCAGCTATCAGAGCTGCCTTAAAATCCTCTCTCACATTTCTTTCTTTTTTTCAAATATAGTCACAAATTTGGATTTCTGAAATATGCCAATTTATAAAAACTAATTCATAGAAGAAAAAAAGCATTAGATATCTTTTATGTTCTGAATGTCTCAGAAAAATAATTGAGGCTGTACCTGACAACTAAAGCAAGTTAGAAAGCACTCTTTCACAAGACCTATGATTTTCTTCCTATTGTGCTGAATCACAGTGGGTCCTGGAAACAAAGAGAATAAAAGCATTTCCTACATGGTGTTGTTTAATTATAAAGTAGTTTGTTACTGAAATATATTTGTGTATGGTATACACATTTTAGCATTGACTTGTAGTACAATTCACTACAAGTTAAAGCTGATATTTTTCCAAGCTTTGAATGCTATTATACATTTATAGCCAAATGTGATGACACTGTTACAATTCAGGGCCAGGACTAAGGTGGAATGAGTGAAGCTCCCAGGGAGAAAATTTAAGAGACACTCTCAGGCTGTACTCACATGACAGTCTCATGTGAGACCTTCTTAAATTTTGCACCCTAGGATTTTCTGTGCTCTCACCTGGTTGAAATTGTGGTCTTCGCTCTTTGTCAATAAATGATCTGCCATATTATCTGGAACTGGGTACTGCAGTGTTGTCTACCCTGATAGTCTCTCTTTTTATCATCTCTGTGTTCTAATAGAGATTGTAGACCTCTAAGTATCTCATTAAATGTGTCCAAGGCACAAAAAAGAATATTGCACTAGAGACTAAAATGCCAACTTCTTGGTGACTGAAAGAAATGGAGGACACCAGGGTCAAATTCCAGAAAGTAAGTGGGATGGGGGAGAGTTTGGGAATTATGAGGAATATTATAAGATTCCCTGTCTGGGATTATGGACCAACATTTATTTCAGGTGTCACTGGAGGAAACTGTGGGTGGTAACACGTTTTAGCATCAGGGGATTTGAAGAGAACAGAAGAATTGCCTGTTGATGGATCTGGCAGCCATCCCTTCAGAGACAAACCTATAAACACTCAGTGTTACCATGATGCAGCTATCTGTGAGCCTTTACCTTATTCCAGATATTTTGCCAGATATCCGTCACAGACTATCTCTAATTCTCATAGAAACCTATTTTTCAGGTGATATTGCAAAGTATCAGAGTCATTGTTTGCACCCATAAGGTTAACAAGTGTCAGAACCTACATTTTAAGCCAGCTTCATCAATCTCCAAAGCCTTTAGTATAAATCACTGCTTGTGTTATGTGATTGATTGTAAAATATAAGCAAACACACACTACTGTAATTAAAGAAGCCAGAATGATATTAGAACCCATCAGAATATATTGTGAATAGCCTTCTGACTTATGGTAATATATAAGCATCTCATCCTCAAGTGTTGCCAAAACTTCGGCCTCTGTTAACTGATGCTGAATAGAAACATGAAGACAGTTTTGGGTCAAGTAGGAAAGAATAGCTTTATTGCTTTGCTAGTCAAGGGGGCCCACAGCGGGCTAATGACTCACAACTGTGCGTCTCACTCTGGAGTGGGTAGTGAGGAATCTTGTAGTGTTCAAGGATGTCACCCCTGTTCAGCTATTTACCTTATTTCTCATTTCACATTCACAAAATGTGGTTGATGCTTTGTATTTTTCAGAACTCTTCTGGTTACAGGTGCCAGAAATCCAACTCAAAATGGCTTAAGCCAAAAAGTGGTTTAAAAACAGACCCATATAACCACAAATTCAGGGGTAAGCTAGTTGTAGGCACAGGTGAATTCAGGGGTTTATATAATATCATTGAAATGAATCAGTTCTCTCCAACTCTGAAGTCTACACAATGACATCCTGGCTCAGTTGTCCAGCAATCTCATATGTTAGTGAAATGGTTGCCAGCAGGCCCTGGCTTTTATCTGTATTTCATCAGCCCGAGGAGAAACCAAATTCATCTTTCAGAGCTACTTCATTCTG
>NW_011494902.1:6583071-6592210 GCF_000754665.1 Bison bison bison | reverse complement strand
GATTAGTCAAACTTGTGTTCTATCGTCTGTTCAGAGTTGTGGTAGGAAACTCTATACTTGAAACATATGGGCTTAGTTTGAGGGTGGGGTAGTTTCCCAAGGAAAATAAGGAATTTCAGAGAACAGTTTTTCTGGATAAAGTACAAGATTCTCATTCAAATATCAATTTCAGACAAATAACGAATATTTTTTAGTAGAAGTGTCCCAAATGCTGCATCAATTTTAGTATAAATATGTCCCATGCAATATTTGAGACATATTTACACTAAGACATTATTCATGTGTAATTGAAATTCAAATTCAAGTGGATGTTTTCTACTTATATTTGCTAAGTCTGGCAACTCTATAAGCAGAAGCAGCAGAGGTTCACTTAAAGATCTTATTAGTTACATTTTTCAAGTAAGATTTTTAGCCCAGAGAAATTTCAGAACAAGCCCCAAATCATACACATATTGCAAATCTCAACAGGATATTAACTCATGGCTACTAGTTTATAAAGCCACCATTTAATCTACTCCCAAGCCTCCTCATCTCAAACCCCTTAAAATAAGAGGACCCATGCATTCCCTAGCACTGAAGAACTAATCCTGACATTGGGCTTAGTAGTGCTCACCTGAGATCCAGTGAGATTAGCTCCTAACTCATCAATGCTAACTTCAGGAGGATCAGCAAACATTTGCAGCTTCGTTTTATTCTAAGAATGCTAATTAGCCAATATTGTGTAAAATGTACCTTTTCCCACCAGTTCCCTTGAAGGGAAAGATAATCTGGAAAGGATCACAGAGATTACATAGAAATTGACTTCTGTCACACCCAGTTTACTGATCAGTTCAGTCCAGTCGCTCAGTTGTGTCCGACTCTTTGCAACCCCATGGACCACAGCATGCCAGGCCTCCCTGTCCATCATCAACTCCTGGAGCTACTCAAACTCACGTCCATTGAGTCGGTGATGCCATCCAACCATCTCATCCTCTGTCGTCCCCTTCTCCTCCTTCCTTCAATCTTTCCCAGCATCAGGGTCTTTTCAAATGAGTCAGCTCTTCACATCAGGTGGCCAAAGTACTGGAGTTTCAGCTTCAGCATCAGTCCTTCCAATGAACATTCAGGACTGATTTCCTTTAGGATGGACTGGTTGGATCTCCTTGCAGTCCAAGGGACTCTCAAGAGTCTTCTCCAACACCACAGTTCAAAAGCATCAATTCTTCAGCGCTCAGCCTTCTTCACAGTCCAACTCTCACATCCATACATGATTACTGGAAAAACCATAGCCTTGATTAGACAGAACTTTGTTGGCAAAGTAATGTCTTTGCTTTTTAATATTCTGTCTAGGTTGGTCATAACTTTTCTTCCAAGGAGCAAGTGTCTTTTAATTTCATGGCTGCAGTCACCATCTGCAGTGATTTTGGAGTCCCAAAAAATAAAATCTGTCACTGTTTCCGCTGTTTCCCCATCTATTTGCCATGACTTGATGGGACAGGATGCCATGATCTTTGTTTTCTGAATGTTGGGCTTTAAGCTAGCTTTTTTACTCTCCTCTTTCACTTTCATCAAGAGGCTTTTTAGTTCTTCACTTTCTGCCATAAGGGTGATGTCATCTGTATATCTTAGGTTATTGATATTTCTCCCTGCAATCTTGATTCCAGTTTGTGTTTCTTCCACCCCAGCGTTTCTCATAATGTACTCTGCGTATAAGTTAAATAAGCAGGGTGACAGTATACAGCCATGACGTACTCCTTTTCCTATTTGGAACCAGTCTGTTGTTCCATGTCCAGTTCTGACTGTTGTTTCCTGATCTGCATACAGGTTTCTCAAGAAGCAGGTCAGGTGATCTGGTATTCCCATCTCTTTCAGAATTTTCCACAGTTTATTGTGATCCACACAGTCAAGGGCTTTGGCATAGTCAATAAAGCAGAAATAGATGTTTTTCTGGAACTCTCTTGCTTTTTCAATGATCCAGCAGATGTTGGCAATTTGATCTTTGGTTCCTCTGCCTTTTCTAACACAAGCTTGAACATGTGGAAGTTCACGGTTCATGTATTGTTGAAGCCTGGCTTGGAGAATTTTGAGCATTAATTTACTAATGTTGAAATGAGTGCAATTGTGTGGTAGTCTGAGCATTCTTTGGCATTGCCTTCCTTTGGGATTGGAATGAAAACTGACCTTTTCCAGTCCTGTGGCTACTGCTGAATTTTCCAAATTTGCTGGCATATTCAGTGCAACACTTTCACAGTATCATCTTTTAGGATTTGAAATAGCTCAACTGGAATTCCATCACCTCCACTAGCTTTGTTCTTAGTGATGCTTTCTAAGGCCCACTTGACTTCACATTCCAGGATGTCTGGGTCTAGGTGAGTGATCACACCATCATGGTTATCTGGATCATGAAGATCTTTTTTGTACAGTTCTTCTGTGTATTCTTGTCTCCTCTTCTTAATACCTGCTGCTTTTGTTAGGTCCATACCATTTCTGTCCTTTATTGAGCCCATCTTTGCATGAAATGTTCCCTTGGTATCTCTAATTTACTGATAAAATCAATAAAAAAGGGATTTGGTAGTACTGGAGCCATAGGGTTCCTCATGACAAGAGGAGCTGACAACCTGGGCTTTGCAGAGGAGCAGGAAGTTAAAATCGAACAGAGATCTTTAAGAAAACACAAAACTCATTTCATTGGCTTTAAGTGCATAAGCACCTAATTTTAGACTTGGACTCTTCATGGCAGTGTTGCCTGCTTTGTTGTTATTTCAGGAAGAAAAATACAACTAGTTCCACTTCATTTCCTAATATAGTAGATCCATTTTTTTTATCACCTTACACAAATTAGTATATTAAAGCTGAATAAACCTTCTATTTTTTTTTTAAACCTTCTATTTTAATTGCTAATCTTCTCACTGTGCTTACAAACGTCCCTCTACAATGTATACAGGGAAAGAGCCAAGAGAGTGCCTGCTTTAATGGATTTATTAGCTCATTCAGGTATAGATTATCCCCTGTCTCTTACGGATGCTCCAACTGGATGAAACCAAAATGAGAAGTGAGTTCAAACAGAATAGTAAGACACAGTAATGAAATCAATAATTGGATTTAGTTTAGCTGAATAATAATTGGAGTCAGTTAATAATGACTGAACATATCATCCTGATCAGTCCATCCAGGTTTGTAGAACTGGGCTAGGCTGGGGACCTGGGCCCCTTTACCAGAGTGTTTGTACTTGCACCCGGTCAGATGTCTCCTCCAGCAACAGAATAGAAAGAAACTATAAGGGACTAAAAGTAACTGAACAGGTAACTATACACTTGGATGGCAGAGGCAGTATAAACAATAAAATACAAAAAAGTTGCAAACTGACTGCCACTCCTGAAGTGCTGGGAGCAAAGGTAGGGTACTCTGCACACAGCACAACCAGGGAAGTGGGCAAACAAAGTCACCCCTCCAGCCCAACCCACCTACTCTCGCCTCATTTAAAGACCAGGGCACCAGTTTGTTGTGCCCTGCCAATGCAGGTGATACAAGAGATTTGGCTTTGATCCCTGGGTTGGGAAGATCCCCTAGAGTAGGAAATGGCATCCCACTCCAGTATTCTTGTTTGGAGAATCCCATGGACGAAGAACCTGGCCAGGTGCAGTCCATGGGCTCGCAAAGAGTAGGATACACCCATGTCTGCTGCAGAACAAGACCTGATAAAGCCTTGCCTGAACTCCTTGTCTGGTCTCTTATCAATTTTTATTGACTAAAGACTCTAAGAACTCTAGTCCGCAACAGGGTGATCCAGCACCACCGAGCTGACATAATCAGGAAGAAAATAATCATAACCCTGAAAGCACTACCACTTTCAAATATGTAGACTCTAAGTACTTATATTAGCTTATATAAAGTTTGCAACAGTTTCATGAGGTATGTTTTATTTTCACATTTTACAGATCAGGAGCCTGGGGTTCTAGGATTTGTAATGGAACTTACTCAGTGGCAGAGTTGGGATTTTAAAACAAATCTGTTCAATTTCAAAATCCATACCATTTACTACTGTACCTTACTGCGTCCCTAGGCTGCAAAATAAGCATGAAAGCAAGGTCAGAAAGCTTTAAAAAAAATTTTTTTAAACAATGTTTGATTGCGTCTTTATTCACACACTGGCTACTTATCAAAATAATGTAACTAGATGACCTGTAAGATTCTTTTCAGAATAATCACCTTGGGCCTCATGTGTATTCAGAGAATCTGTCATAACAGGGGGACACCAAGCTCCCTGTGCACTGATGCCCAGGGTTCTCATCTCAGGGCCTGACCTAGCACTTCCTTCCCTGCTTGACACCTGAAGGTCTCAGTAGAGTTCCCCCACTTGGTAAGGGCACTGCTTTTCTGTCCTTAGCTCAGGCTGCTATAGTGTGGTTGGATTGGGTGAGACCCTCTTCCTGGTTTGCAGATAGCTGTGTTCTAGTTATGACCTCATTGTGGGTAGGGGTAGGTCTAGTGTCCCTTCTTTTTATAAAGGCATTACTCCCATCATGAAGGCCCCATTCACATGACTGATAGTTGTTGGTTAGTCACTAAGTCGTATCCAACTCTTTTGCAAGCGCATGGACTGTAGCCCGTCAGGCTCCTCTGTCCATGGAATTCTCCAAGCAAGAATACTGGAGTGGATTGCCATGCCCTCCTTCAGGAAATCTTACCAACCCAGAGATAGAACCTGTGTCTCCTACTTTATAAGACTTAATCTAACCATAATTATTTCCTAAAGACCTCATTTCCAAATACCTTCACATTGTCATGAGGGCTTCAATATATGAACTTTGTGAGGACACAGGTATTTAGTCCATAACAGTACTTTCTTTCTAAACACCAGCATCATCATGCTTGTTAAAAAGTATTTAAGTGTTTTCTAGTATTTCTGTGCCAACAAGAATTCCACAGACAGGGAACTTACCTGGGTAGTTCTTAAATAGAGAGTGCTTATTAAGCATTTGCTATGCTCCAAAAACTGTGCTAATGCATGTTCTAATCTTTAAAACAGCTCTGCAGGGTAAGCATTATCACTCCCTCTTCACAGGTAAGAAAACTAAAGTTCAGTGACGTTTGTAACTTATTTAAGGTTAAAAAAAGCTAGTTAATAGACACAGTAAGATTTAGCTCCAAAGAGTGTGATTCAACTTCTGAT
The DNA here is from genome assembly GCF_000754665.1 of Bison bison bison. NCBI lineage: Eukaryota > Metazoa > Chordata > Mammalia > Artiodactyla > Bovidae > Bison > Bison bison. The sequence goes on along the minus strand of NW_011494902.1, from coordinate 6,587,058 downwards.
AATAGTATGAACAGAAAATTAGCATCTTTTCTGTATTAGCACTATAATACAGAAAATACTACCATAATATTAATTGATTACGAAAGTAATCAATATACAGTCTTAAATAGGAATGTGCGTGCTAAGTTGTTTCAGTTGAGCCTGACTCTGTGAGACCCTATGGCCTGTAACCCTTCAGGCTTATCTGTCCATGGGATTCTCCAGGCAAGAATACTGGAGTGGGTTGCCATGCCCTCCTCCAGGAGATCTTCCCGATCCAGGGATCGAAACTGTGTCTCTTACATCTCCTGCATTGGCAGGCAGATTCTTTACCACTAGTGCCACCTGGGAAGCCCAAAATAGGAATAGAAAAATTTTATTTGAGCCAAATTGAGGACTATAGCCTGGAATCCAGCTGCTCAGATTACTCTGAGAAAATGATTTGGAGAAGTCTGGTTTTCAGCATGGTTTTATGTCTAATCAACAAACACCAAAAAAATCAGGAATACATTTCTTCAAGGTTTCAAAACAAACAGAAAGCATCAACACATACACAGCCAGTCAACATGACCTTGGCGCCTGAGAAAGGAGTCTGATCATTGAAAGAGGATGCATCGTTGAAATGTGTCCCCGGAAGGGAGGCATTTAGTCTTTATTTTTAACATGGGTTTTTTTTTTTTTTTTTTTTTAAGTTTTGCTCAGTATGCCCTTTGCTTAAAAAAAAAAAAAAAAGTAATAATAATTAAAGCAGATGTACTTTGTATGTTTGATAGGCTAAAAACAGGCTGTTTTGCTTAACATAAAATTCAAGTTACTTCATATATAAGCTGGAATGACTTCTCCATACTTTAATATGTGAAAATTTCTTTTGTCAACTGCTAAGGGAAGTAAACTGAACAGAAAATGAAAGGAATGAAGCAGTGCTATTACATTCTTCTGATGCAGTAGAGCAGAGTCATTAAAGGGTTGATCTTCTGTAGCCAGACCTGGGTTCAAATTCTGTTTCTGTGTTATTAGCTTTGTGACCTTGCTTATTAACATGTGTTTCTGATGTTTTGATAACGGAGACCCCTGGAGAGGCTGCCTCTCCCAAGTGTAGCCAATTTCATTTGGAAGTGCACCTTTTCCCTGCAAACCAGCCAATCCAGAGCCCATACCCTCAACAGCCTCCTTTATAGGATTCCTGCTCACCCGGGCTCTCTCCCCCAGTCTTAATCACCCCTCCCAGACAAATAGGGGCGGCCCTTATGCCCTAGAGCCAATCCTAAGCCTGTTTACCCTCTCTCACCTGTCCCTTACCCCGGAAGGAGAATGAAGTCTTTTGTCCACGTGGTCCTCATTCTCCTTCTGCCTCCTGACCAACCCTGCTGCTCCCTGCGTGATCTTCCATGGCGGGGCATCACTCGGTGGTATGGCACACCTCCTACCTAGTCTTGGGAACTGTGAGTAACAAGCTGCCTTTTTAATTATAGTCGTCTCCTAATCTGTTGGCTTCTCCATACCTCAATAATCGTGAAATATGCATTTTAAATCACCTTGGGAAATTCATTTCACTTCTATGGGCCTCAGTTATTTTACTTTTTCTGTAAAATTGTTGATCATGGATTTCTATATGAAACTGCATGAAAGACTCCGCACAGAGCCAGGCTTATGGTAAGAATTCAACTGGTAGTATTAATATTGTCCTTAATCAGGTTTTTAGCATCATTACTGTTTGTTTCTGGAAAATGGGTCAATTTTGGTTTACCTCGAGTATTTCTAGTGGCTGACAGAGAGTAGACATACACTAAAAAACAAAAGTTGTGTTTTAAATAAATTAAGGCATTTATTCTTTCTCAGAAGTCCTTATGACTGAAATTAAAGACCTAATTGAGCCAACCTGCCTTGAGGACCATAGTGCCTTGATTTAGCAGCACCTCATAGCTCAGTGGTGGAGGAGGAAATGGCAACCCACTCCAGTGTTCTTGCCTGGAGAATCCCCTGGACGGGGGAGCCTGGTGGGCTGTCATCTATGGGGTCGCACAGAGTCGGACATGACTGAAGCGACTTGCAGCAGCAGCAGCAGCAGCAGCAGCAGCATAGCTCAGTTGATAAAGCATCTGCCTGCAATGTGGGGGACTTGGGTTCAATTCCTGGGTCAGGAAGTTCCCCTGGAGAAGGAGATGGCAACCTGCTCCAGTATTCTTAATCCTATGGACAGAGGAGCCTGGCAGGCTCATGGGATCGCAAGAGTCGGACACAACTTAGTGCTATCTTTCTTCCTTGTCTTTGCAGTATGGCTGAGCAAAACCACTTGTTCTTGGGCATCTACATTTTATTTTCTAGGTAAACACATGAGCATCACTAAACACACAAAAACAGTAAAGTGACAGGAAAATTCTTCAGTGTACACTTTTCTCAGTCTTGCACTCTTAACAAGAGTTTGAAATTTGAGATATATCCTCGAGGAAAAAAATCATACATTTAGAAAAATGCCATAAATAATAAATGTTTTTCCTTCAGAACATGGTGCCTGCCAGGGACTAATGATGGCCACATTGAGTAGAAACAGCGTGTGTCTTTTTATAAACAGGGTTCTTCTAAAACTGCTGCATCTTCCTTTTTTATTCTGATTGTGAATTCCAGAGATGTAGCGTTAGCAGAGAGGCCTGGTGTGTGAAGAGGGGCCACTCTCAGGAAAGCTCTGGAGTCAAATGATAATTTGTGAGGAATGAGACAGTCTGAATTTCGGTACGATGTGTGCAGGCTCTGATCTGCCTCCGGCATGGATTTCTTTGCTGTGTTAAGGGAAACATTACCTGATGCGTCAAACAGAAAGTGTTAAGAGCGGATACTGTTGTGTCTGAGCAGTCATTTCTTATAACCTGAAATTCTCTGTAATTTCAAAACTTATGATAGCTATGGGAGAGCAGGATATAAGAGAGAGGAAATGTGGTCCCGGGGGACATTTCTAAATACCATCAGCGCTAATGGCTGACTGACAAGCTGGTGATGTGGTAGTGGTCACAGAATTGCCCGGGGATCACCTTCTGTCCTCAGGTTTCCCTCTATGTGGGCTGATGTGGATTGGATTAAAAAAGAAACGTAAGTTCTCTTCTTTCAGGTCACATAGTCTGGGGGTCCCCAACTTCTGGGATCTAATGCCTGATGGTCTGAGGTGAAGCTGATTTAATAGGAATATAAATAAAGTGCACATAAATGTAATATGCTTGAATCATGAAAACTGTCTCCACGAAAACTGTCTGTGATGCCAGAAAGACTGGGGACTGCTGATAGTCTCCCTTCTTTTCTTGCCAGTTTGTCTTTTTGTGTTGCAACATTTAGCCCTTATTTCATAGATAAATTAGGGCAATAACCAAATTTGGACCAATATCAATAATATATACTTTCTTCAGAATTTATGATTTTTTAATGTGCTTTCAAACACACTAATGTTATATAGCTGAAATTGCTTCTATATTTTCAACATTGGCTTACTATTACGGTTGGCATGAAAAAATAGTGTATAGATAATATTTAAAGCATTACTTAATGTGTGCCTATTGTGTGCTGGGCTCTGTGCTACCTTTATTGCATTTATTATCTTTTATTACAAAAATTCTCTAGGCTATACATACCTATGTTACAAATAAGGAAACTAAGGCTCAGGTTACATTGGGAAGCAAAAGTCATTTATATATAAGCAGTGGCCTATAAACCTACAACTTAGATATTTTTCTACAACTCCATCTTGTGCTTCAAATTTTCAGTGCGTTCCCAAAGTATGGGAAAACAATCATTTATTTGGTTATTTAACATAGAAATTCACATTATTTCTGTCCTTGGGCATATTAAAAAAACAAGAAAGAAGGATATTTTTTCTGGTTGATTCTGATTTGTCTGATTTCATAGAATTTCTCATTATTTCTTAATTGAAATATAATTGGTTTACAGTGTTGTGTTAGTTTCTGCTGTACAATGAAGTGAATCAGCTATAAGCATACATATATCCCATCCTTCTTGAGCCTC
>NW_011494902.1:6573314-6582971 GCF_000754665.1 Bison bison bison | reverse complement strand
AGGTCATCACAGAGCACTGAGCTGAGCTTCCTGTGCTGTACAGCGGGCTCCCACTAGCTATTCTACACATGGTAGTGTACATATATCAATGCTACTCTCAATTTGTCCTGCCCTTTCCTTTCCTAATTCTGTAACATTTCAGAGGAAAGTTGATGTTTTAGGTCCTGTGCAGATGCTGACTTGCATGTTTAACTCAGTGCTTTGTCCTTCCCATGGAAATGTTCTCCTCCACTGTGAGGGGTCTCACGAAGGCACCAGGCCTGCTCCTATGTCACAGGCCCCAGAGCAGAGCTAGGACGACAGATATTACAGGATTTCATGAAGCCCTGGGATTAGGTGGGCCTTTTGATGAGGCATTTAATTTGGAGTTTAGCTTTAGCACTCTTTCATGCAGCAGTCATCTCTGAGTGGTGGATGATGACCTGGGCCTAGGCCTCTAATCTCCAGATGTTTGTTCTGTCTAGCTAAAGTGATTTCTTCAGCTTAGCATATAAAAAAGTACAAATTATCAAGCAGAGCTTCTAGAACGCCAGCAAACAAGATATAAGCTGTGTCTGAAAAGTTGAATGAAAGTCACCCACAGAAGGTTCATTCTAGGGATAAACAGTGAAATGCAGAGGAGGTCTCAGTCCCCCCCACCCCCAACCCCATGCCCACCCCAGGACCCATGGGATAGAAGGACAGTCAGCTTTCTGGTATGTTCCCTCTATCAGCACCCACGTGAACCTTTCCAAAGTCCAGTGTGGCTGTGATTCACAACGACCCCTCAGCCACCCCTTTCTCTCCTTTGTTTTTGCTTTTTGAGTGTTTAAGGCTTAAAGTGGAGGGGTTTTGTTTGCGGCCTGCCCCCCACACACACACACCTTGCCCCCAGCCTTAACATAAAATGTTAATGCTGAGAAATTAGAAATCTCTCAGGACACATGCCCTTCTGTGGCCTCAACTGTTGAGTGGTGACGATCTGAAAAGGCTACATACTATACAGTTCCAACTATATGGCATTCTAGCAAAAGGCAAAAATATGGAGACAGTAAAATGATCAGAGGTTGCCAGGGTATAAGGGAAGATAAGAGTGTATAGGTGGAGCAGAGAAGATTTTTTAGGATGGTAAAACTATACAATACTGTAATGGTGAACATGGTATTAAACATGTCAGAACTCATAGAATATATGACTCCAAGAGGAAAGCCTGCTGTAAACTTTGGATTTGGGGTGATGGTGATGGGCAATGAAAATTCACCAGTTGTAGCAAACATGCCACTCTGATGTGGAATGGTGATAGCCCGGGAAGCTTAGTGTGTGTGGAGAGGGGGAGAGGGATGCGTGGGGCATGTATGAGAACACCCTGTACTCTCAACTCCATCATTTTGTGAAGCTAGAACTGCTGTAAAAAAATTATTACACACACACACACAAAGGTGAAGTGTTTTTTATTCAAAGAAACAAAATTCTTGCTATCTATATTTTTACTATCAACATAATTGGATGTTATTTTTTAGATGTCAAGATAGATGAATGGTTTATAAATAGATGGATAAAGATAGATATAAGTACTTGTATAAAATTATAAAAGTACATGCTGTTTTAATAACAAGACTATTCTGGGTCTTTTGCTTCTCCATAAAATCTCTAGAATCACTTTTATATATCTATTAGATAACTTGCTGTTATTTTAACTGGGATTGCATTAAATCTATAGATAAAGTTGGGAAGAACTGACATCTTGACAGTATTGAGTCTTCCTATCCATGAACATGGACTTGCTCTATTTTTTAGTTCTGTGAGTTTGTTCATTAGCTTCATAGTTTTCTTCATATAGATTTTATATATATTTTGTTTGATTTATACCTAAGTATTTCATTTTGAGGGGGCTACTAATGTAAATGGTATTGTGTTTTAAATTTCAAATTCTACTTGTTCATTGCATGAAAAGCCATTGACTTTTGTACTTAAGCTTTGTATCCAGCAATCTTGGTATGATCACTTATTAGTTCCACAAAATTTTTTGCCAGTTCTTTCAGATTTTCTGCCTAGATCATCATGGTACCCATAAATAAAGATAGCTTTATTTCTTCCTTCTGAATCTCTATCTCTTATTTCCCTTTCTTATTGCATTGGCTATAGCTTCCAGTATGATATTGAAAAAGAGTGGTGATTGGGGTGATCCTTGTCTTGTTCCTGATCTTAGGGGGGAAAACATCTAGTTTCTCACCACTGAGTATGTTGTTAACTGTAGGTTTTTTGAAGATGTTATTTATCAAACTGAGGCAGTTCCTATCTATTGCAAGTTTGCTAAGAGTTTTTTTATTATTAATAAATGTTGGATTTTGTTGAATGCTTTTTCTTCAACTATTGATGTGATCATATGATGGTATTGACCTCTATATATTATATATTTTTGGGCACTGATATTTTTACTGTTAATTTGTCTCTGATTTAATCCCCACCCCACTCAAAGATTGATTTTGCTTCTGTTATGAGGTTAGGCTAGGGCAGATTAATTTAATCCAGCAAGGAACTGAGTTTATTTGAAGTTGGGCTTCTATCTGAAAGCTCCTTATTTCCAGTTTACCTTTATTTACATTGTGTAGCCTTCCTACTGTGTGGTGCTTTAGAGTTGGTTACAGCTGGAAATCTGGAATAATTAACAAGGCTTTTTCTCCCTGGTGTTTCCTGAGCTCTGATTTTCGTTGTTCCTGTGAAATAGTCCAAATAGCTCAGATTCTCAGTTTTTATACTCTCTGTTCACGTTCTCAAACTCTGTGCCACAACTTTGAATTAGCAAAGTCTGAAGTGAAAATGAAGCACAAATATAGGCTTCACCTGTTTAAGATTCCCTTCATTCTATCCTTTTAGTGCTGCACTCACCTTTTCATTGCTTTGCTTTCCAGTGGATTTTAAATGTAATCACAACAAACTGTGGAAAATTCTGAAAGAGATGGGAATACCAGACCACCTGACCTGCTTCCTGAGAAATCTGTATGCAGGTCAAGAAGCAACAGTTAGAACTGGACATGGAACAACAGACCGGTTCCAAATCAGGAAAGGAGTACCTCAAGGCTGTATATTGTCACCCTGCTTATTTAACTTATATGCAGAGTACATCATGAGAAACACTGGGCTGGAGGAAGCACAAGCTGAATCAAGATTGCAGGGAGAAATATCAATAACCTCAGATATGCAGATGACACCACCCTTATGGCAGAAAGAGAAGAAGAACTAAAGAGTCTTGATGAAAGTGAAAGAGGAGAGTGAAAGAGCTGGCTTAAAACTCAACATTCAGAAAACTAAGATCATGGCATCTGATTGCATCACTTCATGGGAAATAGATGGGAAAACAGTGGAAACAGTGACAGACTTTTTTTGGGGGGGCTCCAAATTCACTGCAGATGGTGACTGCAGCCATGAAATTAAAAGACGCTTACTCCTTGGAAGAAAAGTTATGACCAACCAAGATAGCATATTCAAAAGCAAAGACATTACTTTGCCAACCAGGGTCCGTCTAGTCAAGGCTATGGTTTTTCCAGTAGTCATGTATGGATGTGAGAGTTGGACTGTGAAGAAAGCTGAGCGCCGAAGAATTGATGCTTTAGAACTGTGGTATTGGAGATTCCTGAGAGTCCCTTGGACAGCAAGGAGATCCAACCAGCCATCCTAAAGGAAATCAGTCCTGAATATTCATTGGAAGGACTGGTGCTGAAGCTGAAACTCCAATACTTTGGCAACCTGATGTGGAGAACTGACTCATTTGAAAAGACCCTAATGCTGAGAAAGACTGCAGGTAGGAGGAGAAGGGGATGACAGAGGATCAGATGGTTGGATGGCATCACTGACTCAATGGACATGAATTTGAGTAAACTCTGGGAGTTGGTGATGGACAGGGAAGCCTGGCATGCTGCAGTCCATGGAGTCACAAAAGGTTGGACACAACTGAGCAATTGAACTGTACCGAATAAGATACTCATTTAGTGAAGGAGAATTGGTCTGAATTGTTTGCCCACCAGTGCTAGAAATGGGATTTTTATTTTTGAAACACATTTTGCCTAGGCAGTTTTCTTTTTTACTGTTTTCCTCAGAAGTTTGAAGTCATTGCCATTGTCTCTTATATTGAATAAAGCTTGGAATTGAATAATCTTAGTGTCACCTTCACAATGAATTTGAGTTTTCTGCCTAGGTATCCAGCCTAAGTATCTAAAAATAATTTTTCTGTTCTTGACCTTTTATAGATTACCTACTGTATATTTGTAAAAAGCTTTTAGAATAAATTTTTCTTAAAAATGAAATAGAAAACATCTTGATATGCACATTTTTGTGTTTAGAAATTAAAATATTCTTGTATTATATTTTGAATGTTTTCCCCATTTCCTGAAGTGTTCTCTACCAGTTAACATCGTGGTGTACTGCTGTCTGTTGAATTTCTTTAACCTGCATTTACTATCTTTGTCTTTTTATTTACTGTGTTTTATATTATGTTTTACATCTATATCAGTAATTTGAGTAACAGAAATATTCCATTACTTTCTAATTAATTTAAATACATAATGATGTTTGGGGTTCTCTTTCTCATAATAATGGTTTTTGTTAAAATATTAGTAGTTCACTTTCTATGCATCATTTTGCTTTAGTATATTTCTGAGTTCTTATTTCACTAAGATTTTATAATGTGAAACAATGAGAGACATTTGCTTCCAATCTTTGTGCTATGTTTTCATCTATCATGGACTTATTTTCTGTAGTTTGCATACACAATGCATTTGTTAAGGTAATGCGAGCTACAATAACATTAAAAATTATTATCTATAACGTTTCATATATGATAGAAGTTTATGTCTTAACATGGATGTTCCTGAGAGTAGAGAGCTCTCTGACAAGTTTCTTCCCAAGAATCCATGCTCTTTCTATGTGTGGCTTTACCATTTTCAACACATAAGTTTCAAAGTCAAAGTATTTGTATTAAGGTGGTAAAAATGCAAACAACCGTACTGTGTCTCATGTGGAACTTTTGAATGGGCCAGTCCTTTCTCCCTTCCTCCCTTCACTCTCCCTTCCCTTTCTTCTTCTTTCATCTCTCCTTTTATTCTTTCTTTAGGCTGACCTCATTGTCAAGATTGCTTTATTTACTATTTTGCTCCTTTTTGGGAATTTCATCTACACATTCTGTTTTCTCTGATAAATTGTTGTTAACTTTTAGACTCTCCCCTTGGAAGTGTATCTTTGCTTTTTTTTTTTTTTTTTAATGAGATATAGTAAGAGGTACTTCATTATTTCTATTTTTCTACAGCCTGAGGAAATGGCAAAGAAATGGGTAAAACCCAGCTGAGGTGGTGTGAATGCTTAGTTGGAAGAGCTTGAATCTGTTCCCTTGGAGGCTTTCATCATGGAAATAATGAAATAATAACACTTACTACTGTGGCTAGGGTGAACTGGTTACACCATTCTTATGGGAATAGACTAGAGAGATTGGTTTTCCAGGATTCATTGCACTTAATCTAGGTAGGGGAGGGAGGGATACCCTATTCCTTGGCAACACACCTTTATAGAGGCCTCAAACCTTTGCATCTGTCCAAGAAGGTTAGTTCGCTACTTCTTTTTTTCAATTACCTATTACAGCGTTTGCAGTCTTCTTTTCAGTATCATTGCCACCATAATCCAGAATTTTCAAAGTGTTCTCAAGTATGCAAGTTGTTAAATTCCTCTGGAACCTTGGATGACAGAATAAATATCCATTATCATGCAGTTACACAAAGCAAAACAAACATGTCACCTCATGTTCTCTGACTATAAACGGGAACAAATAATCGGCTCCTGATAGATAAGAAGCCACCTTAGTTTAAAAATAAATATCCTACTTATATCCTAATAAAAGAAGGAAAGTTGATTCCTAAATCTTATGCCCTGTAACTGGGCTTTTAAAACATTTCCTTTTGCCAAAGCCACACAGAACACTTAGGACTCCCCTAAGAAAAAACTGCCTGGGATTAGTTGATCCCAGCCCTGTGCTAAGTGAGAAGTTCCACCTCAAAACTCTCCTTTTGGCAAGGTAAATAATATATTTAAGGATAAGATATTTATAGGTCAAATTTAGATTTATTTGATGAAAAAATGGAAACAACTTTATTGTTCCCAAATAGAGAAACAGTTATGTTAACAATTATAGTTCTCAATCATGGAAGATTGTGATGCTTAAAAATGTTTAAAGAGTTGTGAATGATACACCAAGAACTATGGAAATGTCCTAACTACACTGTCAACTCCACAAGGTCAGATACCATGTCTATGCTTTTATCCCCATGGCACAAAAATAGACTGAAGGAGCAAATAAATGAAAGGTCATATCTGACTACATTTGACCTTTGAACAACATTAGGAGTGGGTGTGCTGACCCACACACAGGCAAAAATCTGCATCTAACTTTAGAGTCAGCCATCTGTATCCAAGTTTCCACATCTACAACTTCAACCATCCACTGATCACGTAGTACTGTAGTACATATTTATAGAAAAAAATCCACATATAAGTGGATCTATGTAGTTTAAAGTTATGTTCGAGGTCAATCTCCTGTCAGAAAAGGCAAATTAGGGGCATTTCCTGGTGGTCCAGTGGTTAGGGCTCAGCTCTCACTGCCAGGCCCTAGGTTCGATCCCTGATCTGGGAATCAATACCACATAAGTGGTGCACTATTGCCAAAAATATAATTTTAAAAAAATAAAAGGCAGATCAGGTGGTAAGTGCTCAATGTAATCAATTCCAAGACACTACTTCTGAGTAAAGATGCATATCTAAATGACACTACCTAAGATACTACACAAATTAACTTTTTTCTTCCAAATGGAACTTAAAGTTTTTGATTCTTCTTAATGAATTCAGGCCATTTGAAAATCTCAAAAGAAATATACATCACATTGAAATCCTACCAAGTTCTAAGAAACCACATTCTTTTTTTTCCTAGCTCAGATCCTAATTACTATAAAATTTTGACAACTAGTTCACACATTCAAAATTCTGTGCTCTGCTCTTCAGATTCCCCAAGTCCTTTAATCATCTTGGCACTGTCAGCAGAGAACCAGGGAAGAGTACCTCCGCCAATAAGGAGTAGGGTGGCCCATGGCTTCCTTCTTGCAAACTTAGATTAGCAGACAGTCACAAAACTAGGGTGTCTTTTTCAAAGACCAACTGAAATTTAATGAAAAGAGAAAGTTTTCATTAAGTTGAAGAATCAGAGAAAACTAAAAATAAATTGAGACATTTCTTTTAGAAGCGTCAGAAAATACAACTTTGAAATCAAAGAATGTTTAGGATTTTGAATACACAGTCAGGTATTTTTAAAGTACCTACTCTGCAAAGAAGCGTGTAAGAGTACACAGAAGGAGAACTATATGACATTTTTCATTTCTCGGCACTTCCAAGTTTATTCATTGATTGTCACAATTTTGTAAATTATTTGACTGATTCTCAATGAACTTGTTATTGTTTGGTTGCTAAGTCATGTCTGACTCTTTGCAACCCAGTGGACTGCAGGATGTCATGCTTCCCTGTCCTTCACTATCTCCCAGAATTTGCTCAAATTCATGGTCCATTGAGTCCATGATGCTATCTAATCATCTCATCCTCCATCATCCCCTTCTCCTCCTGCCTTCAATCTTGCCCAACATCAGGGTCTTTTCCAGTGGGTCAGCTCTTCACAACAGGTGACCAAAATATTGGAGCTTCAGCTGCAGCATCAGTCCTTCCAATGAATATTCAGGGTTGATTTCTTATAGGATTGACTGATCTCCTAGCTGTCCAAGGGACTCTCAAGAGTCTTCTCCAACACCACAGTTCAAAAACATCAATTCTTCTGTGCATAGCCTTCTTTATGGTCTCTCACATCCATACATGACTACTGGAACCATAGCTTTGACTATATGGGCCTTTGTCCACAGAGGGATGTATCTGCTGTCTAGGCTTGTCATAGCTTTCCTTCCAAGGAGAAAGCTTCTTTTAATTTCACTACTGCAATCACTGTCCACAGTGATTTTGGAGCCCAAGAAAATAAAATTTGTTACTGCTTCCATGTTTTCCCCTTCTATTTGCCATGAAGTGATGGGACCAGATGCCATGATGTTATTTGTTTTTAATGTTGAGTTTTAAGCCAGCTTTTTCACTCTCCTCTTTCACCCTCATCAAGAGGCTCTTTAATTCCTCTTCACTTTCTGCCATTAGAGTGGTAGCATCTGCATATTTGAAGTTGTTGATTTTTCCTGGCAATCTTGATTAACTCAATGAGCTAATAATTCATAAAAGAGATAGATTCATTTATTCATTCCTTAAGGATACCAGAGTAGTCACTTTGTAGGTGTAGGAGAAAAATACACATACTGACCATGTGCACAGACAGACCAATGAACACTTAAGTAAGTGCAACAAAATTCTGGCTGGATAACAGGAAAAGACACATAGTTGGATTCCCTACTTCATTCTATGCAGTAAAATAAATCCAAAATATTCACATGGCATTACTTAAAATGCATACAGAAAGACTCAGCTTAAATGTTTATGCCTCACCTTTTTAACCATGGGAACAGATAAAAATAAACAGGAAACTTGCTATATGTAAAGTCTTCAAGTTCTCCCATCTTTTCTAGGGATCAGCCAGCATAGGGAAAATCAGTGTGACTACCTCTGTTTGCATCCCAACTCTGCTTCTTTCTAGCTGGGCAACCATGGCTGAATTATTTAATTCCACATACTTCAATTTCCTTATCCTGGAATGTGAATAGTAATAGCACTAGAGAGTTTATATGGGAATTACATCAAGTTAAGATACATGAAAGAACTTAGACTGTTGCCTGGCCCATAAAAAGTAGTATATAAGTAAAAACTATTATTACTTGAGATACATCATTTCGTAAAGGAAACACACACATCTAAGCACAGTAAGGTAAACACTATATATATATATTTATGTATATATAAGTAAATACACATATAAAACCATTTCTGAAGAATAAAAATGCAACTGTTAACAGCAGTGAAACTTTGAGTGAAGACTAAGAATGAGAGGAATGTTTTGAAAATGAGTAGCTATCCAGTTGTCCTAGCAACATGTATTGAAGAGACTTACTTCCCTCATTGAATACTCATGGCATTCTTGATGAAAATAAGTTGACCACAGACACACGGGTTTATTTCTGGACTCACTTCTATTCCATTGATCTATATGTCCTTATGCCAGTATCACACTGTCTTGATTACTCCAGCTTTGTAATAAGTTTTGAAACGGGGAAGAGTGAGTCTTCCAATTTTCTTCTTTTTAAAGACTGTTTTGGCTATTTTAAGTTCCTCTAAACTCCAAATCACTTCATGGGAAAAGAATGGGGAAACAGTGGAAACAGTGACAGACTTTATTTTTCTGGGCTCCAAAATCACTGCAGATGGTGACTGCAGCCATGAAATTAAAAGACACTTACTCCTTGGAAGGAAAGTTATGACCAACCTAGATAGCATATTCAAAAGCACAGACATTACTTTGCCAACAAAGGTCCGTCTAGTCAAGGCTATGGTTTTTCCTGTGGTCATATATGGATGTGAGAGTTGGACTGTGAAGAAAGCTGAGTGCCGAAGAATTGATGCTTTTGAACTGTGGTGTTGGAGAAGACTCTTGAGAGTCTCTTGGGC
>NW_011494902.1:6551877-6573214 GCF_000754665.1 Bison bison bison | reverse complement strand
GCTAAAGCTGAAACTCCAGTACTATGGCCACCTCATGCAAAGAGTTGACTCATTGGAAAAGACTCTGATGCTGGGAGGGATTGGGGGCAAGAGGAGAAGGGGACGCCAGAGGATGAGATGGCTGGATGGCATCACTGACTCGATGGACGTGAGTCTGAGTGAACTCCGGGAGTTGGTGATGGACAGGGAGGCCTGGTGTGCTGAGATTCATGGGGTCGCAAAGAGTCGGACACGACTGAGTGACTGATCTGATCTGATCTGAAACTCCAAATGAATGTTAAAAGTCAGCTTGATTTCTTTCTTCAAGTGGACCTAGAGAATGTCATGCTGAGTGAAGTAAATAAGAGAAGGAGAAATATTGTATGATATCTCTTATATGTGGAATCTAGGAAGAAATGATACAAGTGAACTTACAAAACAGAAAAAGATTCACAGACTTAGAAAACTTAGGGTTACCAGAGGGAAGGGAGAGACAGAAAGTTTGGGAAAGTCATGTACACACTGCTGTATTTAAAATGGAAAACCAACAAGGGCCTATTGTATAGCACATGAAACTCTACTCAATGTTATGTGCCAGCCTGGATGGGAGGTGGATTTGGGGAAGAATGGTTACATGTATATGTATGCCTGATATTTCTATCAACGTTTTGTATATATTATGAGTATATGAATATACAGGCTTCCCTGGTGGCTCAGTGATAAAGAATCTGCTTACAAATGCAGGAGATGCGAATTTGATTCCTGAGTGGGGAAGATCCCCAGAGGGCATGGCAACCCACTCCAATATGCTTCCCTGGAGAACCCCATGGACAGAGGATCCTGGCAGGCTACAGTCCATAGGGCAACAAAGAGTCAGACACGACTTAGTGACTAAACAACAAACAACATCACATGAGTACACCTTGTGCACTTCTTTTGTTAAACTTATAACTAAGTATTCTTTGTAATGCTTTGTAAATGGAATTGTTTTACTTGATTACTGCAAGTATATAAAAATACAATTACTGTTTTGTGTATTGACCTTGTATCCTGAAACCTTGTTGAACCCACTTATTAGTTCTAATGGGCTAGTAACACCATTTCCAGTGAAATTCTCAGAGAAGGGGACATAGTTTTGAGGTGGGAAGATATACCAAGATATGTCTAGTGTATCAGATGTCCAATTTTCTTTTGTTATTCTCCATCTTTTATATCCTATCTAGAACATTTGTTACTTCTTTTGTTGGCATTACCTTCTTACATATATCTTAGAAAAAGTCAGTCAAGATTTATCTAGTTCCATGTTAATCATTTTTCTCCAATTTTTCTAATGGCGATAATAGTTTTCTTCACATTTATGTGAGGAGTCGTCTAGATCAATTAAATATAAAACTAGAAATGAAAAATTTAACATTATTTATGAGTCTTCTCACAAATTAAAAATCAGTTCTAGGCTTATTTTGAGTAAGCCCAGTTCAGCCCTCAAAACATTACTAGGTAGGTCATGTAAAATCAACTTTTTTAAAAGGTATGCTGCTATTTTAAGTCACTTCAGTCATGTCCGACTCTGTATGACCCCATAGACGGCAGCCCACCAGGCTCCCCCGTCCCTGGGATTCTCCAGGCAAGAACACTGGAGTGGGCTGCCATTTCCTTCTCCAATGCATGAAAGTGAAAAGTGAAAGTGAAGTCGTTCAGTCGTGTCCGACTCTTAGCAACCCCATGGACTGCAGCCTACCAGACTCCTCCATCCATGGGATTTTCAAGGCAAGGGTACTGGAGTGGGGTGCCATCGCCTTCTCTGTTAAAAGGTATATTATGAGGCAATTGATTAATTTTCATCTCAATTACCTAGATTTATCCAAGGAAATTCTTCAACCTTAATTATTTTCCAAATACTGTCAATTCAACAATTTTATAGCGTTAAATTAAGAAACTCAACAATGTCAAGATATACAGATTAGAAATTAAAATCTTAATTGAAATGTATAAGTTTCTCATTATTAATATTTCATTGCACATATTTCTGGCTTCATGAGGAAATTAGATTTAATAATCCATATAGTTTTCTCATGCTATCATTATTAAAATGTTATACTGGAAAGATCAGAAGCTTTAGGACTTGACGAACTGAATTCACATCTTAATTCTGTTCTTTTAGCAGGCATATAACTGTCTTTAATTTCCTTAACCAAAGTGAATCTTGAGTCACATATAATATAAAAATGGTGTATAACATGATTTGCTATGAAATATATTGATAATGAAAACATGAAGGCTGAACCTCACACATAGTGGTTGTTTTACAAATAGTTAAGCTTCCCAGGTGGTGCTAGTGGTAAAGAACCTGCCTTCCAATGCAGGAGACATAAAAGATGCAGTTGATCCTTGGGTTGGGAAGATCCCCTGGAGGAGTGTATGGCAACTCACTCCAGTATTCTTGCCTGGAGAATTCCATGGACGGAGGAGCCTGGTGGGCTATCGTCCACAGGGTCGCACAGAGTCAGACACAGCTTAAGCGACTTAGCATGCATGCAAGTTTTTCTTAGGATATGAGAAGGCATGAAGAAAGCAATGCTGACACATGGCTGAAGATAAAGTATTTTGAATGAATCCTTAAGAAGGGGGACAGGAGAGAATAAGAATGAATAGAGAGAATTTTATGATTAATAGTAGGCAACATCAACAAAGACATAGAATAGACAATCTTAAAAACTGCAAATGAATAAGAGTAAAAGCTAATAGCTTTCCATTTCAAGAAGCTGTATTCTTTTTCAATACAAAATTACAAAATGTTCTTTGTTAATTTTATCTACGTTCTGTGGTGATAAATAACCTTTCTTATTGCCCCTTAACCTTTCTAATTGCCCTATGTCAGATATCTTATACTAAATTCTGCTGCAGTATCAAATAACTCCCTAAATCTCAGTGACTTCCACAGAAATTTAGTTTTTGCTTAAGTTATATGTTCATTTTGAGTTATATGTTCATTTTGGATTAAATGCAACTCCTTTTCTTCATTCCGGGACACAAGATGAAGGAACAACACCCATTTGGGACAGTTTCAATCCCATGGCAGAGGAAAAAGGAAACAGTGGCAGAAGGACATGATAGTTCCAAAAGCTTCTACTCATCAACAATACCCATAATTTCTGCTCACATATTATTGGTCAAAACACGTTATGGGTAAGACCAAAGTTAATAATTTGGGGTACATAGGCCTCCTACAGGAAAAGTAGAGAATACTTTGTATGAAAGTGAAAGTGTTGTCTGTTTGACGCCATGGACCATAACCCACCAGACTCCTCTATCCATGGGATTCTCCAGGCAAGAATACTGGAGCGGATAGCCATTCCCTTCTCCAGAGGATCTTACCAACCCAGGGATTGAACCCAGGTCTCTTGCATTGCAGGTGGATTCTTAACTGTCTGAGTTGTAGTTTGTATTTGTTGTTGTTGAGTTGCTAAGTCGTGTCCAACTCTTTGCGATCCCATGGACTGCTGCACACCAGGATTCCCTTTCCTTCACCTTTGTGTGAGAAAACTCCCACAGTTTGCTCAAACTCATGTCCACTGAGTCAGTGATGCCATCCAATCATTTCATCCTCTGTTGTCCCTTTCTTCTCCTTCCATCAATCTTTCCCAGCATCAGGATCTTTTCCAGTGAGTCAGCTCTTCGCATCAGGTGACCAAAATATTGGAGCTTGAGGTTCAGCATCAGTCCATCCAATGAATATTCAGGGTTGATTTCCTTTAGGATTGACTGATTTGATCTCCCTGCTGTCCAAGGGACTCTCAAGAGTATTCACCAACAACACAGTTCAGAAGCATCAATTCTTTGGTGCTCAGCCTTCTTTATAGTCCAACTCTCACATCTGTACAAGAATACTAGAAAAACCATAGCTTTGACTATCTGGACCTTTGTAGGCAAAGTAATGTCTCTGCTTTTTAGGTTAATCATTGCTTTTCTTCCAAGGAGCAAGTGTCTTTTAATCTCATGGCTGTACTCACCATCTGCAGTGATTTTGGAGCCCAAGAAAGTAAATTCAGTCACTATTTCCATTGTATCCCCATCTGTTTGCCATGAAGTGATGGACCAGAAGCCATGATCTTAGTTTTTTGAATGTTGAGTTTTAAGGCAGCTTTTTCATTCTCCTCTTTCACTTTCATCAAGAGGCTCTTTAATTCTTCTTTGCTGTCTGCCATAAGGGTGGTGTTATATGCATATCTGAGGTTATTTAGATTTCTTCCCACAATCTTGATTCTAGCCTGTGATTCATCCAACATGGTATTTCACATAAAGTACTCTGCATATAAGTTAAATAATCAAGGTAGCAATATACAGCCTTGAGGTACCCGTTTCCCAGTTTGGAACCAGTCTGTTGTTCCATGTCTGGTTCTAGCTGTTGTTCTTGACCTGCATACAAGTTTCACAGGAGGCAGGTCAGGTGGTCTGGTATTACCATCTCTTGAAGATTTTTCCACAGTTTGTTGTGATCCACACAGTTAAGGCTTTAGCATAGTCAGTGAAGCAGAAGTAGATGTTTTTCTGGAATTCTCTCACTTTTTCTATGATCCAGTGGATGTTGGAAATTTGATCTCTGGTTTCTCTCTTTCTTCTAAATTCAGCTTTTACATCTGGAAGTTCTTGGTTCACATACTGTTTAAGCCTGGCTTCGAGAATTTTGAGCATTACTTTGCTAGCATGTGAAACTAGTGCAATTGTGCAGTAGTGTGAACATTCTTTGGCATTGCTCTTTGGGATTGGAATGAAAACTGACCATTTCCAATCCTGTGACCACTGCAGAGTTTTCCAAATTTGCTGGCATATCGAGTGCAGTACTTTTCTAGCATCATCTTTTAGGATTTGAAATAGCTCAACTTGAATTCCATCACCTCCACTAGTTTTGTTCATAATGGTGCTTCCTAAGGCCCACTTGATTTCACATTCCAAGATGTCTGGCTCTAGGTGAGTGATCACACTATTGTGGTTATTTGGATCAATAAGAATTTTTTTATATAGTTTTTCTGTGTATTCTTGCCACATCTTCTTGATATCTTCTGCTTCTGTTAGGTCCATACCATTTCTGTCCTTTATTGGGCCAATCTTTGCCTGAGATGTTCCCTTGGTATCTCTAATTTTCTTGAAGAGACCTCTGCTGCTGCTGCTGCTAAGTTGCATCAGTCGTGTCTGACTCTGTGCAACCCCGCAGACGGCAGCCCACCAGGCTCCCCCATCCCTGGGATTCTCCAGGCAAGAACACTGGAGTGGGTTGCCATTTCCTTCTCCAATGCATGAAAGTGAAAAGTGAAAGTGAAGTCACTCAGTCGTGTCTGACTCTTCATGACCCCATGGACTGCAGCCTACCAGGTTCCTCTGTCCATGGGATTTTCCAGGCAAGAGTATTGGCGTGGGTTGCCATTGCCTTCTCCAGAAGAGACCTCTAGTCTTTCCTATTCCGTTGTTTTCCTCTATCTTTACATGTTCACTTAAAAAGGCTTTCTGATCTCTTCTTTCTATTCTCTGAAACTCTTGTATTCAGATGGGTATATCTTGCCTTTTCTTCTTTGCTTTTAGCTTCTCTTTTTTTCTCAGCTATTTGTAAGGCCTCCTCAGACAACCATTTTGCCTTTTTGCATTTCCTTTTGTTGTGGAAGGTTTTAATCACCACCTCCTGGACAATGTTATGAACCTCCATCCATAGTTCTTCAGGTACTCTGTCTATCGGATCTAATCCCTTGAATCTATTGGTCACTTCCACTGACATACCTGAATGGCCCAGTGGTTTTCCCTACTTTCTTCAAGTTAAGTCTGAATTTTGCAGTAGGAGTTCATGATCTGAGCCACAGTCAGCTCCAGGTCTTGTTTCTGCTGACTGTATAGAGACCTCCATTGGCTGCAAAGAATATAATCAATCTGACTTCGGTAATGACCATCTGGTGATGTCCATGTGTAGAGTCATCTCTTGTGTTGTTGGAAGAGGATGTTTGCTATGACCAGTATGTTCTCTTGGGACAACCCTGTTAACCTTTTTTCCTGCTTCATTTTGTACTCCAAGGCCAAACTTGCCTGTTACTTCAGATATCTCTTGACTTCCTACTTTTGCATTCCAGTCCCCTATGCTGATAAGGACATCTATTTCTGGTGTTAGTTTTTTCTGGTCCAGATGGTCTTGTAGGTCTTCATAGAATCATTCAGCTTCTTGGGTGTTAGAGGTTGGTGCATAGACTGGGATTATTGTGATATTGAATGGTTTGCTTTGGCAACAACCAAGATCATTCTGTTGTTTTTGAGATTGCAACCTAGAACTGCATTTTGGACTGTTCTGTTGAGTATGAGGACTACTCCATTTCTTCTAGGGAATTCTTGCCCACAGTAGTAGATACAATGGTCATCTGAATAAAATTCACCTATTCCTGTCAATTTTAGTTCACTGATTCCTAAAATGTTGATGTTCACTCTTGTCATCTCCTATTTGACCTCTTCCAATTTACTTTGATTCATGGACCTAACATTCCAGGTTCCTACGCAATATTTTTTTAAAAGCGTTGGACTTTATTTCACCAACAGACACATCCACAACTGGGCATTGTTTCCACTTTGGCTTTGCATAGTAATATAATAATCTAAAAGAAGATCCATCCTTTTCTCATCTTCTACTTGATGAGTACTTAAATACTGCTATAGACATAAATTCATGTTTTCCTCTGCTTTTCATTAGTAGTAGAATCTATTTTTCTTTCACTATGTCAGGTATATCCAAAATAAACAAGAACTCTCTCAGGTATTTGGTGATGATCTTATATAAAAGCTTGAGCGTTGGCCTTTATCATGCTATCAAAATATTGTCTTTACCTGACATGAATTGTTACACTACCAAAATATTTGGAGAACTATTGAAACCTAATCATAAGGAGAATTTCTTAAGTTTAAAACAAGTAAGAGTTGGTGAAGGTGAAGTTGCTCAGTTGTGTCCGACTCTCTGCGACCCCGTGGACTGTAGCCTACCAGGCTTCTCCATCCATGAGATTTTCCAGGCAAGAATACTGGAGTGGGTTACCATTTCCTTCTCCAGGGGATCTTCCCAACCCAGGGATCAAACCCAGGTCTCCCACATTGGAGGCAGACACTTTAACCTCTGAACCACCAGGGAAGCCCAAGTAAGAGTTAGGGGAAAGAAAATAACTTTAGAAGGAAATAGAGAAAACTAGCCTCGTCAGCTCAGCACTGATCACTACTGACATCTACTGGATAGAAAATCAACCAGAAAATTGAGACAGCTTGTGAGAACTGTTGTTTTTATTGGCATCGGTTGCATTAAAAAAAAAAAAATAGAATTAGCTATTAATTTTAGGGGGGACCCATCCAATTATACTTGATAGTCACTGTTTTCAGGTATTATGTTGGTAACTGTAGCCAAAAAAAAAGAAGAACAACTATTTCAGAGTAATAGTTTATTGAAAAATTTCACCAGTCACCCTGTCAGCATACATTAAGCTTTACTATGTGTTGTTTTCCAGATTTGCTAACATATATAGTGCAGCACTTTAACAGCATCATCTTTTAAGATTTTAAGTAGCTCAGATGGGCATACCTAACAGCTTTCAATGTTAAGTTACTCATTCTACTGGAAACTTGATTAGCTGCTTATGAACAGTGTTTCACCTTTCCTTACCGTCAAGGATTCTAAAGGTTCTGCAATTTTATTCTTCTTGCAGACTAACAAGTTAACCTACCACATTTTTATGGATGCTGACAGATTAGAGACTCCTGGTTCAGAAAGGAACTGCTTATTACTCATAGTAATAGTGGCAGCTAGAGTAGTTGCCTCGTTTTTTTCTTTTTGTTCTGTGAGTCCAAATCCCAATTCCCACATGTTTATGTGAAGAGGAACAGAAAGCATTTGCACATGCTGTAGATTGTTTTACAGTACAGAAACTGTGATTAGAGCCCTAATATTTTTTAATAGGAAATAAGCATGCCTGTCCTTTGCTCCAGTGGGAAATTTTATCATCATTATATTTGAGGGTTAAGAATGTGTTTTATCTTTGCTCTGGGGGGAAATACTATATCTTCAATACTGTTCTCTCTACAAACATCTTTAAACAGGTCAGAATAAATGACTGAAAATTCTTTTATAAGACAAACAAAAATTCAAGATGTCCCTAGAGAATCCTCTCCCAGCAGTATCTGTCCCTCACTGGTACACATCTTGGCTTCTGGCAAGTTTCCCCATGAGTATGCCACTGTTTTTCATGCTCAGTGATCTGAACAACATAGATCAGGACCAAGTCCATTAATTTACTTCATGTTTCATTTAATTAAGATTGCCATTATAGGTGGGATCAAGATGGTGGAGTGAGAAGATCTGGAGCTCACATCTTCCCATGGACACACCAAAACTATGTAGAGAACAACTCTGAGAATGACTTGAAGACAAGCAGGATAGATCTTTTGTAATTAAGGATGTAAAGAAAATCCACATTGCAACAGGTAGGGGAAGAGATGGGATCTAGTCAGGACTCACGCCCATAGTGTGCTGACCCAGAAAATGGAGGGCATATCACAAACTCAGAGTTTCCTCTCTAGGAGCAATGGTGTAAGCCTAATACGGGACACCCCAGCCCTGGGATCTGGCACCAGAAAGAGGAACCACCATAACTGGCTTTGAAATACAGTGAAGCTAAGGTCTAGAAGATCCTAAGCCTATAGAAAACAGATTCTGCTTGTAATGTGGCCACACACAAACTTACTCAGTGAGTCCTGGTGTAGAGGCTGCAGGTTGAGAAGAGCCTGGCGCTCCAGATAACCTGCCAAGACCACCCCAGCAGCCCCTTGGTCCACACCTTGATCCAGCTCCAGCCCTCCTGGCAAGGCTGTGGGCCCCATCACACGCTGGGAAAAGCTCCAGCCTGCACCAGACTCTAGTTCTACCCCTTCTGCCCAGGTAGACCCACCTTACTTTGGAAAAAAGCCCAGGTCAGGAAAATCCCCAGATTGTTTCCAGCTCAAGTCCCAGCCTCCTGCCTCCTGCCTCCTGCCAAAGCCACCAGGGATACTCAATCTGCATAGGAATGCTCTTACACAAGGCTACATCTTCAAGTCCAGGAGGGGTACTGTTTCACCTAATAGGAACAAACACAGAAAGTCAACAAAATGCGAAGCCAAAGAATTAGTTCTAACTAGGTAAAACCCTAGTGAAATGATGTTAAGTAATTTGTCTGATAAAGAATTTAAAGAAACAGTGATACAAATAAATCCTCACTGAATCTGGTAGAGAATGGAGGAACACAATGAGAACTTAAAGAGTCAGAAATAAAAAGTAACCAAACAGAGCTGAAAAAATGCAGTAAAAGAAAAGACAAATACACTAGGCAGAATCAATAGCAGATTAAATGATATAGAAAACACATGTTTTATCATGCATTTTCATAGAAGTCTGGGTGTATTCTGATAGTATTCTATCAGAACAGCAAAAAATAAACAATTTTAGAAATGAAGATAGTTTATGGACCTCTGAGTCAACATCAGACCTACTAGTATTCACATTATAGGGGTCCCAGGAGGAGAAGAGGGACAGAAGAGGCAGAAAATTTATTTGAAAAAATAATGACTGAAAATGTCCTTATCCTGGGGAAGAAAACAGATATCCAGGCCAGGTCACAAAAAGTCCCAAAGAAGATGAATCTGAAGAGATCCACACCAAAATGTATTATACTCAAAATGGCAAAAATTAGATAATTTTGAAATCAATAAGAGAAAAACAAGGAGTCATGTATAAGGGAATCTCCATTTGCCTATCAGCTGTTTTCTCAGTGGAAACTGCAGGCCTTTCTTCTTTTAGTCTCTACTCTTGTGGCTTGGTTTTTGTTTTTTGTTTTTTTTTCTGCAGCATTATGTTTGAGTACCTTTTTCTTTAGTTTTTACTTATTTATTGTAGGTTTTTTGTTTGTGTTTACTATGAGGTGTAAAATTATTTTTTTAAGCTTATGGTCACTTAAGTTCAAACACATTCTAAAAGCTCTACATTTTTTACTCCCTCTTCCACATTTTGTTTTTTGACATCATACCCTTAATTGTGTATGTTTCTTAGCTATTTATCGCTAGTGTGAAGGTTGAAAGACCAAAAAACCCCATCAAATCAACTATGCGTAGGTGCTATAGTCCGTGGGGTCACAAAGACTGAGTTATGTATGCATAGTTGATTTTATGGGGCTTTTGGTCTTTTAACCTTCACACTAGCTTTTTAAGTGGTTGATCCATTGAGTTTACTGTATATTTGCCTTTATTAGTAAGAATTTTTTAGAAATTCTTACTAATAAACAAATATTTTCTTGTTTCTAGCTATGACCTTTTTTGTTTAAATAAGACCCTTTAACATTTCTTATAAGACTGGCTTAATGGTGATGAAGTCCTTTAGAGTTTGCTTACCCTGGAATTCTTAATGATACCTGACCAGGGAGAGTATCCTAGGTTGTTGGTTTTTTCCTTGCAAAAGGCACTTTAAATATCATGCTGAATGAAGGGGGTGGGAGAGTTGGGTGAAATAGGTTAAGAGGCTTAAGAATTACAAACTACCACTTCTAAAATTAAAAAAAAAGTCACAAGGATACAATATACAGCTCTGGTAAAAATAGTAATACTGTAATAACTTTGGTGTCTAATACAAAGTCTAAACTTTGGTGTCTAAAAATATCACTATGATGTGCATCTGAAACTGATGTAGTGGTGTAAGTCAACTATACTTCAGTAAAAGAATAAAAGGGTATATCATCAGGAATCCAGGTTGCAGGAGGCAGCCAACCTGCAGTATTGACCATTACCCACAGCTAGAATCAATCAGCTGAGTGAATTACATATATCATCAGGGTTTATCCTAGAAATACAGGTGATTTTCTTAAAAACCTGCACTGACCTGTCTACTTGGTCCACAATTGTTATCCAGGTACAATAAGGGGCATCAGCGATTACAGACTTCATCTTGTCCTCCAAAGAGGAAATCTATGGCAATTCTATCCTGTGTCACAACTCTGACTATTGAGTTGTTGATTACCTAAATGAATTTTAGAACTGAGGTGGTATTATTGATCACATCATCTCCATTAAGGGCCAACTTTATGCAACCTCTACTAATTGGATGTTTCCCATTATAAGAATAATTGTCCACAGAGTATGTATAAATAATGAGTCATTTATCTCTCCAGAAATCTCCTGATTAGGTAAGGAATTTTACCTAATTTTAGAGATTTCCAAAGTCATGTGAGGGTTATATGGTCTACTGATAGCTCTTTCTTAAGTCACCATGTTTTCAGGAGGAAGTCAAGTCAATACCTGACTTACACAACAGGAAGCAAAAGGACATGGTATACTTGGGAATAAAGTGTTATTTACAATTGTTGGTGCCACCAAAGAAAAACCTCCATTGGTCAAGGTCACTGGCTATCAGGGCTTCCAACATGGTCCTCTGTCTGGCCAATAGATCTAAGGGTCCCCCATTCAATTAAATGAGGATTTAACTCAATTGTTTTTGGAGGAACTGCTTGAGGAAAGTCAGTACAATCTGTCCTGCTTATGTTACCAGTTGGGAGAATTTTACCTCATGAAACTGAACAAGGCTATAAGAATGGAGGTAGGAAAAAGATCCAGTTGTGTTTACAGATGTACTATGTGGGAGGTATAGGAGATGCTTTTTTCATTAGACTTCTTAGTAAGGTTAAGAAAGACGATGATCAAATCATAGTCACACATGCCTGGTGGGGAATGGAGGATGGTACCTCAAGTGATCAGTTCAATTTTAAGCTCTTAGAGCACTTCTGGGAAACAAAATCAGGAAATTTTCCTTTGTGAAAAGGCTCCAGAGGTAGTTCTGAAACTCAGAGATTGTTAACATTCCTCTCTTCCGGTGTCTCAGGAATTTCTGCTTCTGGCGCTAGGATGTTCTCTCTCCATCATCACAAAATCAGAGTGCCCTATTTCAGATTGAGGGCAGGAGGAGAAGGGGATCACAGAGGATGAGATGGTTGGATGACATCTCCAACTCAATGGCATGACTTTGAGCAAAGTCCAGCGGTTAGTGAAGGACAGGGAAGCCTGGCCTGCCACAGTCCATGGGGCCATAAAGAATCAGACATGAATTATTGACCAAACAAGAACGACAACTTCACTTTTTTTTGGTTAGAGTCATCGCCCATGCACAGCTAGACTTCTGATTCAGAAAGGCCAGGTATAAAGGGGGAAAAGGACATTTTTTACAAAATTGTAGAAACCTATTATGTTACTCAGTTTGGCTTGAGTGGGCCACTGCAGGGGGACTCAACTAGCGATGTAGTCAAACAGATCATTATCCTGGCTGAGGACAATGTCAGTCCAATAAAAGAACTCAAGTGGCTGAACCAGAATTAAGTTTATATCCTTTACGCCCCTTTTCTGAGTTCCTATCCGAAGAGTATACCAACCAAACTAGCCTGGATTTTCCATTCAGTTGAGTTCAGTCGCTCAGTCGTGTCCAACTCTTTGCAACCCCATGAATCACAGCACGTCAGGCCTCCCTGTCCATCACCAACTCCCGGAGTTCACTCAGACTCACGTCCATCGAGTCAGTGATGTCATCCAGCCATCTCATCCTCTGGCGTCCCCTTCTCCTCCTGCCCCCAATCCCTCCCAGCATCAAAGTCTTTTCCAATGAGTCAACTCTTTGCATGAGGTGGCCAAAGTATTGGAGTTTCAGCTTTAGCATCAGTCCTTCCAAAGAACACCCAGGGCTGATCTCCTTTAGAATGGACTGGTTGGATCTCCTTGCAATCTAAGGAACTCTCAAGAGTCTTCTCCAACACCACAGTTCAAAAGCATCAATTCTTCGGCGCTCAGCCTTCTTCACAGTCCAATTCTCATCCATACATGACCACAGGAAAAACCATAGCCTTGACTAGACGGACCTTTGTTGGCAAAGTAATGTCTTTGCTTTTGAATATGCTATCTAGATTGGTCATAACTTTTCTTCCAAGGAGTAAGCGTCTTTTAATTTCATGGCTGCAGTCACCATCTGCAGTGATTTTGGAGCCCCCCAAAATAAAGTCTGTCACTGTTGCCACTGTTTCCCCATCTATTTGCTGTGAAGTGATGGGACCAGATGCCATGATCTTCATTTTCTGAATGTTGAGCTTTAAGCCAACTTTTTCACTCTCCTCTTTCACTTTCATCAAGAGGCTTTTGAGTTCCTCTTCACTTTCTGCCATAAGGGTGGTGTCATCTGCATATCTGAGGTTATTGATATTTCTCCCGGCAATCTTGATTCCAGCTTGTGCTTCTTCCAGACCAGCATTTCTCATGATGTACTCTGCGTGTACGTTAAATAAGCAGGGTGACAATATACAGTCTTGACGTACTCCTTTTCCTATTTGGAACAAGTCTGTTGTTCCATATCTAGTTCTAACTGTTGCTTCCTGACCTGCATGTAGGTTTCTCAAGAGGCAGGTCAGGTGGTCTGGTATTCCCATCTCTTTCAGAATTTTCCACAGTTTATTGTGATCCATACAGTCAAAGGCTTTGGCATAGTCAATAAAACAGAAATAGATGTTTTTGTGGAATTCTCTTGCTTTTTCCATGATCCAGCGGATGTTGGCAATTTGCTGTCTGGTTCCTCTGTCTTTTCTAAAACCAGCTTGAACATCAGGAAGTTCACGGTTCACATATTGCTGAAGCCTGGCTTGGAGAATTTTAAGCATTACTTTACTAGCATGTGAGATGAGTGCAATTGTGTGGTAGTTTGAGCATTCTTTGGCATTGCCTTTCTTTGGGATTGGAATGAAAACTGACCTTTCCCAGTCCTGTGGTCACTGCTGAGTTTTCCAAATTTGCTGGCATATTGTGTGTAGCACTTTCACAGCATCATCTTCCAGGATTTGAAATAGCTCAACTGGAATTCCATCACCTCCACTAGCTTTGTTCGTAGTGATGCTTTCTAAAGCCCACTTGACTTCACATTCCAGGATGGCTGTCTCTAGGTGAGTGATCCAGAAGGTAAAAAGCTTCGTGCCCAGAAATGGTAAGGAAGGAATCCTGAATTTTTAAAATGGGTTGGTATAACCTTCTACCCTTTGAATTTGATCATTATTCAAGATACAGCCAAAAGGAGATGATCCTTTTCTGGGGATAGTTGTATTCAGTGTCCAAATTGCTTTATTCTAAAGTAGACTGGGACAGGAGGAAAGGAGAGTCAAAACTGACAAACAACTTTAGGGAATGATTTTGCAGTGTACAATATCAGATATATATGGATGGAAGGGAACGTGGAAATTTTATCAAATAGCTGATAATCAGTTCATTAAGTGATATTTTGTGTGTGTGTGATTAACACTTATTAGTGGAGAAGGCAATGGCACCCCACTCCAGTACTCTTGCCTGGAAAATCCCATGGATTAAGGAGCCTGGTAGGCTGCAGTCCATGGGGTCGCGAAGAGTCGGACATGACTGAGCGACATCACTCTCACTTTTCACTTTCCTGCATTGGAGAAGGAAATGGCAACCCACTCCAGTGTTCTTGCCTGGAGAATCCCAGGGACGGGGGAGCCTGGGGGGCTGCCGTCTTTGGGGTCACACACAATCGGACACGACTAAAGCGACTTAGCAGCAGCAGCAGCAGCAGCAACACTTATCAGACTGCAAGCTAGATGGACATCATGAAAAGTATACCTAGGCACAACATACCCAATCTGTTGAAATCTAAGGACTAAAAAGAAAGTCACAAATTCCCTGGTGGTCCAGTGGTTAGGACATGGTGCTTTCATTGCCAAGGGCCTGGGTTCAGTCCCTGGTCAGGGAACTAAGATCTGGAATCTGCAAGCCACATGGTGCAGCAAAAAAAAAAAAAAAAGTTATAAGGCAGTAAGAGCAAAAGAGTGGTATGATACATAAAGAATAATAACAAGATACTAGCCAAATCCCTGAAAGAAAAAAAAGGTCAGCAGAAAATGGAAGGGCATATTAAGTTGCTGAAAGAAAAAAAAAACTTTATCAAGTAGACCATCCTTCAAACCAGAAGACAAACTAAAAACATTTGAGATAAATAAAGTACAGAATTCATCTCTAGTACTTTGTGTTGTGAGAAGTGCTAGAAAGAATCTTTTGGTCTGAAGGAAAATGATACCAGATGATATCTTGTATTTCCAGAATCAAAGATGATGGGAAATAACAAACACCACATACTTTGTCATTTTCTTCTCTTAGTTTCTAAAAATGGCATATGTTTAAAACAAAATTCTAACATTCTATGTGTAATGTGTATGGATATGAATACGGTGGTGGTGGGGCTTCTCTGATGACTTGGCTGGTAAAGAAGAGAGACCGCCGGCAATGCAGGAGACCAGGATTTGATCTCTGGGTCAAGAAGGTACCCTAGAGAAGGAAATGGCCACCCACCCCAGTATTCTTGCCTAGGAAATCCCATGCACAGAGGAGCCTGGTGGGTTATAGTCCATGGGGTCACAAGAGCCTGACATGATTTAGCAACTAAACCACCACTACCACATACATATGTATATAAGACAGCACAAAAGGTGTTAGATGAAAATATTGTTACAAAATTTTTATGCTTTACGCAAAATAAATACGAAGTTTAAGTAAATTGTGATAACTTCATGATTCATATTATAACCCCTAGAGCAACCACTAAAGAAAGCAATGCAAAGAAGTACAGCAGAAAAGCCAAAAGAGGACTTGAAATTGAATACTCGAAGTATATTCATTTAACCTAAAATTGGAAAGGAGAGAAGGAACAGAGTAACAAACTCATGAGCCAAATAGAAAAGTATTAAGGCAGATTTAATGCATGCATATTAATATATAAGTGGACAATAGACTGATTAAAAGGCAGAAATCAGACTGGATGAAAAGCAAGACACAACTATTGACTTCTCACAGAGTTGCATTTTAATTATAGAGTAATTTGTTCTTGATATTCTCATAGACCGTAGTCATACTACCTTAGCTAAACTTAGGTCTGCAGCTTGGAAATACATATAGATGAAAACTGTAGAGACTGAGAGAATCAGACTTGGATCTATTACTCTTATTATCACAAGAGAGCAGTCCTACAGAGAAAAATGTGAAAATCAGAAAGACAGAAGGAGAAAAATTGGAATTGGTGACAAACTGGACACAAATGAGGTGGAAGGGTGAGAACTGACTTTGGACTTATTACAGAGGCATTTTGAAATTAACTTTGAACAGCATTTTTTTTTTTTTAATTCAGTGAGTGATTTTAGTGGTTACCATAAAGGGAGTAAATATGGTTTTGTGTATTTGATTTCTTCCCCCTCTTCTCCTCCCTTTGGCCTCAGTTAGTGACAAGTATAGGTAGCATATAGTGGTAAAGAACCTGCCTGCCAATGCAGGAGACTTAAGAGATGTGGGTTCGATTCCTGCCTCAGGAAGATCCCCTGGAGAAGGAAATGGCAACCCACTCCAGTATTCTTGCCTGGACAATCCCATGGACAGAGGAGCCTGGCGGGCTACAGTCAATGGGATCACAGAGAGTCGGACACGACTGAAGTGACTAAGCATGAGTGACAAGCATATTCCAGAATGGGGAGAAGCTACCATCGGAGCTTTAAATTGTACAAAATGGCAAAATTCAAGTGATTCATGAAAGAAGAGAAATTAACTTTCTACCAATTTTGTTCAGAAAGGTTTTTTCCTCCTATTCCTCAATTTTCCCCTTCTGGTACTGTCAAAATGCCCAGCTATCTTTTTATCCTTACTTCTCATGTGATCTTATATGTAAAGGAAAAGCTTATCTTCCTGAGGAGGTAAAACACCAGATACATAAATCAGTCATAATATAAAGAACCTACAGCATGTCTGCCCTCTCAACTCAGTATACAGAGACATACACATTACCACATTATGAGAATCTGAAGTAAATTCCACACACACAAAGCTATTCAACTTCTCTATCTCTAATTTATGAATAAATGATACCCAAAATCAAAGCTGCTTTGGTTTATCCATGAAGCAAAAACGTTCATCCTCAGATCATCATAGAAATCTGCCTGGAGGGTTGAACTGATTGAAAAGAAGACTGTGTCATTACAACGCTTTTATTTTTTTGTTTTTGGGCCAAGCCTCATGGAAATGTTTTCTAAACATTTTCCTTTAATGTCAGGGATAGCCCTATGTTCAGATTAGCTGTATAAGCTCACAGCAGAGTAAGAAATAGCCTCATGGGGATAATATCTCTGAAAAAAGAGACATTAATAATCCAAATAAGCCCAACTGTCCCGAAGAGATAAGATATGGAAAAATGAGTAGAAGGCTGAATATAGATTGAACCAGAGACATCAGGTACACAACAGACTATTCTAGGGAGGAAACTACCTGGTATTCTACATTTGAATACACGCAGTTTTAGACACTGATGTGGTGACTTACTAGAGCAAACACTGCAAGGTAGATAAGAATTGCTGTATCTTCCAAAAGCACATAGCCTAAGTCTCAAAACATATATTGCATTACAAAGCCAGTTGAGAGAGCACCATATCAAATAATTCTACAATTTTCTTCCCTTTCCAGTCCTGCTGAGATGTCATCAGCTAAAGCAAGGGGGCTTCACATTCAATGGTAAATAGAAAATATTTTGGAAAGTAAATGTGTTTCCAGAGAGTTAAAAAGTACAGTCTTGGATAAAATATACATTTTTGGAATATTGATTTGTGTCTTTGACTGTATTATTCCTCATGTGTGTGGCATGTACAAGACAGAATTAAGCCTCATTAGGACTGTATTCTATCCACACACAGTGCTTTCCATCCACACATATTCCAGCCACTCAGGACACAAGAATCTTGACTCTAATTTTATAAGATGGTTCCCATTCAATACTTTATCAAAATAGGGAGGTCTCTTTAATTTGGGAATGCATGTGAGGACAAAAAAAAGACAATAAGAACTACATATTATTTCCTGTGCACACATATAATGAGCTCTAAGGTAATTTGATGGCTTTTGATTTTTATTTGCTGTCGTATTTATCATAATACTGATCATAATTTATAAGCATGTAATAAGGGTCTAGTTCTGCTCTTCTCTGTTATCTTTTTGGCTTTGCTCTAGTGTCTGCGTTTTGAAGTTTGAATGCCTTATTTTGTTTCTATTTTTGCTCATGGGTCCGCCTCTAGCAGTTGATTCCCATAGAAGCTGTATTTTACTCCCATGTATTCTACTCAATGCTAGCTTCCCATTTTTTTGTATTATCAAAAATAGCTGTGGGCTCTTTGCAAGCTTCTCTCTTCTTGGTGAGGCCCATGGCTGTGCTCTCTGTCATCCATGTCCTCTCTCTGAGACCAGTATTATCCTGGAGGCTGTTGAGATGGGAAAGGCATTTCAAACCTCTTTAGTGAGAAAAATCATTTTCTGCACAGAGACTTAACAGAAAGTGTGCTGCAGTCTAGTTCAAGCCAATGTGATATGATGATTCAAAATTGTGAGGTTCTTTTTTGGTTGAAACTGGGAAATCTGCAGGACCTTGGAAGTGGTTGAGAGCTCTCAATATCTCCCTTACTGACTCACTACCAGGTGGTAGGTTACAGTGAAAACAAATTCTACCATACATACCAAGGTTTATCAGCAAGCATGCACAGAAATAATCTGAGAACACGTTTGGTAATATTGATGTGGTCCCCGGTCTCTGTTCACTTCATTGTTTCAACATCATCTTACATGATCACTAGAGGCAGATGCGACATCATTTTAGAGATAATGACTTACTGTTATAGTTGGGGCAGATGATAAGTTTTCTGATAGGTAGTTATGATGGTTAATTTTGTGTGCCTTCATGACTAAGCCATGGGTTGCCCAGATATTTGGTCAAACATTATTCTGAGTATCTCTGTGAGGGTATTTTTGGTTCTGTTTAACATTTTTTTGAGGTTTCAGATATACTTTATAATTTTTTATTTTTAATTAAAGTATAGTGAATTTACAATATTGTGTTAATTACTGATATACAGCACTGTTTCAGTTATACATATATGTGTATTTTTTAGAATTTTTTTTTCCATTATGGCTTATCATAGGATATTGAACATAGTTCTCTATGCTGTATAGTAGGACCTTGTTTTATCCATTCTATATATAAAAGCTTACACCTTCTAATTCCAACCTCCCATTCCATCTCTCGCTCAAGCCCCTTCCTCTTGGTAACCACCATGCTGTTGTCTATGTCCGTGATTCTGTTTCTGTTTCATAGGTAGGTTCAATTGTGTCATATTTTAGATTCCACATATAAGTGATGTTATATATATTTTTCTCTTTTTAACTTATCTCACTGAGTATGATAATCTTTAATTGCATCCATGTTTCTGCAAATGGCATTAGTTTATTCTTTTTATGGCTGAATAGTTTTCCATTGTGTATATGTCCCACATCTTTATTCATTCATCTGTTGATTTAGGTTGGTTCCATGTCTTGGCTATTGTAAATAATGCTGCTATGAATATAGAGGCGCATGTATCTTTTTCAGTTAAAGTTTTGTCCAGATATATGCCTAGGGTTAGGATTGCTGGATCACTTGGAAATTCTATTTTTAGTTTTCTGAGAAGCTTCCATACTGTTTTCCACAGTGGCTACATCACCTTACTCAATATATTACCACCAAAGGTCTAGGAGAATTGCCTTTTCTCCACACCCTTTACGACATTTGTTATTTCTAGAGTTTTTGATGATGGCCATTCTGACCATTGTAAAGTGATACTTCATTGTAGTCTTGATTTGCATTTCTCTAATAATTAGTAAATTAGTGACATTGAGCATCTTTTCATGTGCTTTTTAGTCATATGTATATCTTCTCTGGATATACCTACTCACCTTAGACTGGTAGTCATATAGACTCAAACACATTCTAGGAAAAAACATCTACATTTCTTACTCTCCTCCACTACATTTTATTATTTTGATGTCCTCTTTTACATCATCATGTTAATCCTTTTGCCATTCATTGTGGTTATCACTTTTACAGATGTTTTGATTGAATCTGTGTACTGGCTTATTTAGGTGATTTGCTTTCCAATTGTTTCTCTTTCCTTTTGAGTCTTCTTTTCAATTTGGAGAGGAACTGTCAATATTTCTTTTAGGATAAGCTTAGTGTTGCTGTATTCTTTTAGTTTTTGCTTATCTGAGAAATTCTTTATCTTTCCTTCTATTCTAAATGATAATCTTGCTGGGTAGAATATCCTTTGTTGTTGTTTAGTCGCTCAGTTGTGTCTGACTCTTTTGTGACTCCATGGGCTGTAGCCACCAGGCTCGTCTGTCCATAGAATTTCCCAGGCAAGAATACAGGAGTGGGTTGCCATTTCCTTCTCCAGGAGATCTTCCCGACCCAGGGATGAACCTGAATCTCTGGCACTAGCAGGTGTATTCTTTACTGCTGAGCCAGCAGGGAAGCCCCAGAATATCCGAGGTTGCAGATAGTTTCCTTTTAGGACTTTGAATATATCTTACCACTCCCTTCTGACCTTCAGTGTTTCTGTAGAGAAATCAGCTGATAGCCTTATGGGGCTTCCCTTATAATGGAACTCTTTGCTTTTCTTTTTCTGCCTTTAGAATCCTCTCTTTAAATTTTGGCAGTTTTATTATAATATGTCTTGGTATAGTCTGTTTGGGCTTACCTTTCTTGTAACCATCTGTTTTTCCTGTACTTGAATATCTGTTTCCTTGTTTAGATTTTAATCCACAATTTCTTCAAGTACATTTTTGATCCCTCTTTCTCTTTCTTCCCCTTCTGGAATCCATATTACGCCTTGATTGGCATGCTTTATATTTTCCAATAGATCTTATATATTGCTTTCATTTTTTAAAATTTGACTTTTTGTCTGCTTTCCTGGTTGGGTGATTTCCATTATTTCATCTTTCAGGTCATTTTTTTATTCTTCTGCATTGTATTTATTCTGCTATTCATTGCCTTTACTGAGCTTTTATCTCTGAAAATGAGTATTATAATTTTTTTTGGTTTCGCTTTATAGTTTCTAGTTCATTTTTGCAGTGTTCTTTTTTGTTAATCAGATCAGATCAGATCAGTCACTCAGTTGTGTCCAACTCTTTGCGACCCCATGAATTGCAGCACGCCAGGCCTCCCTGTCCATCACCAACTCCCGGAGTTCACTCAGACTCACGTCCATCGAGTCAGTGATGCCACCCAGCCATCTCATCCTCTGTTGTCCGCTTTTCCTCCTGCCCCCAATCCCTCCCAGCATCAGAGTCTTTTCCAATGAGTCAACTCTTCGCATGAGGTGGCCAAAGTACTGGAGTTTCAGCTTCAGCATCATTCCTTCCAAAGAAATCCCAGGGCTGATCTCCTTCAGGATGG
>NW_011494902.1:6546235-6551777 GCF_000754665.1 Bison bison bison | reverse complement strand
TCCAAGGGACTCTCAAGAGTCTTCTCCAACACCACAGTTCAAAAGCATCAATTCTTCGGTGCTCAGCCTTCTTTACAGTCCAACTCTCACATCCATACATGACCACAGGAAAAACCATAGCCTTGACTAGACGAACCTTTGTTGGCAAAGTAATGTTTCTGCCTTTGAATATGCTATCTAGGTTGGTCATAACTTTCCTTCCAAGGAGTAAGCGTCTTTTAATTTCATGGCTGCAGTCACCATCTGCAGTGATTTTGGAGCCCCCCAAAATAAAGTCTGACACTGTTTCCACTGTTTCCCCATCTATTTGCCATGAAGTGATGGGACCAGATGCCATGATCTTCGTTTTCTGAATGTTGAGCTTTAAGCCAACTTTTTCACTCTCCACTTTCACTTTCATCAAGAGGCTTTTGAGTTCCTCTTCACTTTCTGCCATAAGGGTGGTGTCATCTGCATATCTGAGGTTATTGATATTTTTCCCGGCAATCTTGATTCCAGCCTGTGTTTCTTCCAGTCCAATGTTTCTCATGATGTACTCTGCATATAAGTTAAATAAACAGGGTGACAATATACAGCCTTGACGAAATCCTTTTCCTATTTGGAACCAGTCTGTTGTTCCATGTCCAGTTCTAACTGTTGCTTCCTGACCTGCATATAGGTTTCTCAAGAGGCAGATCAGGTGGTCTGGTATTCCCATCTCTTTCAGAATTTTCCACAGTTTATTGTGATCCACACAGTCAAAGGCTTTGGCATAGTCAATAAAGCAGAAATAGATGTTTTTCTGGAACTCTCTTGCTTTTTCCATGATCCAGCGGATGTTGGCAATTTGCTGTCTGGTTCCTCTGCCTTTTCTAAAACCGGCTTGAACATCTGGAAATTCACGGTTCACGTATTGCTGAAGCCTGGCTTGGAGAATTTTGAGCATTACTTTACTAGCGTGTGAGATGAGTGCAATTGTGCGGTAGTCTGAGCAATCTTTGGCATTGCCTTTCTTTGGGATTGGAATGAAAACTGACCTTTTCCAGTCCTGTGGTCACTGCTGAGTTTTCCAAATTTGCTGGCGTATTGAGTGCAGCACTTTCAGAGCATCATCTTTCAGGATTTGGAATAGCTCAACTGGAATTCCATTACCTCCACTAGCTTTGTTTGTAGTGATGCTTTCTAAAGCCCACTTGACTTCACATTCCAGGATGTCTGGCTCTAGGTCAGTGATCACACTATTGTGATTATCTTTGTTTTAAAGCTCTTTTTTGTACAGTTCTTCTGTGTATTCTTGCCACCTCTTCTTAATATCTTTTGTTTCTGTTAGGTCCATACCTTTTTGTTAATAGCCTTTGTTAATTATTTCAGTATTTTCATGATCTCCTTTTTGAAATCAGTGTCTATTATACTGCTGCTGCTGCTGCTGCTAACTTGCTTCAGTCGTGTCCGACTCTGTGCAATGGCACCCTCATAGACAGCAGCCCACCAGGCTCCCCCATCCCTGGGATTCTCCAGAAAAGAACACTGGAGTAGGTTGCCATTTCCTTCCCCAATGCATGAAAATGAAAAGTGAAAGGATGTCGCTCAGTCATGTCTGACTCTTAGCGACCCCATGGACTGCAGCCTACCAGGTTCCTCCGTCCATGGGAGTTTCCAGGCAAGAGTACTGGAGTGGGGTGCCGTTGCCTTCTCTGGTCTATTATACTGAAGAGGTCTATTTCATTGTTTGTCTTTCAGGGAAATCCTCTTAGTCTTTTAAGTGGGACTAGTTCCTCTACTTCCTCATTTTACTTCTGTTTCTCTTATTTTGTGAGTTTAGGAGAAACAACTATCCACTGTGGTCTTGGAGGCTCATTTATATGTGAGAGCATCCCGTGTAGCTTGTGTGGGTTTAATATATTTGGTGCAAGGGCTGCTTTTAGTATGGATGTCTGTCACCTCTTTCCTCAGAGTGTGCTAGTCATTATTTTTGATAGTGGTTTGCAGATGAGGGGATTTGTGCCCAGTCCTGGGGTTCTTGAAGGCAGTAGCAACTCAAGTGGGCCCCCAGGGCACACGATGGGAGTGGAAGTGGTTTGAAATCACTATTGCAGTATAGGCAGGTGGTGATGGCAGCTTGTGACCTCTCTAGAAATCTGGGAGGGAGGTGGAAGGGGCTTAAAGTCACTCCTGGCACCTAGGCAGGCAGTGGTGGCAGCTGCCCTGAGAGCCCATGCAGGTGATGTCCTGCTCTCTGCAAGTGTGCATGTGGGGAAGAAGGCTACAATCTGAGTTCTGCCCCTCCTCTTGTGTACCACCCAAACAATGGTGACTGGGCTCCATGGTGGCTCAGGCTTCTGCCACACAGTCTCATTTGTGGTTGTACTGGATTCCAGCCTCCACCCACCCCAAACCCAGAATGTTTTCACATAGCCAGCCCCAGTCCTCTCCCTGGGTTGAATCTCTGAAGCCCAAGTTCCAGCACCCAGCCCACACCAGTAGATGCACACCTCAAGCTGAGGACAGCAGGGTGGTGGCACTGAACATTTGTGGCGTTCTACCCCCTGCTCTGCCTGCTGCCCACCAGCTGCTGCATTCTCCTCTGAGGCTCTGAAGCTCCACTTCTGTCCCAGCCAACCTCTCTCCCTGTGAGGCTTCCCAGGGTACAGGAATCTTTCCTCTTTCACAGCCCCCTTCCAGGGGTGCAGGACTCGTCCTGATACCTTTCTGACTTTCTTTTTCTGTCTCTCTTTTTTTTTTAACCCAGTTGCATGGAGATTTTCTTGCCCTTTCAGCAGTCTGAGGTTTTCTGCCAGCATTGAGTAGGTTTTCTGTGAGAATCATTCCATGTGTGGATGTATTTTTGATGTATTTGTGGAAGAAGGTGGGCTTTATATCCTATTACTCTGCCATCTTGTGCGCTTTCCAGATGTGTTTAATACTTAAATCAATAGACTGAATAACGTAGATTTTTCTCCCTAATGTGGGTGGGCCTTGTGCCTTCCAGCTGAAGGCCTGACTAGAACAAAATGCCTGGCATTCCCCCTAATAATAGGAAAATTCCTTCTGCCTGGATGCCTCTGAACTGAGACATGGGTTTTGTCTTAACTTTAGACTCAGACTGAGACATCAGCTCTTCATGGGTCTCAGGCCAGCTGGCCTTCAAACAAGAACTTTCACCATTGGCTCTCCTAGGTCTCCGGCTTGCTGACTACAAATATTGGATCTTGTCAGCCTCCCCCTGTAATTGCTTTAGCCAATTCCTTTTAATAATTGTCATAATTGCCTATCACTTCTGTTTCTCTGGAGAATGCTAATACAGTGATAAAATGCAGGTATTAATACATAATGTTAAACCTGAGACAACGTTCTGTCAGCTTAAGCTTGTTGGGTTGCAGGCTGTTACTCTCTGTTCTTCCAGAGGTAATGGGTAGGACATGCTACCATAAGCAATAATTCTTTCTATACTCATCTTAAATGTCACTCATTTCACTGATGAAAACATGTTGTATCATCCAGTATGTCAACTTCTAAAGGCCCTGTTGGTGACTGGAGATAAAGAGAGCTAAATCCTCTTGCTGAGAGACTTTATAGGGTTGTAGGCTGGTGTACTCCCAGTCAAGGAGTTCTCTCAGTGCCCCTAGGTTATAGATTAACAATAACACACACATATATTGTCTGTACTGAGGTATTTTAAAATGAAGTATAGACAGTATAACAGGCCTTTTATTGCTGGTACATAGGCCACCGAACCCTTCCTACATAACCTAGTAATTTCCTGTCAGTAGCAATAACTTGAGGCCTTCCTGTTTTATTCTACTTTCTATATTATGGGACTGTCCAAGAAATATGGCATTTCATATTTTGTACAAGACTAACTCTTCAGATTCAGGCTCTATTATCTATAGTTTTAGGAGCATTTAGAGACAGGTGTCTTAATGTGACACATCTTTACAGACTTGTATTGAGAATCTTAGCTCACAGGCTTTTCTGAAGATAGACCATTTCACTGCCCAAGTATAAATGCATCCTGCAGCATTTCATGGAAGCAAATCACATGGCTTCTGGGTTCTTTTGAGTATGTGAATTCACAGACACAAAACAGATATTCACTCTGTAATATCCCAGCCTCTCAGTTGGATAGCTCTTTCTTTAAAATGATTCCAATTCCTATACACTTTCCATCATATTCATTCCCTTGGAATAAGAAAATAATATATACTTTTCTGTCTGTTTACATTGTTTTAAAAAATACCATAGGATATGGGGCTGATGCTCACTGCCTTCTATGAAACCCTGGCATATAGATGGGATCATCCAGGAACTAAAATCTCTTGTCTTTTGATAATAACCTTTGTATTTTAACATAGCCATTGCTGGTCACTTTCCATTGTTGACAGCTTAGCAATGCCACTGATACACTGATTATAGATAACCACTAGCTAGCTAACTGTCCTTGTTTTCAGCCTCAAAAGCAGTAGCCAATTTAAATTCCACATATATGAAAATACTGCCTCAAGCCAAAGGCAGTATCCAAATAAGGTATCTTTATCAATTTGGTACTTCTTCAACACAAGAGAGCAACACGTTAAGGGAACTTCCAAGTCTTAACCTGAGTACTTCTTGGGGGAACAATTGGTTCCTTCCTCCTGGATCTGGCTGCATGGCACTGGAGCAGCTATGAGGAGATACCCCATGCCCAAGGGCAAAGGAAAAGCCCCAGCAAGACGGTAGGAGGGGCACATTCGCACTTAGAATCAAACCCCATTCCCATCAGAGGGCTCAAACAAACCTTGTGTGCACCAGAACCCAGGGACCCCACAGAGACTGAGACAGAACTGTGTTTGAGCGACTCCTGTGGAGGTACGGGTCAGCAGTGGATGGCCACAGGGACAGGGGCTCTGCATGCAGCAGACTTGGGTATGGCATAAGCCCTCTTGGAGGAGGTCACCATTAACCCCACCGTGGAGCTGCCAGAACTTACAAAGGACTGGGAAATAGACTCTTGGAGGGCATAAACAGAACCTTGTATGTACCAGGACCCAGAAGAAAGGAGCAGTGGCCCCACAAAAGACTGACGCAGACTTGCCTGGGAGTGTCCAGGAGTCTCCAGCGGAGGCATAGGTCAGTGTTGGCCTGCTGCGGGTTTGGGGGCAGTGAGTGCAGCAGTACATGCATGGGATCATTTGAAGGACACCATTATCTTCATTACCTCCACCATAGTTTGGCCCCAGGTACTGAGCATGGCCCTGCCCATCAGAACAAGATCCAGTTTCCCCCATAGTCAGTCTCTCCCATAGGAAGCTTCCATAAGCCTCTTATCCTTCTCAATCAGGACAGACAGAGGGAAAACAACAATCACAGAAAACTAACCAATCTGATCACCTGGACCGTAGCCTTGTCTAACTCAATGAAACTATGAGGCATGCATAATAGGGTCACACAAGAGGGACGACAACTAGCTGTGAAAAGAAGAGAAGTGAAAAGCAAAGGAGAAAAGGAAAGATATAAGCATCTGAATGCAGAGTTCCAAAGAATAGCAAGAAGAGATAAGAAAGCCTTCCTCAGTGATCAATGCAAA
>NW_011494902.1:6544776-6545729 GCF_000754665.1 Bison bison bison | reverse complement strand
TTGGAAAACTCAGCAGTGGCCACAGCATGGAAAAAGTCAGTTTTCATTCCAATCCCAAAGAAAGGCAATGCCAAAGAATGCTCAAACTACCGCACAATTGCACTCATCTCACATGCTAGCAAAGTAATGCTCAAAATTCCTCAAGCCAGGCTTCAGCAATACGTGAACCGTGAACTTCCAGATGTTCAAGCTGGTTTTAGAAAGGCAGAGGAACCAGAGACCAAATTGCGAACATCCGCTGGATCATCGAAAAAGCAAGAGAGTTCCAGAAAAACATCTATTTCTGCTTTATTGACTATGCCAAAGCCTTTGACTGTATGGATCATAATAAACTGTGGAAAATTCTGCAAGAGGTGGGAATACCAGGCCACCTGACCTGCCTCTTGACAAACCTGTATGCAGGTCAGGAAGCAACAGTTAGAACTGGACATGGAACAACAGACTGGTTCCAAATAGGAAAAGGAGTTCATCAAGGCTGTATATTGTCACCCTGCTTATTTAACTTATATACAGAGTACATCATGAGAAACGCTGGGATGGATGAAGCACAAGCTGGAATCAAGATTGCCGGGAGAAATATCAATAACCTCAGATATTCAGATGACACCACCCTTATGGCAGAAAGAAAAGAAGAACTAAAGAGCCTCTTGAGGCAAGTGAAAGAGCAGAGTGAATAAGTTGGCTTAAAGCTCAACATTCAGAAAACGAAGATCATGGCATCCGGTCCCATCACTTCATGACAAATAGATGGGGAAACAGTGGCTGACTTTATTTTTGGGGGCTCTAAAATCACTGCAGATGGTGACTGCAGCCATGAAATTGGAAGAGGCTTGCTCCTTGGAAGAAAAGTTATGACCAACCTAGAGAGCATATTAAAAAGCAGAGACATTACTTTGCCAACAAAAGTCCATTTAGTCACGGCTATGGTTTTTCCAGTAGTCATGTATGGATGT
>NW_011494902.1:6542684-6544676 GCF_000754665.1 Bison bison bison | reverse complement strand
TGTGAAGAAAGCTGAGCGCCAAAGAATTGATGCTTTTGAACTGTGGTGTTGGAGAAGACTCTTGAGAGTCCCTTGGACTGCAAGGAGATCCAACCAGTCCATCCTAAGGAAATCAGTCCTGAATATTCATTGGAAGGACTGATGCTGAAGCTGAAACTCCAATGCTTTGGCCACCTGATGTGAAGAGCTGACTCATTTGAAAAGACCCTGATGTTGGGAAAGATCGAAGGCCGGAGGAGAAGGGGATGACAGAGGATGAGACGGTTGGATTGCATCACCGACTCAACAGACATGAGTTTGAGTAAACTCCAGGAGTTGGTGATGGACAGGGAGGCCTAGCATACTGTAGTTCATGGGGTCACAAAGAGTCGGACATGACTGAGTGACTGAACTGAACTGAACTGAACTTCTGCATCCTTCTCCAGTCACATCAGGACATCAGGAAAGCTGCAGCTCCATTTTGGTATATAACTATACAACTAATAACAATTAAGATTATAGCTTCTTATTAGGGATAAAACGTGGGCCATTTGACTTGGATACAATCTGGTAGGGAAGCACTGGGGACTGGTTCAGTGCAAAAATAGTTTTCATAATTCCCTAATAACAGGCCAATTAGCTAAAAGCAGTGGGCCGGCAAATTATTTGAATTACCCTGTTAATTGATTGAATTTAACAGCCTGTTTTGTTAAAATAAGTAACCTGGAAATATCAAATTAATCAAGTGGGATCCCATCTAGTATGTTAGAAACTACTAGCAATGTCTACAGCCTACCTGGATGGATTGTTATAGCATTTTCTAGATTTGATGAGACAACCAGTGGGAGAGGAAATGGAGTGATTTTATCATTAATTTTGCTCTTGGATCCTCCTTCCCATCTTCAGAGTGATTTCAGAAGCCCGCACTAAGTCCAGAGAGACTGCTACAAGCTGTGAATGTCAGGTAGTTTTGTTTTGCCAAGTTTTAATTGTATTTCGTGGACTAAATTCCTGGAGGGTGTGGAAGGGTACAGGGTTGCAGCATCAGACTGCCTTTTGGTCTTAGGTGGAAAAGCATTTTGAAGCAAGATTTCTAGGGAAGAGAAAGGAAATCATCATGGATACTTATGTGGGTGATAAGAACAGATGTAGAAGGCAAAAAACTGAATGGCCTGGGGTGACTGGGCATCACCCGAGTCCTCCCCACCCAAAATTGACGCCACTGGACTGGTTGGGAGAGATGAGAGCACCCGCATGGGCTAGGATGGCAAAGTGAAGTACCTATTTAATAATCAGATCAGTAGCTGCCTGTGCACTGTGATAAGGAAATGCCAATGTGACAGGGTTAAGGGGGTGGACTGAAATTGAAGAAAGTAGGGAAAACCACTAGACCATTCAGGTATGACCTAAGTCAAATCCCTTATGATTATACAGTGGAAGTGAGAAATAGATTTAAGGAACTAGATCTGATAGATAGAGTGCCTGATGAACTATGGACGGAGGTTCGTGACATTGTACAGGAGACAGGGATCAAGACCATCCCCATGGAAAAGAAATGCAAAAAAGCAAAATGGCTGTCTGGGGAGGCCTTACAAATAGCTGTGAAAAGAAGAGAAGCAAAGAGCAAAGGAGAAAAGGAAAGATATAAGCATCTGAATGCACAGTTCCAAAGAATAGCAAGAAGAGATAAGAAAGCCTTCCTCAGCGATCAATGCAAAGAAATAGAGGAAAACAACAGAATGGGAAAGACTAGAGATGTCTTCAAGAAAATTAGAGATACCAAGGGAACATTTCATGCAAAGATGGGCTCGATAAAGGACAGAGATGTACAGACCTAACAGAAGCAGAAGATATTAAGAAGAGGTGGCAAGAATACACAGAAGAACTGTACAAAAAAGAGCTTCACAACCCAGATAATCATGATGGTGTGATCACTCACCTACAGCCTGACATCCTGGAATGTGAGGTCAAGTGGGCCTTAGAAAGCATCACTACAAACAAAGCTAGTGGAGG
>NW_011494902.1:6526550-6542584 GCF_000754665.1 Bison bison bison | reverse complement strand
TGGTACAGACCTAACAGAAGCA
Source organism: Bison bison bison (assembly GCF_000754665.1). Classification (NCBI taxonomy): domain Eukaryota; kingdom Metazoa; phylum Chordata; class Mammalia; order Artiodactyla; family Bovidae; genus Bison; species Bison bison. Next base: position 6,542,562 of record NW_011494902.1, on the reverse strand, counting down.
GAAGATATTAAGAAGAGGTGGCAAGAATACACAGAAGAACTGTACAAAAAAGATCTTCACGACCCAGATAATCATGATGGTGTGATCACTCACCTAGAGCCAGATATCCTTAGAAAGCATCACTGTGAATAAAGCTAGTCGAGGTGATGGAATTCCAGTTGAGCTATTCCAAATCCTGAAAGATGATGCTGTGAAAGTGCTGCACTCAATATGCCAGCAAATTTGGAAAACTCAGCAGTGGCCACAGGACTGGAAAAGGTCAGTTTTCATTCCAATCTCAAAGGCACTGCCAAAGAATGCTCAGACTACCGCACAATTGCACTCATCTCACACGCTAGTAAAGTAATGCTCAAAATTCCTCAAGCCAGGCTTCAGCAATACGTGAACCGTGAACTTCCAGATGTTCAAGCTGGTTTTAGAAAAGGCAGAGGAACCAGAGACCAAATTGCGAACATCCGCTGGATCATCGAAAAAGCAAGAGAGTTCCAGAAAAACATCTATTTCTGCTTTATTGACTATGCCAAAGCCTTTGACTGTGTGGATCACAATAAACTGTGGAAAATTCTGAAAGAGCTGGGAATACCAGAGCACCTGACCTGCCTCTTGAGAAATTTGTATGCAGGTCAGGAAGCAACAGTTAGAACTGGACATGGAACAACAGACTGGTTCCAAATAGGAAAAGGAGTATGTCAAGGCTGTATATTGTCACCCTGTTTATTTAACTTATATGCAGAATAAACCATGTGAAACACTGGGCTAGATGAAGCACAAGCTGGAATCAAGATTGCCGGGAGAAATATCAATAACCTCAGATATGCAGATGACACCACCCTTATGGCAGAAAATGAAGAAGAACTAAAGAGCCTCTTGATGAAAGTGAAAGAGGAAAGTGAAAAAGCTGGCTTAAGGCTCAACATTCAAAAAACGAAGATCATGGCATCTGGTCCCATCACTTCATGGCAAATAGACTGGGAAACAATAGAAACAGTGAAAGACTATTGGGCTCCAAAATCACTGCAGATGGTTAACTGTAGCATGAAATTAAAAGACGCTTACTCCTTGGAAGGAAAGTTATGACCAACCTAGATGGCATATTGAAAAGCAGAGACATTACTTTGCCAACAAAGGTCCTATGGTTTTTCCTGTGGTCATGTATGGTTGTGAGAGTTGGACTGTGAAGAAAGCTGAGCGCCAAAGAATTGATGCTTTTGAACTGTGGTGTTGGAGAAGACTCTTGAGAGTCTCTTGGGCTGCAAGGAGATCCAACCAGTCCATTCTGAAGGAGATCAGCCCTGGGATTTCTTTGGAAGGAATGATGCTAAAGCTGAAACTCCAGTACTTTGGCCACCTCATGCAAAGAGTTGACTCATTGGAAAAGACTCTGATGCTGGGAGGGATTGGGGGCAGGAGGAGAAGGGGACGACAGAGGATGAGATGGCTGGGTGGCATCACTGACTCGATGGACATGAGTCTGAGTGAACTCCGGGAGTTGCTGATGGACTGGGAGGCCTGGCGTGCTGAGATTCATGGGGTCGCAAAGAGTTGGACACGACTGAGCTACTGAACTGTACTGAACTGAATGCACCATATCTTCAACTGACAAGTTGTAATTGTCCTGTAGGGCTGGGAGAGGATCAGGCTCCTAAGGCATACACTTCTAAAATATTAGGCAGAAACCTTGGGCCTTTCAGGCTGCTTAGAAATCTGCTTGCCCTTTCAGTATCTCTCATTTAAAGGAGAACTCTGCTTTCAGTGTTCAGCTGGTGTGGAAGCGACCAAGGAGGAGGAGCTGAACAAATGGGCTTGTAGTAAGGCTGAATATCTAGGTCAGCATTTTGGAATCCAGAGTTAAACCTTTTTTTTTTTTTTCCTTAAAGCAATATTGGTGACAGTTCAGAAGAAAGTTCTGGAGTCATATAGATTCACCTTCTAATCTGCCACCTGCTCCATGACCTCGAGTCACTTACTTGTCTCCCTTGGTTTACTCAACCTGTAATATGAGGGAACTAATGCTATTGGGAGGATAAAAGGGGTGATGGGTATGGAGGCTTCCTATGAGCTTGGCATAGAAGAATTGATCAACAAATGTTTGCTGTGATTTATCTTGGAGCCCACATCCTCTATGTGTCTGGGCTAAAAGAAAGCCTTTAGAATTCTGTGCTTTCTCTTGACAATGAGAGTGTGCATGGTGCCATGGTCCCTTTCTGTTTGCCTTTTTAAGGGGGTGGGGGGATTGGGTGGTGATTACAGGAGGAAGATGACAAAGAGAGAAATCTGCTTACAGGAGAGCTCAGGCTCCCACACAGACAGTATTAGGGGATTATTGCTGTTTTTGTTGTGTTTTCTTTTTATATTTAAAGGAAGCAACAAAGCTTCTTCAAGTCCATTCTTGGCATTTTCATCACATGCTTTTAGCTCGTCCCAGGTTTCACACTGGGGTAGCTTTGAAATGCTATTTCCAAAACTCTGCTGGAAAATAGCTTTTTGAAGGAGAGAGGCTAAGCACCTCACTTGAGGCTTTGTGAGGGGTCAGAACCTTTTGCTCAGTTAATGAAGTAACAGTCTTTCACCTACAACTTACATCACCTTGTCAGTTCAATTTCCTTTCTTGCCCATTTTCCCTGCAGAATGCAGGCTGTAGGATCTGAACTTCATTTCTTTTTGTGGAGGCACCTTTTTGTATTCATTTAGTTACTGTGTGGCATTTTTATGTCAGGAAAACCACCTTTGCTGTCATGAAATGACCCTAAGGTAATAAGCCATGAATTATCTTTAAAACCTGGTAAAGGATTTTGAAGTTATAAACAAATAATAAAATCATTTGCAGGCACTGTTATTCCCCCACCAGATTTACCTAAAGAGACTATTTTGTGGCAAGATCGATTTATTACACAAATCATTGTAAAGCTGGTGAATGGCTATTCCAATTTTCATTTACTTTACTTTCACTTTGGGAGAGAGCTGTGGATGGAAGATGTGGAGCTAAGTTCCAATATCAAGTTCACTGACAAATTAGAATTTTAGAGTGAGTAAGCACTTTCAAGATCTCACATCATGTTTAATCTAAGTATAATAAATGGGGAGATTTGCTTTTAATCTGGTTTGGAATAAAATTGTAAAAATTCATGTACATGTGTTGCAGGAAGGGGGAACCCCCTCCAGGGCCCGAGACTGGGCTCTTGTCTAACACTCAGAAATGAATTGCCTGAGGAGACACATGTGCTGACAAAGCAAGAGATTTTATTGGGAAAGGGTACCCGGGTGGAGAGCAGTAGGGTAAGGGAACCCAGGAGAACTTGTCTGTCACATGGCTTGCAGTCTCAGGTTTTATGGTGATGGGATTAGTTTCCAGGTGGTCTTTAGCCAATCGTTATAATTCAGAGTCTTTCCTGGTGGTGCAAGCATTGCTCAACCAAGATGGATGCTAGTGAGAGGGATTCTGGGAAGTGGGCAGACACGCAGTGTCTCCTTTAGACCTTTCCCGAACTCTTCTGGTTGGTGGTGGCTTATTAGTTCCATATTCCTTACCATGATCTGCTGTCATAAAACAACTCATGCAAATGGTTACTATGATGCCTGGCCAGGGTGGGTGGTTTCAAACAGTGTGCTTCTCCTAACAACTCCCCCCTGAGAGACTTCATACTCAAGATATGGGAATTGGGGTGGAGGTCTCTTTCTTCTGTAACTTCTTCCTGCTGTGCATGGGTGTAGGCCTGCCTAGCAGAGCAGAAGTCTCTCTCTACCTGATCTAAGTAGGGGTGTTCCACATCTGAAACCAACTTCCACCCTTGTTGCTGCTGTTGCTGCTGCTGCTGCTAAGTCGCTTGAGTCGTGTCCGACTCTGTGCGACCCCATAGGCGGCAGCCCACTAGGCTCCTCTGTCCCTGGGATTCTCCAGGCAAGAACACTGGAGCGGGTTACCATTTCCTTCTCTAATGCATGAAATTGAAAAGTGAAAGTGAAATCGCTCAGTCGTGTCCGACCCTTAGCGACCCCATGGACTGCAGCCTACCAGGCTCCTCCATCCATGGGATTTTCCAGGCAAGAGTACTGGAGTAGGGTGCCATTGCCTTCTCCACCCTTGTAGTAACAGCAATTTAGTTTGAAACTGTTGGCCCCTCTCAGAGATTAAATAGACAAGGGCCAAACAGGAGACCTAACAGGATAGTCATCTCTGGTCCCCGGAAACAGAAGGCAACATTTGGGGTGAGGGTTGCAGGGTTTGTGATCCTTTTTGATTGGTTGGTGGTGAGGCAACAGAGCTGTGCTCCAGGAATCTTGTGTTCAGTCTGAAGTCGGGATCCTCCACCTGGGTGGGGGCTCAAAGACATTGTTATGCGTATTTCTTTGAGTAGGAACCAGGACTCTGTCTGGAGGCTGCACCAACCTTTGATTGTTTCTCCTGTTTCTGTATCCCCTCCCTTGCCTGATTAGCAATTGTTTGAATCCACCCTTTGGAAGGTCAAGGAGGCTGAATGAAGCCTATATAGTTGTTAGGGGAAGCACACTGATTGAAACCGCCCACCGTGGCCAGGCACCATAGTAACAGTTTGCATGAGTTGTTTTATGACAGCAGATCCTGGTAAGGAACACGGAACTAATAAACCACCACCAACCAGAAGAGTTCAGGAAAGGTCTAAAGGAGACACCACGTGTCTGTCCACTTCCCAGAATCCCTCTCACTAGCATCCATCTTGGCTGAGCAATTCTTGCACCACCAGGAAAGACTCTGAATTAGAATGATTGGCCAAAGACCACCTGGAAACTAATCCCATCACCATAAAACCCGAGACTGCGAGCCATGCGGCAGAGCAGTTCTCCTGGGTTCCCTTACTCTACTGCTCTCCACCCGGGTGCCCTTTCCCAATAAAATCTCTTGCTTTGTCAGCACAGGTGTCTCTTTGGACAATTCATTTCCAAGTGTTAGACAAGAGCCCAGTTTACACATCCATGCACATTGACATTTTATGCTAACACATGGTATGCCACACTATGAAAATTACTAGGATTTAAGATGTACCAACAGGACTTATATTTTATGATTTTTTAAATAAAATGTGTTCTTATCATTTTATAACAAAAGCTCTGTCCAAAAAACACTGACCAAGTATAAATACACACTAAGTGTGTGTGTGTGTGTGTGTGTAGCCAGTTCGGTAACAGTGTTAGTCATGGTGTTTGCCTGCTAAATTGCCTCCTATTTTTATTTTCCAACATTGCAGTACCTCAGGCATTTGGAAGTATGAGAGAGAATGAATCAAAAATTAACTGATTTTTCAGAGTTGTAATATATATTTTAAAATGCATAAAATGGAAAAATAGATTAAAGAAGAAAGAAGAAATGAAGGTTAAGATAAGAGAAAAAAACAAAGGAGAATGGTAGAACAAGAAGGAAAGTAATTGGATGCTGAAGAAAAAGAATTGGAAATTAGGGAAAGAAAGTACAAAAGAAAGAATGAGGAGACCTAGTCTCTCAATTATCCACAAGTAAGAGGCTTAGAAATAGTTCCCTGAGGGAAGGATGTCTTTGTTAAAGAACGGGAAACAAAGACAAGAAGCAAATGACTCCTGCCTCTCTCATGATTGAAGAGATAATGGGAAAAGGAAGTCTTGCCAACCCTTCAAATAAAAGGACAGAAAGGAGGCTTGAAAATAGCTTTGAAAGATCATCTTCTATTTCACCTCCTCAAATATACATAATTTGCTTCCTTTTTATTTATTCTCCCTGAGCCCTGTAACTATTAGGCGTTGAGTTTGTCTGCCTGACTTTAGATTTACAGTCCATTCACATGGGAGAATTCTGAAGGCAGGTACTTGCAGGCATTGGTCCTGCTACTAACAGGTATCCATGTCCAGGTTTCTGCAACTCTCTTGGCTTTTCGTTAATGATTTTAAGATGACTGTTCCAGTGTCAGTTCTCATTCTAGCACCAGGCAGGAGGGAAGGCAATGGCGAAGGGTAAAAAGGAATGAATCTGCTGGGACTATTCCCTTTAAAGAAGCTCTTAAGGAAGATCTCTTAATTAGTTTACTTAGATCTAGTTGGTCAGAATTGCATCACTTGGCCTTTACTGTTTAAGAGGAGGGGCAAGCTAATGCAGGGGGATTTGTTTGTTTGTTTAAGCTTGACCTGTTGTTGCTACCCTTAAAATTGGAATGTCAGTAAGAAAGGAAGGAGTGAATTCTAGGTAGAGAGCTCTTTTCAAATTACAGAAATTAGATATACTGATATTGAAATAATAAACGGGGCTGGCCCTACCATGTTGTTGGGTTTTTTTTGCTGATGATGTAAAAGTATTGCGTTTGTCAGTATTACTTATGTCTTAGAAAAAAAATAATTGGTTGTGGTCCATGTGTGGGTTGGAAAAGAATTTCCAGACATGAGGCAAAATGAGAAGAGAATAAAGTTTATTAGAGTGGAAGAGGCTGGTAGAACACCTGGCCGAATCAAGGTAGAGCTGACCACTTTCACAGAATTACAGCCAATTTTTATAGCCTCAAGACAGAAAATTCCTACTGGAATGGTGGCATTAGATGATTGGTTAGGATGTTATAAGGTGTATAGTAGGGTGGGTATTTTACATAATCTGGGGTCAGGAAACTGGCTGGTTTAAATCAGGAGGCTCATGGCAAAAGTTGCTATGGGGCTTGGTCAGTTCCAGAGATTTTTGTCCTGTGACCTTGGTACAGGGCTCCACACCTGTGACCTTAGTATAGGGTACTAATTGAGAGCTAAATATTTACTAGTGGCCACCTTTTCTTTTCTTTTAAGTATACTCCAAATAATCACTGGGTAAAAGCTGAAAAATGCACTTAAATGTCCAGGAATAAACTGTCTACATGAATGAAATCAACAGGAATCAAAAATATAAAAGTTCTTGTGTCAGTGATATCAGATCAGATCAGATCAGTCGCTCAGTCGTGTCCGACTCTTTGTGACCCCATGAATCGCAGCATGCCAGGCCTCCCTGTCCATCACCAACTCCCGGAGTTCACCCAGACTCACGTCCATCGAGTCAGTGATGCCATCCAGCCATCTCATCCTCTGTCATCCCCTTCTCCTCCTGCCCCCAATCCCTCCCAGCATCAGAGTCTTTTCCAATGAGTCAACTCTTTGCATGAGGTGGCCAAAGTACTGGAGTTTCAGCTTTAGCATCATTCTTTCCAAGGAAATCCCAGGGCTGATCTCCTTCAGAATGGACTGGTTGGATCTCCTTGCAGTCCAAGGGACTCTCAAGAGTCTTCTCCAACACCATAGTTCAAAAGCATCAATTCTTCGGTGCTCAGCTTTCTTCACAGTTCAACTCTCACATCCATACATGACTACTGGAAAAACCATAGCCTTGACTAGACGAACCTTTGTTGGCAAAGTAATGTCTGTGCTTTTGAATATGCTCTCTAGGTTGGTCATAACTTTCCTTCCAAGGAGTAAGCGTCTTTTAATTTCATGGCTGCAGTCACCATCTGCAGTGATTTTGGAGCCCCCAAAAATAAAGTCTGACACTGTTTCCACTGTTTCCCCATCTATTTCCCATGAAGTGATGGGACTGGATGCCATGATCTTCGTTTTCTGAATGTTGAGCTTTAAGCCAACTTTTCCACTCTCCTCTTTCACTTTCATCAAGAGGCTTTTGAGTTCCTCTTCACTTTCTGCCATCAGGGTTGTGTCATCTGCATATCTGAGGTTATTGATATTTCTCCCGGCAATCTTGATTCCAGCTTGTGTTTCTTCCAGCCCAGCGTTTCTCATTATGTTCTCTGCATAGAAGTCAGTGACATGGACATCCACAAATCTCTGGAAACACTTGGCAGTTGTTTGTAAGCAAGATTCCTTATTTTAAATAACAAGCACATTTGACAGTTTCTAGCGGAGTTTCATGATAAAAATAAGTTAGGATTAGTTTGGCTGCATGAAAGAAAACCAAAATAACAATGGGATAAAAACACATAGAAGGTAGCTGGTCCCGTCTCATGTGGTGATTTGATGAATGGCTCAGTCATCTAATTCCTTCAGTTTTCCACTCAAATACCTTTGGGGTTTTATTTTCAAATTTGCTTCATGGAGACAGAGGACTTCTGGGGTTAAGCCATTTTATCTTCAATGCAGACAATACACAAGTAGAAGAAAGGACAGAGAGGCCAAGGAACTGAGCCAACTCTTAAGTAGCTTTCCTGGGCGTCCCATACCACACGCCTGTATACATCTTGTGTGCTATAATGTAGTCGCTTACACTTACCTTATTGAAAAGAAGGCTGGAAAAAGTAGAAGGTCAATTACACTGTCAGTGTAAATAAAAATTGAGTTCTGTTTTTATGGAAGAAGTGAAGAATGGATATTGTGTGGCAACTAGCTGCATCTATACTTCTAGGAGCTAGCAGAGTTCTTGATACACTGTGTACTTCAATGAATAGCTCAGTGGCCACCCAGCCTAATTCATGCTTTAGAGGTAGCAACCTCAGGGCATATATAATGCAACAATCAAGTAAAAAGTTTTGGGTTGCTGATTGTAACATGTGTACCTTTTCAGCCTCTGCTCTGTCTTCTACTCATGTTCAGGTTGGGCTTAGCTTTTGATCACCAAACCCTCAAATCCCAAATATTCAACCTTGGAAGATTTGCTAGATAATAATGATGTCAAGGAAGATTCATGTGGGTAAAGAGGATGATCACATCATTCAGGGAATATCCCCAGATGCTATTTTAAACCACTTGCTCTTCCTTCACAGGTGTTTGCCTCTGGTAACCACATCACCCCTCTCGTCCAATGTTTTCTGCTTTACAAGCTTCTCTTACCTTCTGTTTTCTTAGATTCCCAAAGCCTTCATATCTCATCATGGAAACACCAATAGAAAGCCCCAAATTCCGTAGTGGTAAAGAGCCTGCCTGCCATTGCAGGAGATATAAGAGACTCAGGTTTGATACCTGAGTCAGGAAGATCTCCTGGAGGAGGTCATGGCGACTCACTTCAGTATTCTTGCCTGGAGAATCCCATGGACAGAAGAGGGTGGTGGGCTACAGTCCATGGGTCACAAAGAGCCAGACACAACTGAAGCAGCTTAGCACACGTCCCTTATTTAATCTCATTACTTGTTGAACAGGGCTTCCCAAGTGGTGCTAGAAGTAAAAAAATTTGCCTGCCAATGGAGGAGATGCAGGAGACCCAGGTTTGCTCCCTGGATTGGGAGGATCCTCTGGAGAAGGGAATGGCAACCCACTCCAATATTCTCGCCTGGGAAATCTCATGCACAGAGGAGCCTGGTGGGCTATAGTCCATGGGGTCGCAAAGAGTCAAACACGACTGGTAACCCACTCTAGTATTACTGCCTGGGAAATCTCATGGACAGAGGAGCCCGGCAGGCTATAGTCCATGGGGCTGCACAGAGTCAAACATGACTGAGCAACTAACACACACACACACACATTTAGTGAACAATTGTTTGCTAATAGATATGACAAGGTTCTGGATTCTTAGCAGAGTACAAATGCATATAAATGTACAAATGCACAGCCATGGGGCCCCAGAAGTTTGAACTCCAGTGTTTCCCATGAGAACAAAGATTTGCTCTTCGTGGTTCCCAGATAGTGCAATGAGTTTCAGTGAGAAAAAATCATGAACAAGCCTTGCCTTTATTTCTAATGGGACCCAACAGAGCTTTCTGCAATTAAGTCTTCTGTCTTTGGGGCTTCTTTCAACAAATGTTTTTCTGGAGTCTTTTGCTCACATTTTTCTGGTTGCTTTTGTAATTAACATTAGAGAAGAGAAATTTGATGAGTTTTTTTTTTTTTTTTTTGCAATAGTAACAGAAGGTGTGTTCCCCACAAGGTTAATAAACATAGCTACATTTATTATGACTTTTATGTATGCCAAGCACAGTTCTAGGTGTCTTAAAGATATCATTTCATTTCACTCTCTAAACTGTACTTTGAGCTAAGTATTTTAAGCAGAGCATAACTAAAATATTTGAGGGAGACAGAGGTCTTTGACTGAAATTTTGTGATATTTTCACCAATATAAAAAAAAAAAAACTAAATTATGTTTCATTATTTATATGGATGTTTTTCTACTTCTGACAGTTTTATTATAGCTTTGATGATTAAGATATTTCCTATCCAGCAGTCCTGGTCTGCATTTTAGAGGTTGAGGACACAACCTCTGTTGTGAGAACACCTGCCTCTGTTCTCTATACCTGGACCACATAAACCTTATCTAAGATAATTAACATATCTGTGAAGTATAGGTGAAGAAGCTGAAGCTTAGAGATGTTAAATAACTTCCACAAGGTTATGTAACTAATAGCAGGACAGGGATTGAAAACAAGAACTGATTAACCAGAAAGTTCATTCTCTCTCTTGTTAAAAAATAATTTTTACTGGAGTATAGTTTAGGCTTCCCCAGTAGCTCAGCAGTAAAGAATCTGCCTGCATTACAGAAGACACAGAAGGCGTGGGCTTGATGCCTGGATTGGGAAGATCCCCTGGAGGAGGAAATGCAATCCACTTGAGTATTCTTACCTGGGAAATCCCATGGATAGAGGAGCCTGGTGGGCTATGGTCCAGGGAGTTGCAAAGATTCGGACACGACTGAACACACACACATAGTTGACTTACGATGTTAGTCTCAGATGTACAGCAAAGTGAATCAGTTATACGTAAACATATATTCACTCTTTTTAAGGTTATTTTCCCAAATAGGTCATTACAGAGTATTAAGTAGAGTTCCCTATGCTATACACTACATCCTTATTAGTTATTTTATATATAGTAGTGTATATATGTCAGTCCTGATCTCCCAATTTGTCCCTCTACCCACTTACCCTGAGGTAACCACAAGTTTGTTTTCTACATCTGTTAACTCTATTTCTGTTTTGTAGATGAGTTTATTTGTACCCTTTTTTAGAGTCCACATATAAGTAATCGATATGATATTTGTCTTTCTCTGACTTACTTCACTCCATGTGACAATCCCTGCTGCTGCTGCTGCTAAGTCGCTTCAGTCGTGTCCGACTCTGTGTGACCCCAGAGACGGCAGCCCACCAGACTTCCCCGCCCCTGGGATTCTCCAGGCAAGAACACTGGAGTGGGTTGCCATTTCCTTCTCCAGGGGAAGAAGGGAGAAAGGACCTAGTGACAATCCCTAGGTCCACCCCTGTTGCTGCAAATGGCATTAGTCCATTCTTTGTATGGCTGAGTAATATTCCATTGCATATATGTACCACATCTTCTTTATCCATTCCCCTATTGATGTACATCTAGGTTGCTTCTGTGTCCTGGTGATTATGAATAGTGCTGCAGCAATCATAGGGGTGCATGCGTCTTTTCAAATTATAGTTTTGTCTGTATATATGCCCAGAAATGGGATTGCTGGATCATATGGTAGCTCTTTTTTAGTTTAAGGAACCTCCATACTGTTCTTCATAGTGACCGAATCAATTTACATTCCCACCAACAGTGTAGGAGACTTCCCATCCTCCACACCCTTTCCGACATTTATTGTTTGTAGATTTTGTAATGAAGGTCATTCTGACTGGTGTGAGGTGATACCTCATTGTAGTTTTGATTTGCATTTCTCTAGTAATTGGTGATGTTGAGCATCTTTTCATGTGCTTTTTTAGCCATATGTATGTCTTCTTAGGAGAAATGTCTAGATTTTCTGTCCATTTTTTGGATTGGGTTGTTTGTTTTCTTGGTATTGAGTTGTGAAGAAACTGAAGGTTAGAGACATTAAATAACTTACCCAAGGTTATGTAGCTAGTAGCAGGACAGGTATTTAAAACAAGAACCATCAACCAGGCAGTTTATTTTCTTAATCATCATGCTATTCAGCTTTTTAGGTGCTTAATTTTAGGGGGAGACTTTCCCATAGATGAATAATTAGATTCTTTCAGATCAAACCTCAAATGACCAGATTACTCATTGAAAAGAATGTGCTGGTAAGTGTTTAATGCCTAGCCATCAAAGAAAGAAAAAGTCATAACTTTTAGCATTTGCCAACTTCTGTGGCATAAACACACCCCTCACAGCTGATTCCATGCAAGGTGACATGGAAAGATGACCTGAGAAAAGATGTACACAAGAGGCTCTCGTTAGCTAGTGTGAGCCACTGGCTCTGTGATAATTAGTAACAATATCTGTGCTCTGCATTAACAGTCAATTAGATTATTAAGCAATCTGGTGAGCTAAAAGAATGTTGTGTGGCAAAGGCTTAGACGTTTCAGCCAAGTCAATCTGAATAGAGTCCTGGCCACACTACTAAATAGCTACATGCTGGGGTCCAGCCCTGGCTGATCCAGGGAATTCGAAGGGGAGACGGCTTCAGCGAGTTCACTGGATACAATAGCTTTATTTAAATATTAGCTAGAGATATAAAGAGTAATAGAATGAGGATAGCTCAGTAGGAAAATTCAGCGGAGAAAAGAGGCTGAGTAGCTTGGTTTACGTGGAAAATCAATATAACCTGTGACATCAGGTTAGCTCTGACCACGGAGGCCGCAGGTGCCCTCTTGAATAGCGGAAGGTGCCCGCCTTAGGCACCTTCTCGAGTGGGTCTTAGAAACCCAGGCAAATAAATGGTTGCAGAGGACCTCCGCACTCCAGATGGAGACTCAGTCAGAATGTGAAAGAAAGAATGACATGGGGAGACCAAGCTTCAGTGAGCAAGGCCCGTAACTTTATTTTCAACAGGGGCTTTTATACCCTAAGTTGCACACAGAGGATAATAGAGGATGTGAAATCATGCAAAGTCAGCAGTCTTTGATCCTTATCGAAACCAGGGTTTCTTTTCTGCAAATTTATCGTATACAAATGGTTTAGGTGATTTACATCATCTTCTGGCCAGAAGGCCTATTAACATTTTATGACTCTGATAAAGGTTTGTCAACCATAAGACTTATTTTCTCTAAGAGTGATTATTTTAAAGTTTGGCACCATCCTCCGAAGGTGTTAGATAAAGTTGCATTCCTATAGGGCAGAAGGGCAGTGGGTTTATAACAAAGGAAAGAATTTATTACCTTAAGGGTCAAAGTTGCTAACACCAAGGCCACTACTTATTTTTTCTACATACCAACTATATTAATTAATACACATTCAAGGATATAATACAGGGGATGTGGAAACTTGGCAGCAAGCATTGGCTCATCAATGAAATCTTTTACTAGTTTTATTCTGACAGTTTCTAACTCTCTGAGAGGCTCTAAGCTATTTGAATATCTTAAGCTTCCCTTGCCTCTCAAGGCTGGGAGACTGTAAACAATCGTATGCATAGCTGTAGGAGTCCAGGTAAACTTGTCAGGCCAGTTAGAGAGCTATCTGAGGGGTTTGGATTTAAACACTCCTATTATGCCCAGGAACTTTATTGACTGGAGCTTTAAGTTAACTCCTTATCAGAGAGAGCAAGATGGTGGTGGGGGACAGCCCCCCGTAAAGTCAGAGGTGAGAGCACAAAGCAGTAAAGTAGGCAGACTCTGGTTTTGGGGGTAGATGCTCGAGAATATCCAGGGGGACTCCTGAGGCGCTATCCCGCCTTTGCATATGCCGAGCCTCCTTCCTCATGACCTTTGCCACGGGCGGAGCTCCTCATGCTGGCTCCTGGCAGCTACATGCTCATGTGATTGTGGGCAACTTATTCACCCTTTCTGAACCTCAGTTACCTTATCTCTTACACGGAGATAATACTACCTACCTCAGGTAGATTTGATCAGTTTTTAATGTAAAGACATATGGAAATTGCCTAGTTACAGGGTGTCATGTGTATTTATTAATAGTTGCATGCATACTAATGCTTATTTCTCTTCACTCAATCCATTGACAAACATTTATTGGTTACTAAAATTAAAAGGATAATATTTACTGGTTTTATGAAATATTTTTCTTAATCATAAGAAATTTTATTTTACCTTTTATTTTCCAACTTTTCAAATAGATGTTACTATAAGATATATTTTACTTTCCTCTAGTGCTGCTATTAAACAACACACAAAATTAGCACAAATTAAATAGTGACTATTACCTTGATCTCAGTATTGAGGAGACAGTAGGGAGGAGTGGGGTCCACTTCACTTAAATAAAGCAACAACTACTCAGTTCAGTTCAGTTCAGTCGCTCAGTCATGTCTGACTCTTTGCGACCCCATGAATCACAGCACGCCAGGCCTCCCTGTCCATCAGCAACTCCCAGAGTTCACTCAGACTCACGTCCATCGAGTCAGTGATGCCACCCAGCCATCTCATCCTCTGTCGTCCCCTTCTCCTCCTGCCCCCAATCCGTCCCAGCATCAGAGTCTTTTCCAATGAGTCAACTCTTTGCACGAGGTGGCCAAAGTTCTGGAGTTTCAGCTTTAGCATCATTCCTTCCAAAGAAATCCCAGGGCTGATCTCCTTCAGAACTACTCAGGTCCTGCCAATTATTATGAGACAACATACAGACTCAATGTTGCCAGATCTCTCCATTTTTCTAAAGAACCAGGAATCTGAATCTTTTTGTGAAACCTCATAATTTTCATATATCTTTAGGTGGTTTTTTTTTGTTTTTGTTTTTTTGATGAGGACCATTTTTGAAAAGTCTTTATTGAATTTGTTACAACATTGCTTCTGTTTCATGTTTTGGTTGTTTGGCCACAAGGCATGTGGGATCTTAGTGCTCTGACCAGGGATTGAACATACACCCACTGCATTGGAAGGCAAGGTTTTAACCATTGGACTGCCAAGAAAGTTCTTAAGTATCTTCTTGGCTTCCCTGGTGACTCAGATGGTAAAGAATACTCCTGCAATGCAGGAGACACGAGTTCAGTCCCTGGTTTAGGAAGATCCCCTGAAGGAGGGCATGGCAACCCACTCCAGTATTCTTGCATGGAGAATCCCAAGGACAGAGGAGCTGGGTGGACTTGTGTCCATGCGGTCACAGTTTGGACATGACTGAGCAACCCAAACTTCCACTTTCACATTGTAAAAGCAATACCACAAAAGCCAGATCTGACAGATCAGCTATCAGTGTGAGACTTCTGAATTAATGAATGAATGGAGGGTTTGGATGAGATAAAAAGTACAGAAAGGAGCCTGAACCAAGCAGAGAGGCAAGGATGATGAAGGGAGGGACATATTAATACTTCAGGTAGAGCAGGGCACCTACCCATGCTGGAAAGAAGCACTCTTGCATAAACAAGCTTGGACCAGTACCTTTGGGAGAAATTGAACACAGTCTATCTAGAATTCCAAGAAATAGGATTTTTCTTCTCTTAAGAATATGGAGAATTTTTTTTTTTTTTTTATGTCATGGAAGGTGATATAATTAATCTGATAGTAGGTGGAGATAGATTCAAGGATGGGAATCAGAGCATGTGTTTTCAGGGTCTCATCCTTGGTGCCAAGTTGCCTGGGTTTATATCTGACTTACCACTTTATAGTTCTGTTACTAACTGGGAAGATATTCTATCCCTCTGGGTCTCATGGTTAATAAAAGCATTGTGAAGATTAAATGAATTGCTGATTATGAAGTGTTGAGGCAATGCCCAGCACAGAGGAAACATTCAAAACAAACTTAGCTGCTATTGTCAGTGTTCAAATAAAGGAAGTGAGCAGCAGGAACATTAATTAAGAGGTTGCTATAAATTGCAGGTATAAATTGTTCAATGAAAGTCATTTGATGGCTATAGAAAGAAGAGGATAGTGTAGAAGTGAAGACTGAGTAGTTTTTTTTTTTTTTCCACTTTTTAAAAAAACATGGTTAATAAGAAAAATGACCTACCCTGAAAAATATAAGGACTTGTAAATAAGGAATCTTACAATCATGGGAAGATGAGTTCAACCTGAGATGCAACAGGTTTTGGGAGAAATATATATATATTTTATATATTATATATATGTGAAATATATATATATATATATATATTTGGGAGAAAATATAATGTGCTATCAGCAGTTGAAGATGTAGGGTAAGAAGTAGATCGCACTTTCAGTATGACCTGTTTACTGAACTGGGAATGATGTTCAGCACCTTGTGTTCACTGCTTTCGAGTAAA
>NW_011494902.1:6507057-6526450 GCF_000754665.1 Bison bison bison | reverse complement strand
GAGTAAAACCAAACATGTGAAATGCCATCTCTGCCCTTCATCAGATGATATGCAAATGAGACAAGAAAACCCATGGCCATTCCACCAGGATGACACTAAAAAATGGTGGCCACAAGTGCTCTGGGTGTTCACAGGAGAGAAAAAGTTGGAGATGGAAGAGCATGGGGACTAAGTCTTCCTATGAAATGTGCAACAATGTGGTGCAGTTTGGAGGGAAAGGTACATGGAGAATATACATACAGGTGTATTTGGGATCAAGAATCAGGTTGGTTTGACTGGAAGGTTGAGTTTCTTTGGGTGAAAACATTTTTGAATTTAATAAGATTGGTTCAGGGCATATTAGAGAAGGTCCTCCTGTCAGGATGAGGACTTTTTCCATATATACGGTGAAGAGTTTGCACTGTGCATTTTGGCAGTGCAGTCATACAATGAATCTCTACTTTTGAAATGTGGCCATTTGTATATGAGACTGAGTAGATGGATGAGGCAAGTACATGAGGTACAACCAGCATGATTTTGTACTGAGTGAAGGTACATAAAGGAGGAGATGAGACATGACTTTAAGAAAAGCAGCAAAATTATGCAAAGCAGCTGGTGCCCAGGAAAACATCTGTAATTCAGAAAAGAGAATGGGATTTAAATTGCAGATTTAATAATCACCCAGAAATGACTGTTGAAAGCAGAAAGTAAATGAGATTTTCAAAAGAGCATCCTCGGGGAGAGGAGGGGGAAAGAGCTTCTGTATTATAGCCTTGAGTGATACCCACATGGAAAGAATGGGAAGAAGAGAATTTAGTGAAAAGGACAGAGAAAAGGGTTGTTGAGGTGGAGGAAAATCTTAGATAGGGCCCTGTTATGGAAAACAAAGATGCCAGATTGCTGGGAAGCAGAAGGTCAAATTTATGCTTGAGAATGAGTTCTTGGGGCATGTTCACTCTTCCTTCCAAGAAAAGAGGGTCTGTGGGAAAAGCATGAGAGACCCCTGGGCTCAGCCAACACCGGAGAAGGCCTTGCGCTGTAGGGTACAGAATGGTTACAGCCAGAAAGAATTCAGAAGTCCATAGTATTTCAAATGATAACTAAAAATGCAGTTGGATTTATTGGAAATACATTTATGTGATACATGCCTATATAAATTAATTTCTTTAGATTTTGTAAAGGTGCTTACTTTTAATAGAAATGTCTGGTTCTAGGTAGGCATATCTTAAAAATGAAACCCATAGTGCTAAGGAAACAAGTCTGAAATTCAAGATTTATCAACGTTGGCCCTATTGACATTTTGGACTGGATATTTTGTTGTGTATGACTGTCCTGTGTCTTTGGGTTGTTTGGCAGTATCCCTAGTCTCTGCACCCCTCAAAAGTTGTGACAACCCCAAATTTCTTCAGTCATCAAACGTATCCTTCAGAGGGCAAGATTGTCCTCATGCCCTTCATCAAGAAGTACTCCTAGAGTTTAACAGCAGCCAAGGAAGGTTGTTTTTTTTTTTTTCTTTCCTTTCCCCTGCAAGGGGAAAGAAAACATATCTAACCAATAGAGATCATGGAGTAATAAACTTATAATTACCATATTTGTGAATCTAACCAATAAAGATCATGGAGTAATAAACTTATAATTACCATATTTGTGACATAAAGGTGTTTATGTATATGATCTATACATATATAGAAACATATACATATATTTGCAAAGAGAAAGTTCGGCTTTCAACTATGGAAGAGAAGCTGAAGTTATAAAACCACAAAATAAATTAACCATTATATCTAAACAGATATGCCAGAGGGTAGTATTTTCATTTAGTGGCAAATACAATTAAACAGACATTCAGTTTGAAGCAAATAAAATCCTCCATATATCTGGTGGCATCTTTATACTGATATAGATTGCAGTGAGAAGCAATTTGTATAAATCACTATTATTCCAGGGAGAGATATATAGACCAAGCAAATCTAATGTGACAGATGTTATAAATGTCATCGTTATGGGTTTTCATTTCAATTCAAACAGTTCATAGACTTCTTATTATATTAAATAGAGGATTGGAGCTTCTATTGATACTTTCAGTAAAGACAATAGCCTTGTCACATAGAAAATTTGTTCAGGTTGAGCTTTTTTTACCTTCTTATGGATAAAATGGGCTCTACTATGCGGTATTTAAAAGAAATATCTTCGATCAGGAATAGTCTGAGAGTCTATCTGAAGTAACAAATTAAGACCAAGCAAGAAAGAAAATAATTCTACTTAGTATGTAAACAATTTTTGATGTCTGTATAAAACAATAATGGATTTTATATTTTTCATATCAATAAATATTAAAATGTACAATACACGGCCATATCAACGGTTCACAAAGGTCTCAATTCTCGTATGCAAAGAACATAAAAGCTGTCTTGTGTCTATTTCTTTTTAATCCCTCAAGTGCACTGGATGATGTAGAGCAGAATTTATGTGTCTGTAAATGTAGGTTTGTAAGGCTGTTTCAAGAGAAATATTAATGCCCCTTAAGATCTTTCCTAAAATACATTAAACTACCATCTGTTGGCTAGAGCATCTGCCTTCCATATCTATGGGTTTCTCATCTGCAGATTCAAACAAAGACAGATAAATGCGGTTAACTGAATTTGTGAATGCAAACCCAGGGCATACAGAGGGCTGAAGGTCAAGGGCATTCCTTGCACTAACCCATCTTAAGTAAGGAATTTAAGCATTTGGAGATTTTGGTGCCTAGAGGGACTCCTGGAACCCATCCTTCATGAATACAGAGAAAGGACTATATATTCTTTTTTTTTTTTGGTGAGGGTGTGAAGAGTTTATTTTAGGTAAAAACAAATTGGGGCTTCCCTGGTGACTCAGGTGGTAAAGAATCTACCTGCAATGCAGGAGACCAGGTTGAATCCTTGGGTCAGGAAGAGCCCCTGGAGAAGAGACTGGCTACCCACTCCAGTATTCTTGCCTGGAGAATCCCATGGAAAGAGCAGCCTGCCAGGCTACAGTCATGGGGTTGCAAAAAGTTAGACATGACTGAGTGACTAACACACCCAATTTAAAATATGTGACAACATAATTTACTGTTCTTTTAATGAAGTATATTTGACTTACAATATTATGTTAGTTTTAGATATACCACTTTGTGATTTGATATTTCTATACATTACAAAATAATCACTAGTGATTTAGTTACTTTGAGTCTAGTCACCATGTACCAGCAAAGTTATTACATTATTATTGACCACCTGTGCTTATGCTGTACATTATATCAGGATGGCTTATTTATTTTGTAACTGAAGGTTTGTACTTCTTAATCTCCTTGACCTATTTTACTTATCCCTCTTCCCTCTGGCAACCACTAGTTTGTTCTCTGTATCTACAAGCCTGTTTTTTTATTATGTTTGTTCAATTGTTTCATAGATTCCACATATAAATGGTATATGTCATATGGTATTTGTCTTGCTGCCGCTGCTGCTAAGTTGCTTCAGTCGCGTCCAACTCTGTGCAACCACCAGGCTCCGCCATCCCTGGGATTCTCCAGGAAAGAACACTGGAGTGGGTTGCCATTTCCATTTTCATGAAAATGAAAAGTGAAAGTGAAGTCACTCAGTTGTGTCCAATTCTGTGCGACCCCATGGACTGTAGCCCACCAGGCTCCTCCATCCATGGGATTTTCCAGGCAAGTGTACTGGAGTGGAGTATCATTGCCTTCTCCAGGTATTTGTCTTACTGCCTTCTAAGTCCATTCATCCCTTATTGGACATATCATTTGCAAACATCTTTTCACATTTTGTAGATGGCCTTTTCATTTTGTTTATGGTTTCCTTTACTGTGTAAAAGCTTTTGTTTTTGGTTCAGTCATTCAGTCATGTCTAACTCTTTGCAACCCCATGAATTGCAGAATGGCAGGCTTCCCGGTCCTTCATTATCTCCCAAAGTTTGCTCAAACCCATGTCCACTGAGTCGATGATGGCATCCAACCATCTCATCCTCTGTTGCCCCCTTCTCCTCCTGCCCTCAATCTTTCCAAGCATCAGGATCTTTTCCAGTGTGTTGGCTCTTTACATCAGTTGGCCAAAGTGTTGGAGTTTCGGCTTCAGCATCAGTCCTTCCAATGAATGTTCAAGGTTGATTTCCTTTAGGATTGACTGGTTTGATCTCCTTGAGACTCTGCAAGGGACTCTCAAGAGTCTTTTCCAGCACCACAGTTTGAAAGCATCAGTTCTTCAGCATTCAGTCTTCTTTATGGTCCAACTCTCACATTCATACATGACTACTGGAAAAACCATAGCTTTTACTATATGGACCTATGTTGACAAAGTGATGTCTCTGATTTTAAATATGCTGTTTAGGTTCATCATAGCTTTTCTTCCAAGAAGCCAGCATCTTTTAATTTCATGGCTGTTGTCATTGTCTGCAGTGATTTTGGAGCCCAAGAAAATAGTCTGTTACTGTTTCTGTTTTCCCCCTATTTGCCTTGAAGTGATGGGACCAGATGCCATGATTTTAGTTTTCTGAACACTGAGTTTTAAGCCAGCTTTTTCACTCTCCTCTTCACCTTCATAAAACTTTTAGTTTAATTTTGCCTTTGTCACCCCTGTCTGAGGAGACAGATCCAACAATTATTGCTAAGAATGATATCAAAGAACATACTGTGTATGTTTCCTTTAGGAATTTTATGGTTTCAGATCTTCTGTTTGAGTCTTTAATCCATTTAAATTTATTTTTGCATTCAGTATAGAAAAACAGTTTCATTTTTTTTACATGTAGCTGTCCAGTTTTCCCAAAGTTGTTTATTAAAGGGACTCTTTCCCCCATGGTATATTCTTGCCTCCTTTGCCATCAAGAATTGACCATATAAGCCTGGGTTTCTTTCTGGGCTCTCTATTCTTTTTCATTGATCTGTGTCTCTTTTTCTGTGAGTACCATAACGCTTTGATTACTATATTTTGGTAGTATAGTTTGAAATACTGTTCTGCTTTCTCAAGACTATATTAACTTTTCAGCCTTTTGTAGTTCAACATAAATTTTAAGACTATCTGGTTTTCATTCTGTGAAAGATAACATGGGTACTTTGATAGGAGTTGCATTGGAACAGTGCATTGCTTCAGCTAGTATGGATATTTTAACAACATTAATTCATCTAATCCATGAGCACATTATATCTTTCTATTTATTTGTGTAATCTTTAATTTCTTTAATATCTTGTAGTTTTCAAAGTTCACATCTTTCACCTACCTGGTTACATTCATTCTTATGTATTTTGTTCTTTTTCATGCAATTATAAATGGGATAGATTTCTTAATTTATTATTCTGATAGTTCATTTTTATTGTATAGAAATACAACAAATTTCTTTATATTTATTTTTTATCCTGCAACCTCACTGAATTCATTTATTCTTATAGTTTTGGGGTTTTCTATATATATAGTATCATGTCATTTGAAAATGGTTGACAGTGTTACTTCTTCCCTTCTAATTTAAATGCCTTTTATTTCTTTTTCTTGTTTGATTGCTATTACTGGACTTCTAATACTATGTTGAATAAAAGTGATGAGTGGGCAGTCTTATCTTGTTCTTGATATTAGAGGTAAAACTATCAATTTTTACCTCTGAACATGATGTTAACTGTTGGTTTACCATATATAGCTTTTATTATATTGAAGTATGTTGCCTCTATGCCCACTTTGTTTTGAGAGGCTTTTGTTTGTTTGTTTGTTTGTTTGTTTTACCATAAATGAGTGTTGAATTTTGTTATGTTTATCCTTCATTTTGTTGATGTGGTATATCATGTTAGTTGATTTCTGGATATTGAATCATCCATATATACCTGGAATAAATCCCACATGATCATGGTATATGGTCCTTTTAATGCATTGTTACATTCAGTTTGCTAATATTTTGTTGAGAATTATCGCATCCATGTTTATCTGAGATATTAGACTACAGTTTTCTTCGTTTGTAGTGTCTTTGGTTTTGGTACTACATTAAGGCAGACCTTATAGAATACATTCAGAAACTTCCCTTCGTCTTCAATTTTTTGAAATAATTTGAGAAAAATAGGTATTAACTTTTCTTCAAATGTTTGGTAGAATTCACCAGTGAAGCTTTCTGATCATGGCTTATTTGTTGGGAGTTTCCTGGTCACTGAATCAATTTTATTATTGATATTAGTCTATTCAGATTTTTTATTTCTTCTCAATTCAGTCTTAGAAGTGTGTATGTTTCCAGGAATTTATCTATTTCTTCTAGAAGGGCTATCCAATTTTTTTTATTACAATTGAATGAATGTTTGTATTTTTGTGATATTGATTGTAAATTCTTTTATTTCTGATTTCATTTATTTGAACCCTGTCTTTTTTCTTGAGTCTGACTAAAGATTTGTCTATTTTGTCTCTACAAAGAACAAGGTCTTATTTTCACTGATCTTTTCTACTTTTTTTTTTTTTTACTTGATTTCTTTTTTTTCTGTTCTGATTTTTCTTTCTTTTACTATTTTAAGCTTTGTTTTTTCTTCTTTTCTAGTACCTTTAGAGTAAAAGTTTGGTTATTTATTTGAGATTTATCTTGTTTCTTGAGATAGGCCTGTGTTACTATAAACTTCCCTGTTAGAACTGCTGTCCCTGCATCTCATTGATTTTGGAATGTTGGGTTTTCATTTTCACTTGTTTCCAGCTATTTTTGAGTTTTCTCTTTGATTTATTTATTGACACATTTATTTATTTATTTATTGGTTTTCAATGTATGTTGTTTAATCTCCACACATTTATATTTTTCCAGTTTCTTTTTCCTATAATTCATTTCTGGTATACTGCTGTAGTCAGAAAAGATGACTAGTATAACTTCAGTAGTTTCTTAACATGTGGGCTAGCACATGATCATTCCTGCAGAATGTTCTATGTGCACTTGATAAAAATGTGTATGCTGCCATTTTGGGGTAGAATGTTTTATAGATATCTAATAGGTAATCTAGTTTAATGGTGTCATTTAAACCCAGTATTTCCTTATTGATCTTCTCTCTGGATTACTTATCCATGTATTAAAGCCCCCAATACTCTTGCATTGGTGTCTATTCTTCTTTTTAGGTGTGTTAATATTTGCCTTATACATTTAGGTGCTTCTATGTTGGATATATTATGTATATATACATATACACACAGTTACAAATATGTTTTCTTCTTGGATTGGCTCTTTATCATATGTAATGCTCTTTGTTCTAGTTTTTGTTTTAAAATCTGTTTTGTCTGATAAAAGTATTGCTATCCCAGTTTTATTTTTGTGTCTATTTGGATTAAATATCTTTTCCTGTCCTTTCTTTTTAGTCTTGGTGTGATCTTAGATCTGAAGTGAGTCTCTTCTAAGAGACCTATACATGAGTCTCATTTTTAAAATACACTCAGCCACAATATATATGTGTGTGTGTGTGTACAGTTGATTTATAATATGTTAATTTCTGCAGGCCTTCCCTGATAGCTCAGTTGGTAAAGAATCCACCTGCAATACAAGAGACCCCAGTTTGATTCCTGGATCAAGATCTGCTGGAGAAGGGATAGGCTACTGACTCCAGTGTTCTTGGGCTTCCCTTGTGGCTCAGCTGGTAAAGAATCCACCTGCAATGTGAGAGACCTGGATTTGATCCCTGGGGATGCCCTGGAAAAGGGAATGGCTACCCACTTTGGTATTCTGGCCTGGAGAATATACATGGACTATGTAGTCCTTGAGGTTGCAGAGTGGGACACGACTGAGCAACTTTAGTTTCACTTTCAATTTCTGCTGTACAACAAAGTGATTCAGTTATACATATATTCTTTTTATATTTTCTCCATTATAGTTTATCTCAGGATATTGAAAATAGTTACTTGTTCTATAAAGTAGGACCTTATTGTTTATCTGTTCTCTATATAATAGTTTGCATCTACTAACCCCTAACTCCCAGCACCTCTCCCCACCCCCACCACTGGGCAACAAGTCTGGGCTCTATGTCTGAAAGTCTCTTTCTATTTCGTAGACGGGTTCATTTGTTCATATTTGATATTCCACATATAAGTGATACCATTTGGTATGTGTCTTTCTCTTTCAGGCTGATTTCACTTAGTATGATCTCTATTTGCATCCATGTTGCAACTAATGCACATGGTATTAGTTCATTCTTTTTTGTGGCTGTGAGTAGCATTCCATGTGCATATGTACCATGTCTTCTTTATCCTTTCATCTGTTGATGGGTATTTAGGTTGTTTCTATGCATTGGATATTGTGAATGGTGTTGCTATGAACATTGGGGTGCACATATCTTTTTGAATTTTAGTTTTGTTCGGATATCTGCCCAGGAACTGCCATACTGTCTTCCACAGTGACTGCACCAACTTTCATTCCCACCAACAATGTAGGAGGGTTCTCTTTTCTCTATACCCTCTCCAGCATTTGTTCTTTGTAGGCTTTTTAATGATGCCATTCTAACTGGTGTGAGATGGCACTTCATTGTAATTTCTTTTAACTTTTTACTTTGCTTTGGGGTATAGATGATTAACAATGTTGTGATAGTTTCAGGTGAACAGCAAAGGGACTCAGCCATACATATACATGTATCCATTCTCCCCCAAACTTCCCTCCCATCTGGGCTGCTGCATAATATTGAGCAGAGTTCCATGTGCTGTACAGGAGGTCCTTGTTGGTTATCCATTTTCAATATAGCAGTGTGTACATGTCCATCCCAAACTCCCCAACTTTCCCTTTCCCCCATCCTTCCCATGGCTAAGCTTAAGTTTGTTCTATAAGTCTGTGAGTCTGTTTCTGTTTTGTGCTGTGCTTATTCGCTCAGTCATGTCCAACTCTTTGGGATCCCATGAACTGGACTGCAGCCTGCCAGGCTCCTCTGTCCATGGGGATTCTCCAGGCTCAAGAATACTGGAATGGGTTGCCATGCCCTCCTTCAAGGGATCTTCCTGACCCAGGGATCAAATCCATGTCTCTTGCATTGCAGTTGGATTCTTTACTGTTTGAGCCACCACAGAAGCCCAAGAATACTGGAATCTGTTCCTTCTTCAGGGATCTTCCCAACCCAGGAATCGAACCAGAGTCTCCACATTGCAGGTGGATTCTTTACCAGCTGAGCTACTAGGAAACCTGTTCCTGTTTTGTAAGTAAATTCATTTGTATGTCATCCCTTATATGTGGCATCTAAAAAGAAATGATACTGATGAACCATGTTGTAGTTTTGATTTACATTTCTATAATAATTAGTGACGTTGGGCATCTTTTCATGTGCCCATTGACCTTCTCTATTTCTTCTCTGGAGAAATGTCTAGTTAGGTCTTCTGCTCATTTTTGAGTTGTATTGTGTTTTTTTTGTTTGTTTGTTTTGTTTCCAGGTGTTTCTGCACTGGGACTTGGAGTGAGTTTAATGGGCTTTTTAAGAGCAGACTCCAATATAGAACAGCCCTCTGGCTCCCCTAGACTGTAGTCTCATTGGATTTCAAAGCCAGTTGTAGGGACTTATCTTTCTGGTGCCTATCCTCAGACCTTGAGAGTTTAATGTGAGGGCTCAAACTCCTTGCTTCTGAGGGAGGACCCCCAAAGTTGTGATATCCCTTCCTGTTTGTAGGTAACCACACTGGGGTTTGGTCCTGACAGGATGTTGTCTCTGCTTTCCCTATCTATCTCAATATATTTTTCCCCTTTGTATCCTTAATTGTAGAAGAGATGTCCTGCTACTCTTTAGGTTGTTCTCAGAGTGCATTGCTCTATATATTGCTGTGATTTTTGTGTTTATGCGAGGAGGTGATCTTAGGATCTTCCTATTTCACCATCTTTAAAAAATATTGTATATTGGAGTATAGTTGATTTATTGTTATTAGGTTCAAGTGTACAGAAAACTAGTTAGTTATACATGGTGGTGATGATGCTTTGGTCACTAAATTGTGTCCTACTCCCGCAGCCTCATGGACTATAGCCCACCAGGCTCTACCCAGGTATCAAACCTGCATCCCTTGCATTGCAGGCAGGTTCCTTATTGCTGAGCCACCAAGGAAGCCCCTCAGTTTTACAGATACATATATCAATTCTTTTTCAGATTCTTTTCCCATATATATTATTTTATAATATTGAGTAGAGTTCCCTGTGCTATACAGTAGGTCATTGTTGATTATTTTATATATAGCAGTGTGTATATGTTAACCCCAAACTCCTGCTAATTTATCTTTCCCCCACAACACCTTTCCCCTTCAGTAACCACAAGTTTGTTGGGATAACCATAAGTTTGTTTTTGAAGTCTGTGAGTATGTTTCTGTTTTACAAATAAGTTCATTTGTACCATTTTTTAGAGCCCCACATATAAGTGATATCATATGATATTAGTCTTTCTCTAACTTCACTTGGTATGATAATTTCTAAGTCCATCCATGTTGATGCACATGGTGTTATTCATTTGTTTTGATGGCTGAGTAATATTCTGTTTATTCGTATACTACATCTTCTTTATCTGTTCCTCTGTCGATTGACATTTAAGCTGCTTACATGTCTTGGGTATTATGAATAGTGCTTCAGTGAATATTGGAGTGCATGTATCTTTCAAATTTTTCTATGGATATATGCCCAGAAGTGGGATTGTTGGGTCACATTGGTAGCTCTCTTTTTAGCTTTTTAAGTAATCTCCATCCTATTCTCCATAGTAGTTGTGCTAGTTTACGCACACTGTTGGTTGTCCCACCAACAGTGTACGAGGATTCCTTTTTCTCCACATCCTTTTCAGTATTTATTGTTTATAGACTTTTTAAAAGATGATGACCATTCTGACCATTCTAGTCATTGTAGTTTTGATTTGCATTTCTCTAATAATTAGTGCTGTTGATCATCTTTTCATGCTAGCTCACCATCTTGATCCCATCTCTTGACCATGTAATCTTAACAGCAAAATGCAAACTTTAAGATTCTTTTCAGAATCATAAGTATAATGATCATTATATGCATAAATATATATTATCTAATAATCTTTGTATGATTTATTTCATACATGACAAAATATGTCACTATTAAAGATTATTCCTTTGACAGGGCAGATACCTGTGTTATCCAAGAATCATGAAATTTATTAGATTTTATAGGCTGGATTGTGTCCCTCCTAAATTCATGTTTAGAAGAATCCCTAGCCCCTCACTGTGACTATATTTGGAAATTGGGCCTATAAGGAATTAAGATGAAATGATGTCTTGATATCTTAGGACATCTTAATTCAATACGATTAGTATCCATGTAAGAGGAAGAGACATCAGGGATGCACATGGTCAGAGAAATGGTCATGCCAGGAGAGAGGCTCAGGAAACCTCATCTTTTCACACCTTGGTCTTGGACTTCCAGAATCCAGAAATATGAGAAAAGTAAATTTGTGTTATTTCAAATAGTCTGTGACTGTGATATTTTGTTATGGCAGTCCTGGCAGACAAATAATCAAAGACCGTCACCTTTACCTGAATTTCCCTAAAGTTCTATGCTCACTGCTACCATCTATTAGACTTATAGGAACATATAGACATGGAAAGAGTCTCCCTCTTCAGATATTTCCAAAATTCCCTAGGAATGCATATGTTTATTTCCACAGTAGAGAATTTATTAAGATTTTCTATTTTTTCCCAGTTGAATAGCATGTGTGCCTGTCCAGAGAGGAGTTTACAAACCTGTGATTTAATGATAAGTTGCCCAGGAAAATTTGGTTTACTACCACCTTTTTCATTGCTCCACAATGATGATCACAAAATGTGACATAGCTACTACTGTTCTTTAAGGACTAGCCTGGAAGTTTCATTGCTGCCACGATATTCTAGATGTTATTTTACAGACATGAATGGGGCTCCTGTTACTACCTCTGTGGTAATTGTTGAGCACAGAGCTAAAAGTAGCAGGGGCAAAGCCCCTCGTCACATGAAGTTTGTAATATTGTGAGAGAAGCAGCAAACAAATAAGTTATCTTGTAATTAAAATGAGAGTGTTTTCACATAACTGAAGTACCTAACTTAACCTTAGAATTCGGAAAAGTTTCTCCAAAGAAGCACCTTTAAGGCTGAGGGCAGAATGATGAATAGGGGTTTGCTATTTGAAGAGTTAACCAATGAAGAGAATTAATGAAGACTTTAGAAAACACAGAGCTGAGGGGATCCAGGCAATAGAATATTTGTATGTTAGACCATAGTGAGCATGCTCAGTGGGGCTGGGTTGGCAGTGGGAGATACGCTTGCAAACCTCTTTTCCTGTCTGGCAAAAAATGGAACCTACTTTGTAATGCTTCCAAGTGATTAATTTTTACTATGCCAAGTAATTATAAAACAAATTACCTTGAAGTGATGATTTAACATTTGTATTGGCAGTAATTGAGTGGTCAAGTGAGATTAATTCAATTGATTTCATTATGTGAGAGTATTTCTTTGGAGCTGGTGCAAGACTACCTGTGTTGGATCTGTTGCTTGAAATGTATGCCTGTGGGAAACATTTAAGGTGTTGGAGATATAATTAGAGTGTGTGTTCAAAATATGTAAAAACTATGACTTTTGATAAGAGTCTCTGCTTGCCCAGAAAAGAAAGAGGCTGTCTCTCAGTTTATGACAGCCTCAGAGGTCAGCTGCATGAAAAACTGCAGCTTCTAAGACTAATTCTTTGTCAAACCAGAGAGTTGGCCAGAGTTTGAGAATTAGGAGTGGTAGGAACAGAACTCCACCTCTCTGTCATATACTGTCCCTTCTGCAGGAAGGCAAAAGTATGTGGTTTCTTTCTGCTGTGTTAAATACCTCACTCTATGTAGTCAAAGCTAAGGATTTTCCAGTAATCATGTACAGACATGAGAGTTGGACCGTAAAGATGGCTGAGTGCCTAAGAATTGATGCTTTTGAACTGCGGTGCTAGAGAAAACTTTTGAGAGTCCCTTGGATAGGAAGGAGATCAAACCAGTCAATCCTAAAGGAAATCAACCCTGAATATTCATTGGAAGGACTGATGCTGAAGCTGAAGCTCCAATATTTTGGCCATCTGATGCAAAGAGCTGACTCATTGGAAAAGACCCTGAGGCTAGGAAAGTTGAAGGCAGGAGGAGTAGGGGACGACTGAGGATGAGATGGTTGGATGACATCACCAATTCAATGGACATTGAATCTGAGCGAACTCCGGAAGATAGTGAGCGAACTCCGGAAGATAGTGAAGTACAGAAAAGCCTGGCTTCCTGCAGTCCATGGGGTTGCAAAGAGTTGGACTTGAGTGAGCAGCTGAACAACAACAAAAGTCTTAGATACAAGAACTTTATCTTTGATAACAGGTTAACAGAACTAGTAAGTTTATCCTCAGTTCACATTGTTAGTAGTAAAAGATTCCTGTTATGTTAGAAATCATTTCTAAGTCAAAATAGATTTGAAAGTCTTAAGCAGCAGGTGCCTCAGCCACAGTCTTTTATAACCCAGCCTGATAATTTCAGTAAATGAGCCTTAAATGCAAATGGCTTGACAATGCCTTTAGCCTATAATTTATTTCTAAGACACTTATTATTGTCTACCCCAGAGCTGTTGAAATTGTTTAAGCTAGAAAAATAGGAATGCCTTTAAAAAGGAAAACTAAGTAATTAGGGATGGCCCTCAAGATATCCCCTAGGTAATCACTGGATCCATAAAGCAGAGATAATTGGTGAAATGAGACTTTTTAAAGTGTGTGTCATTGTGGAGCTAGGTGCTCTCTCTACAGTAAAGATTGGGACATTTTAGGTAAAAAAAGTCTTGGTTTGCCCAAATTTTATTCTCACTCAACCATGCACTGAGTTTTTTTTTTTTTTTAAATCAGCTTCTCCTGGATCACATGCATGGCACAACCTTTAGCAACTTATTACTGAACACTGACTGTATATCAGACATGTACAAGGGGCTGCCTGGGTATGATGAGGATTATAACAATAAATAAGAACAACACTTTTTTTCCACCTCTCAGGAGAAGAACACTTAATGGATGACAGAGAAAGATACATAATAAATATAATGCTTTGAACTGGCAGGTACTAAAAGTGAAGAATAAAAATTACCATCAGACCAGGGCTTTGGCACCAACTGATCATGAAATAAGGAAAAAAAGGAAAATGTAGAGAAATTTTTCATAAAGTTAAATATTTAATTAAAAGAACTTGAAGTAATTCTAAGGTAAAGATCTTTTCTAATTCTTTTGAGGTGAGCATAATTATTTTATGAAAAGATGGTGATACAGATGGTAACATGGGAACATCTGGGGTAGAATCAATCTCTTTCTTTTAATGGACAAAACAGCTAAATATCTGAAATCTGCTGTTTTAAAAGTCAAAAAGAAGCCATTCTGTGCCTGTATTTAAGGATGTGTTCCTGAGGGAGGTAGCTTTGAGGTGGGTCTACCTTGAGTGTACTGCTCAGCATTCTATCTGATTTTCTTTGCTGCTGCCCACAGTTCAAAACTAAAATGATGTTGATAGCAGAACAGATGTTGAATGGATCAATCCAGTCACCTTAACATTCTGAGAATATTGAAAATCTTCTTTACAATCAAGAGATGTAACCTTTGTACATATTGTAGTACTAAAGTTTGTTTTGTTGAAAGAAAAATCAAGGAGAAATGTAAACAGTGAATATAAGAACCCCTAAGTTTTCCCTAAAACTTGAAGTCAGCAAATAGCTACAGTTGAGCCTCAACAACAATAACAACAAAGCTGCTGCTGCTGCTGCTAAGTCGCTTCAGTCGTGTCCGACTCTGTGCGACCCCATAGACGGCAGCCCACCAGGCTCCTCTGTCCATGGGATTCTCCAGGCAAGAACACTGGAGTGGGTTGCCATTTCCTCCTCCAATGCATGAAAGTGAAAAGTCAAAGTGAAGTCGCTCAGTCGTGTCCGACTCTTAGCGACCCCTGGACTGCAGCCGTCCATGGGATTTTCCAGGCAAGAGTACTAAAGTGGGGTGCCATAAGCATTGCCATAACCTCAACTTCTAGGTTCACTTGTTCCAATTTAACTTATTAACAGAAACTAACCAGATCTCTCAGTAGTAACTCCATATTCCCAGGAGATCATCTGCAAAGTCAACATGAAATAGGTATCATCCCTGGTCAGATTCATTCCATTCTGGGAAGAAGAAGGGGAAAAGGATCATGGATTTATATAAAATAATAATCATATGTCAGATAGTCTCTTAAAAAGTGGTACTTGTATTAATATTACTTAGTTACATTGGAGAATTAGTATTATATTTATTATTTAATCCACTCAGCAATTCAGTGAGGAAGTATTATAATTATCATCTTCAATTCGGAAAAAGGAAACTAAGACTCACTAAGACTAAGATCTTTTTTCAAGATCATACAACACTTAAATACAGCTTATATGGGAACTTGGCCATGGAACCAAAGTTTATGTGGCATGACTCCTGGGCTCTCATGCCTGTGGATCAGAGGGCAGTTCTCTCCAAAAAGGGATCATTGTGAGCTGCAGAGTAAATATATGAAAGACATTCTAACTGTAATCACCAAAGGATTCAATCATCCATGTGTCAGGAAGAGTTTTATTTTTTCAAAGCAACTACAAATGGAAATTTAATTTTTAGAATGTGCAATTAGGATATGAATACAGTTAGAGCATAGTATCAATCTTGTTCTAATTTTGATCCAGTTATGTAAATATGTTCTACCTGACAGATAAAAAATAAATTACTCAGTATTAAAATAGGAGTAGGATAATTGTCATGCTGAATTCTTTCCTATTGAAACTACAATATTTCATAATCTTAAAATTAAGAAAGACAATAACAATTTACAGGGATTTTAGCTTCCATACTTAAATGAATACTGCTTATTTGGACATTGAAGTATATCTAGCATACCAGTTATAAATATCAAGTCATTTTAAATACCATAAGATAATGCAGAGTTATTACTGTGATAAAAGCATTCAAGATGAGCTAAAAAAATACATGTTATTTAAAAAGATAAATTGGGATAAATGTATATATTGGTGGCAAGTTATCTTGATCCAAGAAAATAATATAAGAAAGTAGGATTTGCTATGGAAAAATCTATGATGTATCTCAGTGTCTTAAATGAATATCCAAGAAAAAATAATAAATAAAGATGGAAGAGGCCAATTATTTTCTTCTATATAAATATGAAGTAGGTTGAAAAGTAGATTAAATACACATAAGACCATATAAAGCAGTAATATTTGCCATAAAATAGGGAGAAGAATAAGAATATTCAGAAGGAAAATAAAATCAAGGTTAGAAAAAAGTAGAATCCTCTCTATATATTTATTAACTATTCAAATAAACATATTGAGTATTTCAGATGAGAGGTAGCAGAACTAAAAATACAGTTTCACTGAAATTAGTAGATAAATGTTTTAGTTATAAAAATGAAATTAATTTGATCATGAAAATATTTTTATAAATATATTAAAAGACTTGGATAAACTTAAATAGTATGAAAATTGCACTTATTTTTGGTTAATCTGAAAGAGCATAGAGAGATTTTAATCCAGTGGAATTTGGAAATAGAAGACAGCCCTATTTTTTTTACCCTAAAAAGATGATAGATTCCCCTTTTCCAGGGATGCAGGTCTAAAGATCTTGGCCTGCTGATCCTACAGGTATCTCAGATCAGATGTGTCCCCCACTCATCTTTTTCCTCCAACAAGACCCACATAACTTTTAGGGTCCTCTCCTTTCTGTTTCTGTAGCAATTTCCTCCTTGCCTCTATTACCCTGCCACTAGTCCTTGTTCAGAGAAGGTAACGGCAAGCCACTCCAGTATTCTTGCCTAGAAAATCCCATGGATGGAGGAGCCTGGTAGGCTGCAGTCCATGGGGTCGTGAAGAGTCAGACACAAGTGAGTGACTTCACTTTCACTTTTCACTTTCCTGCACTGGAGAAGGAAATGGCAACCCACTCCAGTGTTCTTGCCTGGAGAATCCCAGGGACGGGGGAGCCTGGTGGGCTGCCATCTATGGGGTCGCACAGAGTCGGACACGATTGAAGCAACTTAGCAGTAGCAGCAGTCCTTGTTACTAAAATCAAACCTGAGTCATGTTCTGCTAAAGCATATCGAATGGCTCTCCAGACCTTTGGATACTTTGCACACTACTTTTATGCTATGGATAACTGTCTACAATTCAACTCTTCTCTACTTCTCAAGAAGTCCGTTCCATAGTCCCATTTAAAGCTATGCTTCTTTAACTCTGGTCTAACTGCAGTTTCTGAATATTTCAGGTATCATATACCTCTATATTATCTTGCCTCTGTTTCATCTACCTAGAATGTCATTCCTCAATCTGTCTAAAAACAGTTCTAAATCCTTTGAGAAGATATCTCCTAATCATTCTAGGCAAACTTAACATCTTTGAGCCTCTAAGATATTCTGAACATGCTTTTATTATACTAAACACTTTATTGCCTAATGTTTTATTGTACCATACAATTTACGAGTCTTTCTTTCCCATAATAAACTCTGAGTTTCTTAAGGAAAACACAGATATTTATTTCATCTTTCTGTCTCCAACACCTGATGTTGTGTTACCCATGTTGTGGCTGCCCCATGTCCTAGATAAACTAGAAAAGACAGAGACATTCCAGAGTATAATGACCTGTGAAGCTTTATTGTCTTCCTGAAGTTATGACTCTATCTTAGCAAGCAGTAAACGAACTCCTATAGCTATCTCAAAGGTATATATTTTGACATAAGTTTTGTTAGGGAAAATCTTCCTTCTCTCTTTTTATTTATAGTTTGCTTTTGGATATTTGCCTTTACATATTGACAATTCTGTCACCTTGAATAATGATAATTTTTTCCCATTATTTGTCTTGTCTTACCACTTGGGATATGACCTTTAAAATAATATTGAATAGTAGCAGTCATATTGTGCATCCTTGATGTACAGCTGATTTTCAGAAGAGTATTTCTGACATTTCCATTAGTAGTGTGTGGATGACTCAGACTAAGGGGGTTCCCATTTATTATTAGTTAGCTAGCAGTTGTTATCATTAATGAGCATTGAAGTTAATCAAATGCTTTTCATATATTTTGAGCTAATAGTAGCAGTGATAACTCTAATTCTTTAATAGTTGTATACTATTCTTTTATGTGCACATGTCATTACTTATATCAAAATTCCTTATTGAAGGGCTTTTACCTCTCTTTTTTTCTATTAAAAAAGCTGCAGTTAACATTATTATATATGTTGTTGGGCTTCCCTGGTGGCTCAGTGGTAAAGAACCCACCTGCCAATGCAGAAGATGTGGGTTTGATTCACGGGTTGGGAAGATCCCCTGGAGGAGGAAATGGCAACCACTCCAGTATTCTTGCCTGGGAAATCCCATGGACAGAGGAGCCTGGCAGGCTATAATCCATGGGGTTGCAAAAGTGTTGGACACAACTTAGAGACTAAACAATAACATATGTCGTTATGCACTGGTGATTTAATTTCTATTATATGATTTTCTGGGAAATAGATTCCTGGAAACTTGTAAAGGTATATTTGGTTCTTTTTCAGTAAACTTTTAATAACACACACACACACACACTGATGGTGCACAGGTTGTAAGTGCGTACCACATAGTTTAAGATACAGAAGATTAGCAGTACTTTATAGCTGGAAAATACATAGACTCAGATGTAAAAATATTTGCATCCTTCTCATTGTGTGATAACTTGATTGTATTTCCACACTTTATCCAATCCATAATCGAAAATTTGAGCTGTTTACAGTTTAGGGTTATTACCAATGATACAGTTACACATTCTTCTACATATCTTTTGGTGAACACCTACATATAAATGGAATCAGTGTGTCATAGGATGTGCATTTATTCCACTTAATGGTAAACATCTACAAAGTTTATCTAAAGTTGTACTAATTTACAATCCCAGTTGTAGGATATGAAAGTTTCTATTGTGCCGCATTCTTCAGTTCAGTTCAGTTGCTCAGTCGTGTCCGACTCTTTGCGACCCCATGAATCACAGCACGCCAGGCCTCCCTGTCCATCACCAACTCCCGGAGTTCACTCAGACTCACGTCCATTGAGTCAGTGATGCCATCCAGCCATCTCATCCTCTGTTGTCCCCTTCTCCTCCTGCCCCCAATCCCTCCCAGCATCAGAGTCTTTTCCAATGAGTCAACTCTTCGCATGAGGTGGCCAAAGTACTGGAGTTTCAGCTTCAGCATCATTCCCTCGAAAGAAATCCCAGGGCTGATCTCCTTCAGAATGGACTGGTTGGATCTCCTTGCAGTCCAAGGGACTTGCAAGAGTCTTCTCCAACACCACAGTCCAAAAGCATCAATTCTTCAGCGCTCAGCCTTCTTCACAGTCCAACTCTCACATCCATACATGACCACAGGAAAAACCATAGCCTTGACTAGACGGACCTTTGTTGGCAAAG
>NW_011494902.1:6502152-6506940 GCF_000754665.1 Bison bison bison | reverse complement strand
AAGTGATGGGACCAGATGCCATGATCTTCGTTTTCTGAATGTTGAGCTTTAAGTCAACTTTTTCACTCTCCTCTTTCACTTTCATCAAGAGGCTTTTGAGTTCCTCTTCACTTTCTGCCATAAGGGTGGTGTTATCTGCATATCTGAGGTTATTCTTACTATTACCTAATCTTATCTTTTTATTTTTATTTTAGCCATTTGGCAAATGTGTAGTGATTTCTAGTTGTGATTTAATTGCAATATGTTGAGGACTGATGAAATTTAGCACTTTTTCATTTACCGGCCATTTGAGTATTCTCTTTTGCCACTTGCATTCTTCAGGTCTTTTGTTTATTTTCCTAATATGTTGTTTTCTTTTTATTGACTCATAATAGTTTTTCATATATTCTAGTACATATATATCTTCTACTTCTTGCTTTATGTTTTGGTATCTTGTAGTGGTATCTTTTGGTGAGTAGATAACTTTAAATTTTAATGTAGTTCATTTATCAGTCTTTCATTTCGTGGTTATGTTTTTATGTCCAGTATAAGAAATCTTTGCCAATCGGAAACTTATTAAAGTTTTCTAACATATCTTCTTTCAGAAGTTTTATTGCTTCATCTATTACATTTGAATTTATAGTCCTTCTGGAATTGATTTTTGGATATGGTGTGAGGTACGTGTCAAGATTAAATATTTTTCTATGTGGCTATCCAGTTGACTCAGCTTCAGTTATTGAAAAGATGACTCTTCCTACACTGTATTACAGAGTCAATTTTGTTGTAAATCAAGTGACCATACATATAGAAAGAGGCTTTTTGTGTGTGTTCTCTATTTTATTCCTTTGATTTATTGGTCTGTCTTGCACCAACACTGCATGGTCTTAATTGGGGTAACTTTATGGTTAGTTTTGATATCTGATAATAAAATTCCTCCAACTTTTTCTTCTACAGATTTATCTTGTTTATTCTTGGTCCATTGCTTTCTTATATATGTTTAAGAACCAGCTTGTGCTACACACACACACACACACACACACACACACACACACTGAGATTTCATTTAATTTATAGATCAATTCAGAGATAATTGGTATAAAGCTCCATTTACGTAGCAGGCCACTTTAATTTATCTCAAAAATGTTTTGTAATTTTTCTGTGTGTATGTCTTAGCTTCAGTTTTACTCTGTGATATCTGATCATTCTTGGTACTAATGAAAATGATGTCCTTTTTAAGAAAACATGGGTTTATAATTTTATCTGTTACTACATAGTAATATATGTTTGTTTATATATTGTCATATCTAGAGACCTTGTTAAGTTCTTTTAAAATAATATTTTGAATTCTCTACATATACAATGTCATACTTGAATTATGACCAATTTGTTATTTTTTTCTAAACTTTATGTATTTTCTTATTTTCCCCCCTTGCTTTATGGTAGAAGAGAGGGCTTTTTGCAATGCTAAAATGTTGGGAAGAGGCAGAGATAGTGGACCTCTACATTTAGTTTTTCATCTCATGAGGATATCTCAATAGTTAACTGTTAAGTAGAATGTTTGTTATAGAAACATTTAAATATATTTTAATTGAGACAGAGTCTATATACAATGAAGTGCATAAATATTAGGTTTTCAGACTAAGGTTTGCATATATTTATATATACTTTTGGAATAACCACTGGATTAACTAAAAGAGAACACTGCAATATCTCAGAAAGCTCAGATGTGCCCCTCTCCCCTTCCTCACCAGTGCCTCTGGCCTAGTGACTGAACCCAGCTGGTGTTAAATGGGTAAGGGAGCTCCTTGATGAAATTATGAATCTTTTTTTTTTTTTTTTTTGAGCATAGAGCGTAGTGCAGAAAGGTGAAGGTTAAATCTTCTGGGACATAAGGTAAACATGCATCCTTTCTCTTTGAGTTACCTTTCCTCTTTCTGGAATCTGAAACACTGCTCTTTGCTCTTTTGTGTGACTGACTATGACTAAACTGAAATAACAATAAAAAATGTATGTTGAAATTTTGATATTAGTTAACTTATGGATAGTCACAAAGGCAATTGACCACTCTATAACATTAAGAAAAAAAGATAAACTTTAAAAATAAACACTTTTAAAAGTCATCAAAGAGCTATGGGCACAAAGAAGTTTAAATAAAATAATTTTAGAAAGATATTAGGCCATCAGCAATGAGCAAAGATCAGCAGCATTATCTACATCTCAATGCAATAATTGGATGGGAAAATAAGACCATTACAGGCAAAAAATGTAAAGGAGAAAGGAGATTCACTGAGATTTTACTACTGCAGATCAACTGACTGCTTACCAATTCTCCACGTAAAGCATTTCTAGGGGTCCTAGAAAATTGAAGGCTGGTTAGAAAATAAAAAGAAGTTGCTTAATTCATGTTTGATTAAATTTCAAAGCACCTTTGGAAAGCAGGGCTTGATCTTACTGTGGAGAACAAGAACACAAATTACCTAAACTAACTAATTAAAGTTCCTAGCTGCATAACAAAGGAACAAAACAAGTCCTTTATGGAAGGATTTCTGTCCACTTGAATCTCTCCTGCTATTTTATACCTAAAGTACAGTGCATACACAAGCATCTAAAAAATGTGCAAAGTAGCAGAATACTGTAACTTACAAAGTCAAAAGGGAAAAAGAAGCAAAACCATACCTGACACAGCTATAGGAATTAACAAAAAAATATTATTAACAAAAATTTAGAGGAAAAGAGATGAAATGGTATAAAGTTGAAGAATTTAAGCATAGAAAGAAAACTAAAAAATGTAAATTCTAGAATTAAAATAAATGAGTATTCCTTTGGCTTAAAAGTAGACTGGACACACACACAAAAGAATTATTAACTTAAAAGAAGGTCATTTGGAATTATCTAAAAGTGAATCACAGAAAATTAAATAATAATTGCAATAGAGGATCAGAGCCCTTTAAGAGATTGTAAAATGTTCTTATATATGTTTAGTAATAAATAGTTAAAAATAAAATTGTAAAATAATACAATTGCAACCCTCCAAAACATGATATAAGGGCTTCCCTGGTGGCTGCTGCTGCTGCTAAGTCACTTAAGTCTTGGCTGATTCTTTGCGACCCCATAGACGGCAGCCCACCAGGCTCCCCCGTCCCTGGGATTCTCCAGGCAGGAACACTGGAGTGGGTTGCCATTTCCTTATCCTCCCTGGTGGCTAGGGGCAGAAAAATATGCCTGCAATGCTGGAGATGTGGGTTCAATCCCTGGGTTGGGAAAATTCCCTGGAGAAGGAAGTGGCAACCCACTGTAGTATTCTTGCCTAGGAAATCCCATGGACAGAGATGCTTAGTGGGCTATAGGCCATGCAGTCACAAAGAGTTGGATATAACTGAGCAAATAAACAACAACAAAATATAGCTAATAATTTTAAAGAACTATGTGTAAGGCTAATACATTGAAAACTGAAAGAAATTAAAGATCTAAATATCTATTTATAAGCAGATAAATATATATAAATATATATTATACATTTATAAATAAATAGATAAACTATGTCATAAATTACAAGTCTGAATATTGAGATGCCATTTCTCCTGAAGTT
Source organism: Bison bison bison (assembly GCF_000754665.1). NCBI lineage: Eukaryota > Metazoa > Chordata > Mammalia > Artiodactyla > Bovidae > Bison > Bison bison. Next base: position 6,503,372 of record NW_011494902.1, on the reverse strand, counting down.
GATCAATTCAGTTCAGTCACTCATTTGTTTCTGACTCTTGGCTACCCCATGACTCTTGCTACCCCAGGCAGCACACCAGGCTTCCCTGTTCATCACCAACTCCTGAAGCTTGCTCAAACTCATCTCCATCAAGCTGGTGATGCCATCCAACCATCTCATTCTCTGTCCTACCCTTCTCCTCCCAGCATCAGGGTCTTTTCCAATGAGCTAGTTCTTCACATCAGGTGGCCAAACTATTGGAGCTTCAGTGTCAGTCCTTCCAGTCAATATGCAGGACTGATTTCCTTTAGGATTAACTGGTTGGATCTCCTTGCAGTCCAAGGGACTCTAAAGAGTCTTCTCCAACATCACAGTTTAAAAGCATCAATTCTTTGGTGCTCAGCTTTCTTTATGGTCCAACTGTCACATCCATGCTGTTGAAGCCTAGCTTGGAGAATTTTGAACATTGCTAGCATGTGAAATGAGTGTGGTTGTGTGGTAGTTTGAACATTATTCAGCATTGCCTTTCTATGGGATTGGAATGAAAACTGACTTTTTCCAGTCCTGTGGCCACTGCTGAGTTTTCCAAATTTGCTTGCATATAGAGTGCAGCACTTTCACAGCATCATCTTTCAGGATTTGAAATAGCTCAACTGGAATTCCATCACCTCCACTAGCTTTGTTCACAGTGATGCTTCCTAAGGCCCACTTGACTTCACATTCCAGGATGCCTGACTCTAGGTGAGTGATCACACCATTGTGATTATCTGGGTCATTAAGATTTTTTTGGTATAGTTTTTCTGTGTATACTTGCCACGTTTTCTTAATATCTTCTGCTTCTGTTAGATCCTTATTGTTTTTGTCCTTTACTATGCTCATCTTTGCATAAAATGTCCCTTTGTTATCTCTAATTTTCTTGGAGATCTCTAGTCTTTCCCATTCTATCATTTTCCTCTATTTCTTTGCATTGATCACTTAGGAAGTCTTTCTTACCTCTCCTTGCTATTCTTTGGAACTCTGCATTCAGATGGATATATTTTTCCTTTTCTGCTTTGCCTTTGACTTCTTGTCTTTTCTCAGCTATTTGTAAGGCCTCCTCAGACAACCATTTTGCCTTTATGCATATCTTTTTCTTTGGGATGGTTTTGATCACCACCTCTTGTATAATGTTATGAACCTCTGTCCATAGTTCTTCAGGTACTCTGTGGATCAGATCTAATCCCTTGAATCTATTTGTCTAG
>NW_011494902.1:6499181-6501877 GCF_000754665.1 Bison bison bison | reverse complement strand
GCTCAGTCGTGTCCGACTCTTAGCGACCCCATGGACTGCAGCCTACCAGGCTCCTCCATCCATGGGATTTTCCAGGCAAGAGTACTGGAGTGGGGTGCCATCGCCTTCTCCGATATACTATGCACTAATATACAATTAGTGAAATAACTATAATATATAATATGTTATATATTATATAATTGTAGAACATAATACATTTTAAGAATATAACTTATATGCATAAATCTGGGGAAAGAAAAGCCAAGGCTCTCTTGAAAAATAAAAATTAAGATGGATGACTGATGTACCATATTTCAAGACTTAGAGTAAAGCTATTAATTGAGCCAATTGGATATTAGTATAGAGATACATGAACAGATCAACAAAACCAAAAAGAAAGCCTATAGATGAACCCCTATATATAATTACTTGATTTTGACAAGGGCATCAGTAAACAATTCAATAGCATAAGGGAGGGTTATTTAATTTAAAAATTATTAGGGTCCTCCAGAGAAGTAGAATCAGTAGGTGAGATGACGGATAAAGAAGAACGAATTATAAAAGGAATTGGTTCACACAGTTATGGGGACTAAGTCCCACAGTCTGCTCCATCTGCAAGTTGGAGAACCAGGAAAGCCAGTAGTATAATTCAGTTTGAGTTGAGGGGCTGGGGTTGGGGGCGATGTGTTAGATCTAGGGTCCAAAAGTCCGAGAACCAGAGGCTCCAAGGTCTGAGGACAGGAAAGGATGAATGTCCTAGCTTAAGAAAAGAGAGAAGGAACTCACTGTTCCTCACTCTTTTGTTCTATTTTGGCCCTCAGTGGATTGGGCAATGCCCACTTTGGTGAGAGTTGATGTCCTTACTCAGTTTACTGAAGCAAGTGCTAATCTCTTCTAGAAACATCCTCATAGATTCACCCAGAAATGCTGTTTTCCCAGCTACCTGGGTCTCTCTAAACCCATTCAAACTGACACATTAGGTTAATCATCACAATAAATACTGCTGGAGAAACCAAATATCCAAACTGAAGAGTGCTTACAAAATCAGTTACTGTTGACCCCCTCATTCTTACCCCTTACACTAAAATTAATTTAAAAAATGAATCATAAACCTAAATGTAAAAGCTAATAGTTTAAAGCTTCTAGAAGGAAATATAGACAAATCTCTTGGTGTAGGCAAATATTTCTTAATTAGAATAGAAAAGACACTATTAAATATTTTGAAAAAATTGACTTTTAAAAATAAAATCTTCTAAATACCAAAGATAAAGATAAGGAAGTAAAGAGACAAACCACAGACTTGGAAACTATATTTATAAAAGTATATCTGGTAAACGATTCATATACAGAAAAATAAAGAAACCCTACAAATCAATAATAAAATGACATGTAACTCTTTCTTCAAATGAACAAAAAACTTTGAATGAACACTGCAGAAAATGAGATCCTATGACCACAAAATATATGAAAAGGTTTTCAATGCTATGGCTAATGCAAATCACACTCAATGAAATTTTAGAATGAAAAACAAGCAAAAACAAAAACTGTACATATCAGATCAGCTAACATTAGGAAGACTGGAAACTCCAAGTATTTGTGAGGATATAGAGCCTCTGAACTTGGAGAAGGCAATGGCAACCCACTCCAGTACTATTGCCTGGAAAATCCCATGGACGGAGGAGCCTGGTATGCTGTAGTTCATGAGGTTGCTAAGAGTCGGACAAGACTGAGTGACTTCACTTTCACTTTTCACTTTTCACTTTCCTGCATTGGAGAAGGAAATGGCAACCCACTCCAGTGTTCTTGCCTGGAGAATCCCAGGGACGGGGGAGCCTGGTGGGCTGCCATCTATGGGGTCGCACAGAGTCGGACACGACTGAAGCGACTTAGCAGCAGCAGAGCCTCTGAAACTCTTGTATTGGGAGTCTAACATAGTACAATCACTTTGGAAAACTGTCTACTACTGTTTCATAAAGATTACTATTATTTGAGCATGTGAACTAGCAATTCTGCTATATAAGACCTTCTTGTACAAGGATGTTCATTAAAATTCAACTTACAAAAATTCATAAGAAACAAATCAAAATTTAAGCAATAGTAAATTTGGTAAATACATTGATTAAACACATTAATTCCCCAGATGCTATGCATAAAGAGGTAAAATTTCTTTGTTGGATGATGTGTTGAAATCCTAATAAGAATCACTCCTGCCCTGCAGTGGACTGAATATTTGTGCCCCACCCCAATGTTGAAGCTTAATCTGCAATGAGATGGTTTTGGGAAGTGATTAGGTCATAACAGTGGAGCCTTTGTGAATGGGATTAGTGCTCTTATAAGAGACACCCCAGAGTACTCCCTATTCCTATTATGCTGAGGTAAAAGCAAAAAGACTTATTATGTCTAGGAAGTGAATTCTCATCATATACTGACTCTGCTAGTCCCTTCATCTTGGGCTTCCTAGAACTGTAAGAAAAATAAATTTCTGTTGTTTTTGAGCTATGCAGTCTATGATATTATGTTATCATATCATATTTATATAGATATGTTATTATGGTAACATGTATAATATGCATATTGACTATGCCAAAGCCTTTGACTGTGTGGATCACAATAAACTGTGGAAAATTCTGAAAGAGATGGGAATACCAGACCACCTGATCTGCCTCTTGAGAAATTTGTATGCAGGTCAGGAAGCAACAGTTAGAACTGGACATGGA
>NW_011494902.1:6484778-6498655 GCF_000754665.1 Bison bison bison | reverse complement strand
TTGGAGAAGACTCTTGAGAGTCCCTTGGTCTGCAAGGAGATCCAACCAGTCCATTCTGAAGGAGATCAGCCCTGGGATTTCTTTGGAAGGAATGATGCTAAAGCTGAAACTCCAATACTTTGGCCACCTCATGCGAAGAGTTGACTCATTGGAAAAGACTCTGATGCTGGGAGGGATTGGGGGCAAGAGGAGAAGGGGACAACAGAGGATGAGATGGCTGGATGGCATCACTGACTCGATGGACATGAGTCTGAGTGAACTCCGGGAGTTGGTGATGGACAGGGAGGCCTGGCGTGTTGCGATTCATGGGGTTGCAAAGAGTTGGACACGACTGAGCGACTGAACTGAACTGATACTCTGCCAAGATAGCCATCAACTTCACTCTCAGACTCATTGTCAACTTTGTTCAAGTCCCTGACTTATCAGTCAACAGGAGACAGTAGAATGGGAAAGAGTAGAGATCTCTTCAAGAAAATTAGAGATAACAAGGGAACATTTTATGCAAAGATGAGCACAAATACACATCCCAGCACTTTAATTTTACAACCAGTTCATGGGGGAGACCATTGCTAGTGTAAGAGAACTTAAATGGACTTACTATATCCTCAGCCTCCTAATTGTTACCATCCATAAACAATTCCACCATTTGAGCCAGCTTCTTACGGTTTATGGAAGCATGTGTTAAGACTGCTGAATTTAGTGAGCCTTTTGTCATACTTCACGTGTCATAAAATGAGTTCCCTTCTTCAAGGTGATATTTTGTGGAACACCTGGTAATTAATGATCATTCTATAAGTTCACTAATGGAGCTGCTGAAAGAAGGAAGGGATAGTAAATCTGACCTCAAGATGTATTTTAATCTCTGTAAGATCAACTTCTTGTTCTGCTTCTGATGAAAGGTCTGTTAGAAGCAATCAGCCATCTAGTGGCTAGCTGGTTTCCTTGGAAATGGTGCCATTTGGAACTCAATGTTCTTCTCTGTTATTAGCAGGTTTCACACACAACAATAATGTAAGTTTTGGTGACATAAAGTACAGGCTATTGAACTATGTACAGCCTCCACCCTGTATGAGGGCCTCATTGCACATGAGCTCACTGAGCAAACATCAGAGTGCCTAGGCAAAGAGTCAGACTTCAGAGAAGGAATCTTGTCCATCTGATTATTGAGAGTATCTGATGTTGCAGATAATGTCTTGTGCATATTTATATAGAATATACTCTGCCAAGATATTCATCAACTTCACTCTCAGACTCATTGTCAACTTTGTTCAAGTCCCTGACTTATCAGTCAACAGGAAACAGTAGAATGGGAAAGAGTAGATATCTCTTCAAGAAAATTAAAGATAACAAGGGAACATTTTATGCAAAGGTGGGCACAAGAAAGAACAGAAATGGTATGAACCTAACAGAAGCAGAAGATATCAAGAAAAGGTGGCAAGAATACACAGAAGAACTATAAAAAAATAATCTTAATGACCCAGATAACCACGATGGTGTGATCACTCACTTAGAGTCAGACATCCTGCAGTCTGAAGTGAAGTGGGCCTTAGGAAACATCACTATGAACATAGCTAATATAGGTGATGGAATTCTAGTTGACTCAAGTCCTAAAAGATGATGCTGTTAAAGTGCTACACTCAATATGCCAGCAAATTTGAAAAACTCAGCAGTGGTCACAGGACTGGAAAAGGTCAGTTTTCATTCCAATCCCAAAGAAGGTCAATGCCAAAGAGCGCTCAAATCACTGCACAACTAACTGCCCTCATTGCACACGACAGCAAAGTAATGCTCAAAATTCTCCAAGCTAGGCTTCAATAGTACATGAACTGAGAACTTCCAGATGTTCAAGCTGGATTTAGAAAAGGCAGAAGAACCAGAGATCAAATTGCCAACATCTGTTGGATCATAGAAAAAACAAGACAATTCCAGAAAAACATCTACTTCTGCTTTATTGACTATGCCAAAGACTTTGACTGTCTGGATCACCACAAACTGTGGAAATTCTTCAAGAGATGGGAATACCAGACCACCTGACCTGCCTCCCGAGAAATCTGTATGCAGGTCAAGAAGCAACAGTTAGTTGCTTTAGGAATTTAGTTAGGAACAACAAACTGGTTCCAAATTGGGAAATGTGTATGTCAAGGCTGTATACTGTCACCCTGCTTATTTAAACTATATGCAGCATATATTATGCTAAATGCCAGCCTGGATGAAGCACAAGCTGGAATCAAGATTGCCGGCAGAAATATCAATAACCTCAGATACACATATGACACCACCCTTATGGCAGAAAGTGAAGAAGAACGGAAGAACCTCATGATGAATGTGAAAGAGGAGAGTGAAAAAGCCAGATTAAAACTCAGCAGTCAAAAAACTAAGATCATGGCATCCAGTCCCATCACTTCATGCAAATAGATGGGGAAACAGTGGAAACAGTGACAAAATTTATTTTCTTGGGCTCCAAAATCACTGTGGATGGTGATTGCATCCATTAAATTAAAAGACACTTGCTCCTTGGAAGAAAGTTTATGACCAACCTAGATAGCATTTTAAAAAGCAGAGACATTACTTTGCCAACAAGGGTCCATCTAGTCAAAGCTATGGTTTTTCCAGTGGTCATGTATGGATGTGAGAGTTGGACTGTATAGAAAGCTGAGCACTGAAGAATTGATGCTTTTGAACTGTGATGTTGGAGAAGACTCGTGAGAGTCCCTTGGACAGCAAGGACATCCAACCAGTCCATCCTAAAGGAAATCAATCCTGGATATTCATTGGAAGGATTGATGCTAAAGCTGAAGCTCCAATAGTTTGACCACCTGATGTGAAGAACTGTTTATTTGGAGAAGACCCTGATGTTGAAAGATTGAAGGCTGGAGAAGAAGGGGACAACACAGGATGAGATGGTTGGATGGCATCATTAACTTGATGGACATTAGTTTGAGTAAACTCTGAAGGTTGGTGATGGACAGGGTAGCCTGGTGTGCTGCAGTCCATGGAGGTTGCAAAAAGCTGAACAAGAATGAGCAACTGAACTGAACTGATGCAGTGTCACATATGAATTGGTGTCAGTCTTCACTATGAGCCATCTCCATCTTATGTAAAGTAGAAAACCAACCCACTAGGAAGATATCTCATTACCACTGTCTCTCTCTTTTCACTATATCCACCTTGGACAGAACACCATAAATTCATCATGAATGCAGATCTTTCCTTTTCCCTTTTCCATCTATAGGTCTTGCAGTATTTTCCATGAGGCTGTAAACTGGATAAGGAAGAGTCAGTGAAGCAAGAATAGGCACTGAAATCTGAACTTCTTGGTGCTTTTTATCCATGTACTCTGGACTTACTAGTGTTGGAATGTGTGTAATTTCCACTTTTGTCCATATAGTATATAGTGCAATGACTGCTGAAAATGTTCCAATTTTATGACTGGTAAATTGTATAATACCAAGTACATAATAAGTGATTTAGATCACCTGCTTGGTACCCTATAGTCAAGTATTCAGTTTCTCCTTGTGCCCAGTCAGCAGAAGCAAGGGCTGCATTTCAAATGGAGTGTAATTGTCAGAAAGAGAAGGCCAGCAGGACATAACTCAACTTCAATGTCCTTAGGGTCTGCACTGTGCTTCTTCTATGGGAGTTTGTCATATGTTTCATTCAGCATCTCTCTTCTGTTTCCAAAACAGTGTGTCTACAAGTCCCGGGTCCCAAGTGACATGGCAGCATGCACTGTATCCCATTCTTGCTGCAGAGACTTTTTGCTTTAAGGCCCCACTCAAAATCAGAAGGCTTCCAGTTAACACAGTACACATCTTGAAACAGTGAGCCAGAATAAGTGATAGTTACCCCTAAATTTAGAGGACCACTGTCATTGGGTCTGTTTTCATTGGTGAGTCAGCAAAGTATAGTCAGCCGTCCTACCTGTGGCCTCTGCATCCACAGAATCCTCTTATACAGAGGGCCAGCTGCATTATAGCTTTTTATATTAGGGACTTGAGCATCCACAGGTCTAGGTATCCAAGGGATACTGGGACCAATCCCCTGCTTATACCAGTGGATGACTGTGTGGCAGGGTTTTGTGATGGTGGTTGGTTGGTTTTTTGTTGTTGTTTTGTGGTGGTGTTTTTTGAAGATATAGAAGATATACCAATGTGTTCAGTGGGTCCAGGAACCTATGTGGTGGGGCACTAAATGTTAATGGGTATTTGGTGCCCACCTCTGGCACACATATGTTCCTTCCTACTTATTAAGTACAAAGAGGAAAATGTTATCAATATAAGGAGCCAGCATAGTTTTTTGGAGGGATATCAGGAAAATCAAACTCACTTTGAAATTTATTATGGATGGAGATTAGGAAGGTTAGTATAACTCAGTGACAAGATAATAATAGTACACTGTTGTCCCAAATATGTGAAGGTTAGTATACCTCAGTGACAAGATAACAATATACTGTTGTCCCAAATACATAAAGACAAACAGCTTCTAATTAACTTTGCACATAATGATAATGGCAGAAATCATCAAGTTGATATCTGTATAATAGGTGCCAAGGAATGTGTTATTTTATTCCAGAAAAATGCCACATTCACAAAAATCACTGAAATTGTCATCACTGAATCATTAAGTTTGTGCTGATGTGTACTAGAATACATCCAGCATGGCACTGGAGTGGTGAGTGGCTGAGAGGAGATACCAAACGTCCAAGGTCAGAGAACTAAAATGGACTGGAGTGGGTGACTTTAACTCAGATGACCATTATATCTACCACTGTGGGCAAGAATCCATTAGAAAAAAATGGAGTAGCCATGATAGTCAACAAGAGTCTGAGATGTAGTACTTTGATACAATCTCAAAAATGACAGAATGACCTCTGTTTGTTTCCAAGGCAAACCATTCAATATCATGGTAATCCAAGTCTATTCCCTGACCAGTAATGCTGAAGAAGCTGAAGTTGAACAGTTCTATGAAGACCTTCAAGACCTTTTAGAACTAACACCCCCCAAAATATGTCCTTTTCATTATAGGGGACTGGAATGCAAAAGTAGGAAGTCAAGAAACACCTGGAGTAGCAGGCAAATTTGGCCTTGGAGTTCAGAATGAATCAGTAAAGAAAAGAAGAGTGAAATCGCTCAGGCATGTCCTACTCTTTGCAACCCCCTGGACTGTAGCCTACCAGGTTCCTCCGTCCTAGGGATTTTCAAGGCAAGAATACTGGAGTGGGTTTGCATTTCCTTTTCCAGGAGATCTTCCCAACCCAGGGGTTGAACCTGGGTCTCCCACATTGTAGGCAGATGCTTTACTGTCTGAGCCACCAGAGAAGTCAATGAAGCAGGGCAAAGGCTAATAGAGTTTTGCCAAGAAAATGCACTGGTCATAATGAACACCCTCTTCCAACAACACAAGAGAAGACTCTGCACAAGGACATCACCAGATGGTCAACACTGAAATCAGATTGATTATATTCTTTGCTGCCAAAGATGGAGAAGCTCTATACAGTCAGCAAAAACAAGACTGGGATCTGACTGCGGCTCAGATCATGAACTCCTTATTGCCAAATTCAGACTTAAATTGAAGAAAGTAGGGAAAACCACCAGACCTTTCAGGTATGACCTAAATCAAATCCCTAACGATTATACAATGGAGGTGAGAAATAGATTTAAGGGACTAGATCTGATAGAGTGCCTGATGAACTATGGACAGAGGTTCATGACATTGTATAGGAGACAGGGATCAAGACCATCCCCATGGAAAAGAAATGCAAAAAAGCAAAATGGCTGTCTGAGGAGGCCTTACAAATAGCTGTGAAAAGAAGAGAAACAAAAAGAAAAGGAGAAAAGGAAAGATACATCCATTTGGAATGCAGAATTCCAAAGAATAGCAAGGAGAGATAAGAAAGCCTTTCTCAGTGATCAATGCAAAGAAATAGAGGAAAACAACAGAATGGGAAAGACTAGAGATCTCTTCAAGAAAATTAGATATACAAAGAACATTTCATGCAAAGATATGCACAATAAAGGACAGAAATGATATGGACCTAACAGAAGCAGAAGATATTAAGAAGAGATGGCAAGAATACACAGAACTATACAAAAAAGATCTTCATGATCTAGATAATCATGATGGTGTGATCATTCACCTAGAGCCAGATATCCTGGAATGAGAAGTCAAGAGGGCCTTAGGAAGCATCACTATGAGCAAAGCTAGTGGAGGTAATGGAATTCCAGTTGAGCTATTTCAAATCCTGAAAGATGATGCTGTGAAAGTGCTGCACTCAATATGCCAGCAAATTTGCAAAACTCAGCAGTGACCACAGGACTGGAAAAGAACAGTTTTCATTCCAATCCCAAAGAAAGGCAATGCCAAAGAGTGCTCAAACTACTGCATAATTGCACTCATCTCACATGCTAGTAAAGCAGTGCTCAAAATTCTCGAAGCCAGGCTTCAGCAATACGTGAACCGTGAACTTCCAGATGTTCCAGCTAGTTTTAGAAAAGGCAAAGGAAGCAGAGATCAAATTGCCAACATCTGCTGGATCATCAAAAAAGCAAGAGAGTTCCAGAAAAACATCTATTTCTGCTTTATTGACTATGCCAAAGCCTTTGACTGTGTGGATCACAATAAACTGTGGAAAATTCTGAAAGAGATGGGAATACCAGACCACCTGACCTGCCTCTTGATAAACCTGTATGTAGGTCAGGAAGCAACAGTTAGAACTGGACATGGAACAACAGACTGGTTTCAAATAGGAAAAGGAGTAGGTCATGGCTGTATATTGTCACCCTGCTTATTTAACGTATATGCAGAGTACATCATGAGAAACGCTGGTCTGGAAGAAGCACAAGCTGGAATCAAGATTGCCGGGAGAAATATCAATAACCTCAGATATGTAGATGACACCACCCTTATGGCAGAAAGTGAAGAGGAACTAAAAAGCCTCTTGATGAAAGTAAAAGAGGAGAATGAATAAGTTGGCTTAAAGCCCAACATTTAGAAAACTAAGATTATGGCATCTGGTCCCATTACTCATGGGAAATAGATGGGGAAATAATGGAAACAGTGACAGACTTTATTTTTGGGGGCTCCAAAATCACTGTAGATGGTGATTGCTGCCATGAAATTAAAAGACACTTACTTCTTGGAAGGAAAGTTATTACCAACCTAGACAGCATAATAAAAAGCAGAGACACTACTTTGCCAGCTAGGTCTGTCTAGGCAAGGCTATGGTTTTTCCAGTAGTTATATATGGATGTGAGAATTGGACTATAAAAAAAAGCTGATCACCAAAGAATTGAACTGTGGTGTTGGAGAAGATTCTTGAGAGTCTCTTGGACTGAAAGGAGATCCAACCATCTATCCTAAAGGAAATCACTCCTGGGTGTTCATTGGAAGGACAGATGTTGAAGCTGAAACTCCAATACTTTGGCCACCTGATGCGAAGAACTGACTCATTTCAAAGACCCTGATGCTGGGAAGATTGAAGGCCGGAGGAGAAGGGGACGACAGAGGATGAGATGGTTGGATGTCATCATTGACTCATTGGACATGAGTTTGAGTAAATTCCGGGAATTGGTGACAGACAGGGAGGCCTGGCATGCTGTAGTCCATGGGGTCACAAAGAGTAGGACAAGACTGAGCAGTTGCACTGAACTGATACTAGAAGAATGTGATGGCTTTTGCACTCTTCAGACAAAAGGGAATAAGGGATTTTCATTACATGGGATGGAAAATCATTTTCTGAGGACTACTGATTTAGAACACTGATGACTTACCTGGACCGAAGAACAAAATCTATTATAGTAGTTAAGGTTCTCACAATATGATGCCAAGGCTAGAAGCATTGCTATCACTTAAAACTTTAACTTGCAGATCAATGGGCTCCATCAAAGACTCATTGAGGAAGATAAGTTGGAGGTGGTATCCAGCAATCTGTGTTTTTACAATCCTCTAGGTGACTATAGAGTTTGATAATTTTTGAAAACTACTGTTCTCTACTTGTTATTTCTATGTATGTGTGCACTCAGTTGTGTCCGACACTTTGTAGTCTCAGGGACTATAGCCCACCAGGCTCCTCTGTCCAAGGATTTTCTAGGCAGTAATACTTAAGTGGGTCACCATTTCCTGTTCCAGGGGATCTTCCCATCCTAGGGATCCAATCCACTTCTGTATTGCAGGAAGAGTCTTTACCACTAGCGCCACCTGGGAAGCTCCAAGAATTAAAACTTGGTTATATCTATATCAGCCTGGTGGCTCAGATGGTAAAGCATCTGCCTGCAGTGTGGGAGACCTGGGTTCCATCCCTGAGCTGGGAAGATTCCCTGGAGAAGGAAATGGAAATCCACTCCAGTACTCTTGCTTGGAAAATCCCATGGATGGAGGAGCCTGGTAGGCTACAGTCCATGTGGTCACAGAGTTGGACATGACTGAGCGACTTCACTTTCACTTTCATATCTATACCAAGTCTTAAATCTTGGACAGGGTAAATCATCACAGAATGTATTTGAGTTTTCACTGGACTTATTGTGAGATAGATTGGAGTCAGAAGTTTACCTATCACCTGACCTCTGTAAGTACCCTCTGTGATTTATGAAACATATTAATGTTTTCAGTACCTCAGGATTAGCACTAATATTAAATACTAGCCAATATATAATCATACTCAGAAGGTCTGTGCATTGCCATTTTTGTAGTACACAAAGATATTGGGAAATGATCACAGGTATCTCTGGAGAACGTTCAATCAGTATATTACTGCTGGAGAAGACTCTTGTGAGTCCCTTGGACTGCAAGGAGATCCAACCAGTCCATCCTAAAGGAGACCAGTCCTGGGTGTTCATTGGAAGGACTGATGCTGAGGCTGAAACTCCAATACTTTGGCCACCTGATGCGAAGAGTTGACTCATTGGAAAAGACCCTGATGCTGGGAGGAATTAGGGGCAGGAGGAGAAGCGGACAACAGAGGATGAGATGGCTGGATGGCATCACCGACTCGATGCACATGAGTTTGAGTGAACTCTGGGAGTTGGTGATGGACAGGGAGGCCTGGCGTGCTGTGATTCATGGTTGCAAAGAGTCAGACACGACTGAGCAACTGAACTGAACTGAACTGACTCTGCTTACATTGTAAGATCTCCTTTTCTACTGAGAGACTCAAATTATCTTAAATTAGTTTAAGTCTGGGACTTCCCCAAGTGCTGCTAGTGGTAAAGAACCTGCCTGCCAATGCAGGAGACATAAGAGACAAGGGCTGGATCCTTGGGTCGGGAAGATCCCCTGGAGAAGGAAATGGCAACCCACTCCAGTATTCTTGCCTAGAGAATCCCATGGACAGAGGAGCCTGGTGGGCTACAGTCATAGGGTCACAAAGAGTCAGACACGACTGAAACAACTTAGCACACATTGTATAAGAGACTACAATTTTCTACTGTAGTTAGATCTGTGTCACTAGACATATAATTTTTCTCCCTGTATTTTCTTTGGAAGGAATGATGCTAAAGCTGAAACTCCAGTACTTTGGCCACCTCATGCGAAGAGTTGACTCATTGGAAAAGACCCTGGTGCTGGGAGGGATTGGGGGCAGGAGGAGAAGGGGACGACAGAGGATGAGATGGCTGGATGGCATCACTGACTGGATGGACGTGAGTCTGAGTGAACTCCGGGAGTTGGTGATGGACAGGGAGACCTGGCGTGCTGCAATTCATGGGGTCGCAAAGAGTCGGACACAACTGAGCGACTGATCTGATCTGATATAAAGCAATGCATTAGTAAATTTTCAGTCTTTTTTATTGAGGTATAGCTGATTTAAAATATGTGTTAGTTTCAGGTGTACAGCATTCAGTATTTTTGCAGATTATACTCCATTATAGGTTATTACAAGATATTGGGCATAATTCCCTCTGCTATACAGTAAATTCTTGCTGTTTATTTAAATATTTTATGTATAGTGTTTTGTATCTATTAATCCCATAGCCCTGATTTGTCCCTCCTCTCCTCCCTCTCCCTTTTGGTGATCATGAGTTTGTTTTCTAGGTCTGTGAATCAGTTTGTTTTATATAAACACACTCATTTGTATTGTTTTTTAGAATCCACATATGTGCTATCATATAGTATTTGCCTTTCTCTGCAATTCAATGAGCACAGTGTTCTCTAGATCCATACACCTTGCTGCAATTGTTAGTATTTTATTTCATGGCTGAGAAAATTGCATTTATACACGTGTGTGTGTTTGTGTGTGCGTGTGTGTGTATCCACATCTTAAGACAGTCTTATGTTGATGGGCACTTGCATTGCTTGTGCGTCTTGGCTACTATAAATAGTGCTACTATGAACATTAAGATGCATGTATCTTAAATTAGTGTTTTCATTTTTCTAGGATATATATGCGGGAGTGGAATTGCTGGATCATATGGTAGTTGTGTTTTTAGTTTTTTGAGGAACCTCCATACTGCTTTCAATAGTGGCTGCTCCAATTTATATTCCCATCAACAGTATATGAGGGTTCCTTTTTTCCCACATCCTCTCTAACACTGTTATTTGTAGACTTTTTTTTTTTTTTAATCTGACATGTGCTAGGTGATATCTCATTGTGGTTTTGATTTGCATTTCTCCATTAATTTGTGATGTTGAGCATCTAGTCACATGCCTGTTAGCCATGTGTATATCTTCTTCAGAGAAATGTCAAAAAATCGGATTTTTTTTTAATATTGAGTTGTATGAGCTATTTGTATATATTGGTTGCATCGTTTGCAAATATTTTCTCCCACTCTATAGGTTGTCTTTTCATTTTGTTGGTTTCCTTGCTGTGCAAAAGCTTTTAAATTTGATTAGGTCTCGTTTCTTTATTTTGCTTTCATTTCTTTTGCCGCAGGGGACTGATCCAAGAAAATACTACTATGATTTGTGTCAAAGAGTGTTCTTCCTATGTTCTCTTCTAGGATTTCATGGTTTCCTGTCTTATATTTAAGTCTTTAATCCATTTTGTGCTTGTTTTTGTATATAGTGTGAGAGAATGTTTTATTTTCATTGCTTTACACATGGCTGTCCAGCTTTCACAGGACCACTTATTGTTAAAGAGATTGTCTTTTATCCGTTGCATATTCTTGCCTCTTTTGTCATAAATTAATTGACCTTAGATGCATAGGTATATTTCTTGGCTTTCTATCCCATTTCATTGGTCTATATATCTGTTTTTGGCCAATAACACGATATTTGATTACTGTAGTATAGTCTGAAATCTGGGAGGGTTATATTTCCAACTTTGTTCTTTTTTCGCAGGAATACTTTCTCAGGCTTTTGTGGGTCCATATAAATTTTAGAACTATTTGTTCTAGCTCTTTGAGAAATGTCCTGGGTGTTTTGATAGGGCTGGCATTAAATCTGTTGATTGCTTTGGGTGGTATGGCCACTTTAATTATAGTGATCCTTCCAATCCAAGACAATAGGATATCTTTCCATTTCTTTGAATTATCCTTGGTTTCCTTCATCAGTATTTCATAGTTTTCAGAGTATAGGTCTTTAACCTCTTTGGTTTATTTTATTTCTAGGTTTTTTAATTCTTCTTGATGCAATTTTAAACAAGGTTTTTAAATTTTTCTCTTTCTGATAGTTCATTATTAGCATATAGAAAGACAACAGATTTCTGTGTGTTAATTTTGTATACTACAACTTTGAATTCTTTTATTCTATTAGTTTCTGGGTGACGACTTTAGGGTTCTCTATATACAGTACCATGTCATCTTCAAATAATGATAGTTTTACCTTTTCTTTTCCAATTTGGATACCTTTTATTTCTTGTCTGATTGCTCTGGTTAGGACTTCCAATACTATATTAAACAGAAAGTGTCATGAATGGGCAACCTTGTTCATGAATGCTCCATCCTTTGGAGAAGCTAAAGCCTGTGCAGGGCATGAGGTGAGACTTTCTCTCTGCTCCATGTCTGTTGCCACCCTGTCAGGGGTAGGCTCTTCTCCCCAGGTGCTGGAGCAGAAGCCCTGAAGGTCATGCTTGAGTAGATTCTGTTCTTTTTGAGTGCATATTTTGCCCCACAGGAGGACAGTGATGAAGCAAGTGAGGATTGTGCACTCACTGAGGTTCAAATGTGCTGCCTGTGCAGGTATTCACTGCTCTGCTTTGAAGCCCCAGGTGTGTCCCATCCCCTGTTGTGGTGATCCCAGATCTAGCACAAGACTGTGGCATAGGATAGGTGGGGCTGGAACACTCGCTAGGCTGGGGCTGGGGTTCAGGGCATTGTGGCTGAAGGACCAGAAGCAGCTGCACTGCTATCAGAAGTCTGGTTTGCTTCTGTGGTGCTGATTGAGCAAGTGCCAACACTGGCTGCTGCTACCCTACCTACCTTTCCCAGGCCCCTGAGCGCCCCCTGCATTCCTAGATCAAGTCTTCTCCCATGGGGAGAACTGAACTATATTTTGTTGGTATAAAGAACTTCAACGGACATCAATATAATTTTTACTGAGGTATAATTGATACATAAGAGTATACTGGTTTCAGATATACAACATAATGATTCAATATTTGTATATATTACAAAATAATCACCACTATAAGTCTACTTAACATTTGCTATCATACATTTATGATGGGAACATTTAAAATCTACTCTATTAGTGACTTTTAAATGTATCATAAAGTGCTATTAACTATAGTCACCATGCATCACATCCATGTCTTCTTTAGTGAATAACTGTAAGTTTTTACCTTTTGAACTCCTTCACCCAACTTCAGTTTCAGTTCAGTCGCTCAGTCGTGTCCAACTCTTTGCGACCCCATAAATTGTAGCACGCCAGGCCTCCCTGTCCATCACCAACTCCCAGAGTTCACTCAAACTCAGGTCCATCAAGTCGGTGATGCCATCCAGCCATTTCATCCTTTGTCGTCCCCTTCTCCTGCCCCCAATCCCTCCCAGCATCAGTCTTCCAATGAGTCAACTCTTCGCATGAGGTGGCTAAAGTACTAGAGTTTCAGCCTCAGCATCATTCCTTCCAAAGAACACCCAGGACTGATCTCCTTTAGAATGGACTGGTTGGATCTCCTTGCAGTCCAAGGGACTCGCAAGAGTCTTCTCCAACACCACACTTCAAAAGCATCAGCCTTGACTAGACGGACCTCTGTTGGCAAAGTAATGTCTCTGCTTTTTAATATGCTGTCTAGTTTGGTCATAACTTTCCTTCCAAGGAGTAAGCATCTTTTAATTTCATGGCTGCAATCACCATCTGCAGTGATTTTGGAGCCCCCCAAAATAAAGTCTGACACTGTTTCCACTGTTTCCCCATCTATTTCCCATGAAGTGGTGGGACCAGATGCTATGATCTTCGTTTTCTGAATGTTGAGCTTTAAGCCAACTTGTTCACTCTCCTCTTTCATCAAGAGGCTTTTTAGTTCCTCTTCACTTTCTGCCCATAAGGGTGGTGTCATCTGCATATCTGAGGTTATTGATATTTCTCCTGGCAATCTTGATTCCAGCTTGTGCTTCTTCCATCCCAGCATTTCTTATGATGTACTCTGCATATAAGTTAAATAAGCAGGGTGACAATATACAGCCTTGACATACTCCTTTTCCTATTTGGAATCAGTCTGTTGTTCCATGTACAGTTCTAACTGTTGCTTCCTGACCTTCATATAGGTTATAGAGGCAGGTCAGGTGGTCTGGTTTTCCCATCTCTTTCAGAATTTTCCACAGTTTATTGTGATCCACACAGTCAAATGCTTTGGCATAGTCAATAAAGCAGAAATAGATGTTTTTCTGGAACTCTCTTCCTTTTTTTGAAGATCCAGAGGATGTTGGCAATTTGATCTCTGGTTCCTCTGCCTTTTCTAAAACCAGCTTGAACATCTGGAAGTTCATGGTTCACGTATTGCTGAA
>NW_011494902.1:6437718-6484207 GCF_000754665.1 Bison bison bison | reverse complement strand
TTGAAGAGATCTCTAGTCTTTCCCATTCTGTTGTTTTCCTCTATTTCTTTGCATTGATCGCTGAAGAAGGCTTTCTTATCTCTTCTTGCTATTCTTTGGAACTCTGCATTCAGATGTGTATATCTTTCCTTTTCTCCTTTGCTTTTCACTTCTCTTCTTTTCACAGCTATTTGTAAGGCCTCCCTAGACAGCCATTTTGCTTTTTTGCATTTCTTTTCCATGGGGATGGTCTTGATCCCTGTCTCCTGTACAATGTCACAAACCTCTGTCCATAGTTCATCAGGCACTCTATCAGATCTAGTCCCTTAAATCTATTTCCCACTTCCACTGTATAATTATAAGGGATTTGATTTAGGTCATACCTGAATGGTCTACTGGTTTTCCCTACTTTCTTCAATTAAGTCTGAATTTGGCAATAAGGAGTTCATGATCTGAGCCACAGTCAGCTCCAAGTCTCGTTTTTGCTGACTGTATAGAGCTTCTCCATCTTTGGCTGCAAAGAATATAATCAATCTGATTTTGGTATTGGTCATCCGGTGATGGCCATGTGTAGAGTCCTCTCTTGTGTTGTTGGAAGAGGGTGTTTGCTCTGACCAGTGCATTTTCTTGGCAAAACTCTATTAGCCTTTGCCCTGCTTCATTCTGTATTCCAAGGCCAAATTTGCCTGTTACCCCAGGTGTTTCTTGACTTCCTACTTTTGCATTCTAGTTCCCTATAACGTAAAGGACATCCTTTTTGGGTATGAGTTCTAAAAGGTCTTGTAGGTCTTCATAGAACCGTTCAACTTCAGCTTCTTCAGCGTTACTGGTTAGGGCATAGACTTGGATTACTGTGATATTGAATGGTTTGCCTTGGAAACGAACAGAGATCATTCTGTCATTTTTGAGATTGCATCCAAGTACTACATTTTGGATTCTTTTGTTGACCATGATGGCTACTCCATTTCTTCTAAGGGATTCCTACCCAAAGTAGTAGATATAATGGTCTTCTGAGTTAAATTCACCCATTCCAGTCCATTTTAGTTTGCTGATTCCTAGAATGTCAATGTTCACTCTTGCCATCTCCTGTTTGAGCACTTCTAATTTACCTTGATTCATGGACCTAACATTCCGGTTCCTATGCAATATTGCTCTTTACAGCATGAGACGTTGCTTCTATCACCAGTCACATCCACAACTGGGTATTGTTTTTGCTTTGGTTCCATCCCTTCATTCTTTCTGGAGTTATTTCTCCACTGATCTCCTGTAGCATATTGGGCAGCTACCAACCCAGGGTGTTCCCCTTTCAGTATTCTATCATTTTGACTTTTCATATCCTATCCACTCGTAAAACCCTACCTCTCAACACTGCAAAACTGTTTGGTTCTCAAAATCTATGAGATTATTTTTATTTTTTTTTAAGATTCTATATATGAGAGAAGTCACTGGTATTTGTCCTCTATCTGACTTGTTTCAGTTAGCATAATGCCCTCAAGTTCAACCCGTGTTATCTCAAATAGCAAGATTTTATTCTTTTTCATGACCAAGTAATATTCCATTAGATAGATTATACTACAACTTCTTTATCTGTTCCCTCAGGGATGGACATCTTGCTTGTTTCCATTTTATTTTTTTGGCTATTATAAATAATGCTACAATGAACATAGGTGTGCAGATATGTTTTCAAGTTAGTTTTCACATTTTCTTTGAATAAATATCCAGTAGTTGATTGCCAGAATGTGGTATTTTTATTTTAAATTTTTTGAGGAACCTCCATAAAGTTTTCCATATTGGCTGTGCCAATTTACATTCCCATCAATACTGCACAAGTGTTCTATTTTATCCTCATCTTTGCAAACACTGATTATTATTATTATTATTTTTTTAAGTAGTCATTCTCTCAGGTATAAGGTGATTTCTCACTGTGGTTTTGGTTTTGCATTTCCTCGATGATTAGTGATGTTTAGCATCATTTCACATACCTGTTGGCCATCTATAGATGGTCTTAAGAAATACAATGTATAGAGATGGTCTGCCTAATTTTTAATTAGGTTGGTTTTTTGTTTGGGTTGTTTTTTGATATTCAGTTATGTCTGTTCTTTAGATATTTTGGATATTAGCTTATTATCAGTTGTATAATTTGCAAATATTTTCTCCCATTTGATAGGTTGTCTTTACATTTTGTTGATGGTTTCCTGCAAGACCATTGTCAAGGAAGTTACCACTGATATGTTTTTCTAGGGGTTTCATGGTTTCAGAGTTTCCTGATACATTCAAGTCATTATTCCATTTTGAGTTGATTTTTATGTAAGGTATAAGAGATCCAGTTTCATCATTTTGTTTGTGACTGATTTTCCCAACCCACTTATTGAAAAGACTTTGTTTCCCCATTATTTATTCTTGGCTCTTTTGTCATAAATCAATTTGCCATATATGCATGGGTTTACTTCTGGTCCCATTGGTCTATGTATATATTTTATGCCAATATCATAGTATTGTGATTACTGTAATTTTGTAACATAGCTTGATATCAGACAGCATGATGCCTCTAGCTTTGTTCTTCTTTATCAAGACTGCTTTGGGGGGGTCTTCTTTTGGTTCTATACAAATTTTGAGATTGTTTATTCTGTTTCTGTGAGAAATGCCACTGGAATTTTGATACAAATTGCATTGAATCTGTAGATTGCTTTTAATGGTATAGGGAATTTGACAATATTACTTTTTTCCATTCACATGCACAGAATATCTTTTCACTTGTGTCTTCTTCAGTATCTTTCATTAATGTCTTATAGATTTCAGTATACAAGTCCTTTACCTCCTTAATTCAATTTATTCCTAGATATTTTATTCTCTTTGCTGTAACTATAAATGGAATTATTTCCTTAATCTGCCTTTCTGATTATTTATTAGTGTATTGAAATTCAACCAATTTTTGTATATTGATTTTGTGTCCTGTAACATTTCTGAATTATTTTGTTAGTTCCAACAGTTCTTTGGGTGGAACTTTTAGGGTTTTTTATATACGATATGTCATCCGCAAACCATGGAAATTTTACTTCTTTCTAATTTAGATGCCTTTTCTTTCTTTTTCTTGTGTGTTTTGAATAATGCTTTCAGTGTTATGTTGAATAAAACTGATGAGAATGGGCACGCTTATCTTGTTCCTGATCTTAAAGGAATAGCTTTTGGCTTTTCACTACTGAGTATGAAATAATGTTAGCTGTAGCCTTGTTATACATGGTCTTCATTATGTTTTTTCCTCAGTACCCAGTTTGTTGTGAGTTTTTGTTATAAATGAATATTGAATTTTGGTAAATGCTTTTTCTCTCTCTGTAAAGATGATCATATGATTTTTATTCTTCAATTTGAAAATGTGTATCACACTGATTGCTTTTGTAGATGTTGAATCATTTGTGCATCTCTGGAATAAATCACACTTGATCATAGTGTGAATTTGGGCTGCTAATATTTTGTTGAGGGTTTTTAATCTATGCTAATCAGTGGTATTGGGTTTTTTTTTTTTTTTTTTCTTTTGGGTCCTTTGTCTGATTTGGTATGAGGGTATGCCGGCCTTGTAAAATAAGCTAGGTAGTGTCCCCTTCTCTTCTAATTTTTTGGAAGACTTGAGAAGTGTTGGCATGTATGCTTTCAATGTTTGGTAGAATGTCTGGCCCCAGACTTTTTGTAGGGAGGTTTTTGTTTACTGATTTAATATCCTTACTAGAAATCAGTCTATTCAAGTTTTCTATTGCTTCGTGAATTAATCTTGGTGGGTTGTATATGTTTCTAGAAACAGATATGTTTCTTCCAGTTTGTTGAATTTATTGGTGTATAATTGTTTATAGCAGTCTCTTATCCTTTTTCTTTCTGTGGCAGCGGTTACTACATATATTTCATTTCTGATTTTCCTTTCTCTTTTCATCTTCATGAGTCTGGACAGAGGTTTGTTGATTTTGTTTATCTTTTCAAAGAATCAGCTCTTAATTTCATTGTCTTTCCTATATTTTTGACTCAATTTTATTTATGCTCTGATCTTTATTATTTTCTTTCTTCTATAAACTTTGAGCTTTGTTTGTTGTTCTTTTTCTATCTCTCTGAGGTATAATGTTAGGTTGATTATTTGAGGTTTTCCTTGTTTCCTGGTGTAGACATGTTTTCCTGTGGACTTCCCTCTTTTGCTGCATTCCCTAAATTTTAGTATATTGTATTTCCATTATCATTTGTCTCATGGTATTTTTTTTTTTTTTTGATTTCTGCATTGGTTTCTTCTTTGACCCATTGGTTGTTTATTAGCATGTTTAATCTTCACAATTTGTGAATTTTCAGTTTGCTTCTCATAATTGATTCATAATTTCATTCCATTGTGGTTGAAACAGATGTTTTATATAATTTTAATCTTAAATTTATCGACTTGTTTTTTTGGCTTAATATAGGATTTGTCCTGAGTAATATTCAATATGTACTTGAATGTGCATTCTATTGCTTTTGATGGAATGTTCTATATACATCAAGTCTATCTGGTCTAGGTGACCAGTCTTTTAAGGTCAATGTATCCTTATTGATTGTCTGCTTGAATAATCTATCCATTGCTGTAAGTGGCACATTAAAGTCTTCTACTATTATTGTATTGCTTTATGTTTCTCTCTTTAGGTCTATTTAATTTTTTTTTTAATATATTTAAGTGCTTCTGTGTTGGATGAATAAATATTGACAAATGTTATACAGTTGACCCTCAAACAATGCAGGGGTTAGTGGTGTTGTCCTCCTGTGAAATAAAAAATTTGCATATAACCTCAGTCAACTCCCTCAGTCAACTCCTTGTATATATGGTTCCACATCTGTGGATTCAACCAATCATGGATTCTGTAGTACTATGGTATTTTTTTGGGGAAAAAAAAATTAACATGAAAGTGGACCTGTGCAGTTTTCTCTCTCTCTCCCTCCCTCTCTCCTTTTGGGACTCTTACCATGTGAATGTTAGCCTACTTGGTATTGTATCATTCATCTCTTAAACTATCTTTACTTTTTAAAAATTATTTTTTCTTCTTTCTCCTTTGATTGGATGTATTCCAATGGCTTGTTTTTAAGCTCACTGATTGTTCTGCTTCATCCAGTCTGTTGTTGAACCCCTTTAGTGTAATTTTAGTTGAGTAATTATATTCTTTAGCTCTGTGACTTCTATTTGACTTTCTTATGTTTTCCGTCTCTTCGTTGAAGCTTTACCATATTTATCGATTCTCCTAAATTCAGTGAGCATCCTTATGACCATTACCTTTAACTTTTTATCAGTTAAATTGCTTATCTATGTCTTGCTGATTTCTTTCTGAGTATTTATCTTGTTATTTTTTTTTTGGACTATTTCCTTGTTTCTTCATTTTACCTGACTCTTCATGTTAGTTACTATGTATTAGATGAAACAGCCAACTCTCCCAACCTTGAAGAAGTGGCCTTGTGTAGGAGATTAACCTTACTGTTCAACCCTTCCCTAGCTCTTTGTTTTGCAAATCTTTATGATTGTCCCAGCAGCCTATTTTATTTTTAATAGCTTCCAATACTTGAGTGTTTGCAGAGACCTGTCAGTATCCCAAAGAGGAAGATCTCAGTCAGCACCTAGATTCAGGCTGATGCAAGCCAGACCGTAAGATAGCAGCTTTTAAAGTGATCAGTGTGTGGTACTATGGGACCACAAGTGTATACTCCACTGGTCACCAGAACTCCCTTCTGGGTGAGCTGTAGCAAGGCAGAGGGAGATTGGCATACCACCCATTGGCCTACATTCCACCCCTCTAAGCCTCTCACTGTGCATTGAAGCCTGGCCCTCGGGGTAAGCTCCATAACTAGCAAATAGGCCTCTTTCACAGAAAGACTGGGGATGTGTTTCAGTCTGCTTTTTGTGCAGTGCCCTGGGGGCGTAGCCTGGCAAGAACTGCAGGGATTGTTACAGTCCCTGAGAGCCAGTAATGCAAGCCACTTGACCACCAGAGCCAGGTGCTCAAGGGGTGTCCCCTGGGTGGCAGTCATAGAAACTGATGTGTGGCAGAGCTCCCAGCTGAGAGACATTGGCACTGCAGAGCACTACAGAGGGAGAGCACAAAGGTAATTCTCACCCTCTGAGTTCTCTGGAAAAGATTACAGTCAGTCCTTAGATGTGTGTTTAATTAGAATTCTGCTCCTCAGACTGCAGTTATGATCAGAAACAAATAGGCCTTTTTACAGAAAGACTGAGTTCCTGGGTCTATTGCATTCTCTGAGTCTTGGAAAGAAAGAAACTGAAGTCGTTCAGTCGTGCCTGACTCTCTGCGACCCCATGGATAGTGGCCTGCACCAAGCTCCTCCGTCCATGGGATTTTCAAGGCAAGAGTACTGGAGTGGGTTGCCATTTCCTTCTCCAGGGAATCTTCCCAACCCAGGGATCGAACCCAGGTCTCTCACATTGTAGACAGACACTTTACGGTCTGAGCCACCAGGGAAGAGTCCTGAAAGGGGTAGGCTTTTGAGAATTCATTACCAATTGGTTATAGTCCTGTGGTACCTGTGAGCATAAGCCCTGCTGGCAAGCAGAGCCAGGTGACATAGAACCACTGAACTGGGGCACCAGACAAGGGTTCCAGTTCCTTTCCAGGAGATACCAGCAAGCTGGAGTGAGGTGGAAGATTGTCTCTACCAGCTACTGTTTTCTGATAGCCCCTAAGTAGACCTTATTAAAAAAAAAAAATGCACAATGTGAGAGTTGAGAGTTAAGTTTTCTTTGGGCAAAATGAGAACTGCAGCCCAGTGCATTCAGACAGTTCTGAAAAACTGTTCCAAGGAAGTGAGGGGAGGAGCTAGGATAGGAGTTTTGCAACAAAGGGCAGGCAGTCAGGAACATCAAAATATTATTGTTAATTAAAGAGATCAGATATTTCAAGTTAAGGAATTTAGTGCTTTTCTATGGAAAAGATGCAAGGGTCTGGACTCATGAAATCATTCCTTTGATACATACCTCAGCTATCTGGGCCTAGTATCCTGTATTTGCACATCCTAAGTTTCCTCAGGACTCACCAAAGGGTGTGGCTGCAGTCTGATGGCTGCTTGATGGAGGTATTCTGAGTTTTCTCAGGGCTCACTGGCTCATACTGGAGGACTGCAATCGTTGATGACTGTAATATCCTTGGTTACTGATATAGCAGGAAATATTCCATTTCTCTGCCCTTCGATGTGTGCCATACCAAAAGCCTGACCCTCAGACCAAAACTCCAGGATAAGCAAATAGGCCTCTTTCTCAGAAAGATTAGGGCATGTTTTTTCTGCTATCTGTACAGTGCCTAGTGTTGGGGGGTGGTAATCTGCTGAGAACTGTCCCTCTGATTGTTATAGCCCTATAGGACTGTCCCCCTGACCTCCAGAGCCAGGTGATCAGGGTGAATGCCTAGAGTGGCACCCACAATAGACAGAACCAGAGGAAAAAACCCAGAGCACCAGAAACATGTAAAATGTCCCCTTTGAGAGGGGACTCTGGAGTGTAGCAGAGAAAGAGACCAGAATGGTAACAGCTGGCTGGAGTAAGGCAGAAGAGGAGCTCAAGGATAGTGCCTGCTGGAGAGGAAAAAAGTGTAGTGTTTTATGACTGGGGAGATGAGAGAGGGAGAATATAAAGATGACACCCCCCAGGGGGTGAAGGGAAGAGCCTAGGGTTTTAGAAAAGAGAAAGACGGTGTGTAAAGAAGGTGCCCACCAGCCTCTGACCCCAGAAGACTCCTGGATCTTTGTTAATTTCGATGCCTGCCCCTTGGGCTGACTCTTTAAGATCAACAGATGAACCTCTTTCATATAAACCCTGGGTGAGATCAGAGGTTTCCCTTGGGCAAGTGCATCCAAGTGGGTGATCCTTTCAACAGTCATTTCTCAGATTACTATTGCCTTTGGGTCTCATTGTCATGAGCCCCATTGGTTTTCAAAACTAGATGTCTGGGGCTTATATCTCAGGTATAGATTTTGAAAGTTGGGGTGCTGGATGTGGGCCTCAAACATTTTACTCTGCAGTGAGAAGCTTCTGATGGGGGTCCATACACTAGGGGTGGGCTTTATGACAAGATTGCATCTCAGCTTCTCCTACCCACTTTGATGTGCTTTTTCTTCCTAATTCACCTGCTATATGGTCATTGCTTAGCTAGTTTTTAGGTTTTTCTCAGAGCAAATTCTTCAGTATGTCGCTGTAGATCTGATGTGTCTGTAAGAGTTCAGGATCCTTCTGTTTCCAGCTTGAACTGGCAATGTCAATATTTTGATTTCCTCTCTGACAGATTTACTAAATCCTCTTATCATTTTAAGTGTGTCTGTACATTCTTTTGCATTATCTGTGAGGCAGCTTTTTATCTGTAAATATTTTTTTCCTGATTTCACAGTCTTAACTTTCCTCCCATCTTTTTTGCTTGTTTGTGTTTCAGTGCCTCTTTGATCAGATCTTTATTCAAATTGAACTGTTCGAATGATGAGACCTTTAAGGAATAAATAAATTTTAGTTTATACAGCAAGCTGCTTCTGTGGACTTGATTTCTTCTGGCTTCTTTTCAGCTGGTGGCTTCTTGGCAGCTCCAGCATTTTTTCTCACCAAAGCTTTTTAACACCAACACTCTTCTTCCTTCACTACCGCTGGCTTCTTGCCTGGAACACCCTTCTTATCTGATTTGGCTTCTAGGGATGCCTTATCTCCTTGGAGTTTGTGATTCTTGATCTGGCAAATAATGATATTCCAGTGCCTGATTTTTGCATATGAATTTAGTTCCAACATGATTCTCAGGTTTTTCAGTGCATTTTTCTGTATGAGTCTGTGATGAATCTTCTTATGTGGTGCTTGGAGGCGTCTTTGGATCTCTGGGCTTTTTTCAGACTCTGCTAAGGTCTGTATTGAGCATCTTATATATGGGAAGGTTGCAGTCACTCTTGAGGAAGGCAACTTTACACCAAGTGCCATGCACATCATCTCACTTGAGGAAAGCACTTTCAGTCCAAACGCTATGTAACACCAGGAATAAATTTCAGAATGTTCAGTTTACTTATTATTGTGGGTGTTCAGTCACTCAGTCATGTCTCTTTGCAACCCATGGACTGCATGCCAGGCTTCCCTGTCTTTCACTATCTCCTGGATTTGCTCAAACTCATGTCCACTGTGTCAGTAATGCCATTCACTCATGTCAGTAATGCCATTCAGCCACCTCACCCTCGGTAGTCTCCTTCTCCTCCTGCCCTCAATCTTTCCCAGCATCGGGGCCTTTTTCAATGAGTTGGCTCTTCACATCAGGCGGCCAAAGTATTGGAGTTTCAGCATCGGTCCTTCTGATGAATATTCAGGACTGATTTCCTTTAAGATGGACTGGTTGGATCCTCTTGCAGTCCAAGGGACTCTCAAGAGTCTTCTCCAACATCACAATTCAAAGGCATCAGCACTTTGGTGCTAAGCTTTCTTTATAGTCCAACTCTCGCATCCATACATGACTACTGGAAAAACCATAACTTTGACTATATGAACCTTTGTCGGCAAAGTGATGTCTCTGCTTTTTAATACGCTGTATAGTTTTGTCATAGCTTTTCTTCCAAGGAGGAAGCATCTTTTAATTTCATGGCTGCAGTCACTGAAGTGATTTTAGAGCCCAAGAAAATAAAGTCTGTCACTGTTTCCATTTTTCCCATCTATTTGCCCTGAAGTGATGGGACTGGAGTGATTATAAGAATGTCTCTGAAGGGTCCTCTGTGCTCAATACAGTGTTGTTGTTTAGTTATCATGTCTGACATTTTTGTGATCCCGTGGACTGTAGCCTGCCAGGATCCTCTGTCCATGGATTTCCCAAGCAACGATACTGGAATGGGTTGCCATTTTCTTTTCTCCAGGATGTCTTCCTGACCAGAGATCGAACCCACATCTCCTGGATTGGCAGGTGAATTCTTTACCACTGAGCCATCAGGGAAGCTCTCAATACAATGACATCTTTTCATTTTGCATTGCCAGCTCTCATTTGCTGAGAGCTTTTTGATATCATTCCAGGCCCTAAGTTTCTTAAGAAGCAAGATAGCCTTCTTGGTCTTCTATTAGCTTTCAGCTTTATCTTTACCCACCAAACAAAGTTCAGAAATTCCTCAGTGTGATGACCTTTAGACAGGACTAGTACTAGCAAGACTGAAATAGAGCCCTGCAAATGGCATTTTGCTTCTGTGCTGTTTGCTCTGTGGGTGCCAGTGGTGCCAAGTTTCAGTTGATGCAAACATATAGCCCCACAACACACATTTCCAAAAGCCCCCTGGCCATAACCATGAGCTAAATACCCAATACCTTGTAAATAAAACTGTGGATCAGCTTGAAACTTTGTGGCATCCTTTGTATATTCTTTCTAAGACACACATTTATCAGAAATCTCTCTCTTCAAAGGAAAGAATAGGCTTATGCGGGGTTGATTATGGAGGGAACAGGAAGATCATATTGGTCTGAAGGAGAGTGAATTTGTTGGCAGTTCCAACCCAGAATTCTTGATGATTACCTGGGGAACAGGAACCAACATTAGAATTAAAACAAACAATAAGTAAAATATCCCTCAAAATTTGGGAATTGGACCAATGACCAGATGAACACAAGTTGGCTTCTAGTGAGTCTGTTCTGGGATGACAGCTTGGATCCCAGAAAAATTTTTTATACATTGTCTTTATGGACAGGCATTCCTTGTTTTGTGTATTGAGCTGGCATGAGGGTACAGCAGTAATTGGGATATGCTGTATTTTTTCTCTTGATCTGTAAGCCCACGATTTACTCAGGGGCAGAATGGTGCCAGTCTGATGATAATTTTCTGCTCATATGAAAAAGCTAATTCTTTATTATGGTAATATCAATCCATCTACCATGGGCTGAGCAGGGCAGTGAAGAACATTTTTCAGGTTAAGCAATTATATAATCTTGGTGACACAATATTTGACAGAAACCACATTTCTGTTACATTAAGGGATCCAAGTTCATATCTATTAAAAGCATGACTTTCTCTTATTTCTTAAAATACATTATTATAATAAGTCACTTTTCAGCATCCCCTATTTCTGTTGAATTTGATGAGTGAATGTCTGCCTTAAAATACTCATAGTAACACATTCTTTGTTTCGCAGCCCCCAGAGAACAGTATGTTTTAATCAACATATACATTATACAAATATCTGCTTATCTTGGTTTTTTTGCATGAAAAGGATTGAAATTTGTTCCACCAAGGAAACAAAGTCAACACACTCAAAGTCTGGGTACAGGTATATTAGCATTTCAGAGGTTCAAGTGGCATAACTGGTTTAACTAAACAAAGCCATATGTGCATTTCAGAGAACTGCCAGGAAGGAAAATCAATTCTGCATTTGAATTGAATTCAAATAAATCTAGCACCATGTATCTGCACTCAGCACATCCCTGTTAGGGTTTCTACAAATTATTTGCAATCAAAAATCTTTCTTAAACTTGTTTGGAAAGAGGCATAAATTTGTCATTTTTATTAAACTGAAAGGTTTGGCCTTACAGAGATATGGAAATATTTTGTGTCCATAAAAGTAATTAATGTTGACATGCTACTTTTCAATTTCTTCCTTGGTATAATTAGTAAAAATTTTAACTTTAATTATAAAGGTTTTCATTTTGTTTGGGAGATGGAGAAAGTGAATGTATGGTATATAATGCTTAGAGTCAGAATGACCAATGGTAGTGAAGAAAGCACACCAAATACTAAGTCATGTGTATATTTAATGTTTCTGCAAATGGATAAGAAATTGATCTTTTAAGGGAAATCTAGAAAGCTAAGGAATTGGGGATGACTATTTAGTACTTGAAAATTATTTTTCATCTATTCTGAATCTTAGGATGAGGCAAGATGCTGGTGTAGTGTTATAATATTCAAAAAATACAATGTAGATGAAAAGCTGATGTATTTAAGATCTCACACTTAAAGGCATTCTGTTTAAAGCATAAAATCAACAAAACAGTTTTTCAGGTTAAAAATAAATTTATAGAACTTTTTTTTCCCCTTTTACTTCAAGTCTGTCTTTGGTACACTAGTTTCAATATAAAACATTCAATCTTTTTCTTCATTTAAAATATAAAATATGATAAATTTATTTAAGAAAACACCAGAATTAGAGGAAATTATTCCACATAATGATGACCATCAGGGCTGCCACATTACACAACTGTAGTTGGAATTTTCATATAGAAAATGGCAGCCCTGCTGTGCAACTACTCATGAAAGGAGCTCCCTGGTGCTGGGCAATGCCCTGCAGCCTCCATGAGGGCTGTGAATGTTTCTCATCTTTGGTATCAGGTACATAAAGGGGAGGACTTGAAAATTCTCACTAGTTTGCCACCTTCCCCCCCACCACCCCCGCTATTGACAGCTCTTTAAAATACCTGCATATCTCATCCATCCGCTGCAGGTGATTAACCTAATTGGTTTTCCTGTTATTGTGTCCAAGGGAAGATGCAATACAGAGCCTTTAAGAGGAGCTAGACTCTCTTCTTGTTAACGATAAAAGAATGGGAACAAAAAACCCAGGATTCTTCAGCTACCCTATGTGGACCACAGTCACATGTTCTTTCTTGGCATCACAGACAACCCTGCATCAAGATCCTCATTTCCAATGTGATATACAACCATTGTTAACATTGGTTAGTCTAGGAGATGGCAGATCATAGCCCATAGTATTGGTTAAAGGATGAATCCCTTTTCTACTAGATGAATCCTTATTCTACTAGAATAGGTACCTGTAGGCCTATTCTAGTAGATTCATTACAACTTATTGGTGTCATGGAATCAAGTACCTCTCTGTAAAGTGAGGATAATTCTTTCTTGACTAATGTTGCAACTCTATAACGTATTAATATATTGACTCTTGACTGGTCTCAGATCTCCTCTTGTTGGTCTTAAATTTGGGTTCCCAGAGGAAATGCATACATACCTATATATATGTGTGTGTACATACATGTATATACATATATGTGTATCTATATATTCACATCTATATATGTATTTTCAATTTTAATTATGAACAGAACTTTCATAAGATTTTTATGGCAATGACTTTGGATCCTTTCAATTTACGATATATTAGTTATTGAGGAGTTCTCTACATTTTTACCTTTTCTTTCTGCCATCTCCTATCTGTGTCCCAATTGCATGTTTTCTGGTAACTTTTTTGTCTTATGTAAGTACAATTATGTTAACTAGGCGTTAATGAGAGATGTTTGGATAAAGGGTCTGATAATAGAAAACTTGGGGGAAAGTGCATATTACTCCATGTTAAGGACATCTTCTATAAAAATTATATCTGTACTAGATCATATTTTCTAGGGGTGAGTGATCACACACAAAAAGTCCTTTGATTGCTTCCCTTGTGATTTTAAATATGTAGCAAATCGATAGTGTTAGATAGAAAGATATTTGGGAGATTTGGGACATAAATTGAAACTGTACTTTTAGGACTCTAAACTGCAACAAAATGAGGCTCAAGTGGTTATTTTTCCCTAAATGAACAACAAGCCCATGGAAAACAAACATGGATATCTAAAACCCTAATGGCCCTTCAGAAACACAATTCTGGTTGGCTGTGTAACAAAGTCTTTTGTGGATTACATTCTCCAGATTTTAAATTTATAAAGAAAAACCAGCAAATCACAGCATCAGTCAGATATGTGAACTACTAGTTTAAGGCAGTTGATATTTCAATATTAGATTGCATTCCATTTCTTTAGATGATGTCATATCTTCCAGAAGCTGGGTTTTCATTGATTGGTGTGACAAAAGTAAATAGTGAACAAAAATAAATATGGAATAGGAAATGGGGTGGCAGTATCTGATCTGATACCGTGATCTGATAAGAAGTTCCAGGAGCACAAATCCATTTGATGTGTAACTTGTGGCTTTTTAAAAATGAAATGCAATTTTTTTCTTTTAATGTATGTGTATTGTTTATTCAGAAGGTTGCTAAGTTGTTAGGGCATAAATTATTAAGTTGTCTGAACCTAACAACTTCATAAACAGAATGATTAGGTTTGCTTTTGGGCTGTCAAACATCATGGGGATGTTACTGAGACACTAAGCATCTTATAAACCAAAGGAGTCTGGGAACCTCTGAATTACACAGTTTTTTAAATTTGACATTGTTGAACTGTTTGGATCTGTTGTTTTTCTTTGAAAATAACCAACAAAAGCCAAGTGATACTCTCAGAAGGCTCTTTGTGGGCTGTGCATATGGTGTATAGACTATGGCTAAATATTCCTCAGCTCACCAGTCTCTAGCAACAAATTGAGGCAGCGTTTTCTTATTAGGTAGCTGAGTCACATGTTTTACTTTCCATTACTCCCACTCCTGGCATGTGATTGATGAGGCTGCTCCATGGTAGACATAGAAATTCCTTATTAGGAAGGTGCTTAGAGATTTGGTTCTGAGAAGCCCAGCTATATAAGGAGGTGGTTGTTGTTTAGTCACTCAATCATGTCTGACTTTGCAACCCCATGGAATGCAGCACACCAAGCTTCCCTGTCCTTCACTATGTCCCAGAGTTTGCTCAACTCATGTGCATTGAGTTGGTCATGCCATCCCAACCATCTCATTCTCTGTCGCCCCCTTCTCCTCCTGCCCTCAATCCTTCCCAGCATCAGGGTCTTTTCCAATGAGTTGGCTCTTTGCACCAGGTGGCCAAAGTATTGGAGCTTCAACTTCAGCATCAGTCCTTCCAATGAATTCTCAACTGATTTCCTTTAGGATTGACTGGTTTGATTTCCTTGCTGTCAGGGAGGTATAAATGGAAAACCATTGCACACTGCTTGATGAAGGAATTGTTACATCTTGGTTTGGGTTGATTCATTCTTGGGCAAACATGAGAATATTAAAATTATTCTAACCTTGGCCCTCATTCCACAGAATGTGAAAATTATCTTATATCTCTGGGGCAGAAATATGGAGCCAATTAGCAGTCACTGTTCCTCTAGCCCATCAAAAAGCCCTTACTCTTCAGCATGTAGCTCAAATTCCATTTTGTTCCTAAGCCTCTCCTTAATCTCCCAAATGAAGTTAGTCAAGGTTACCTTGGGTGCTCATTTATATCAGTGTTCCTTATTGTTTATATGTGATTCCCCTAGTTTGTAAATTCATGAAAAATATAAATATACTTATACCTTTGTCCAGTTGTCCTGATGAGCTTTAAAATCTCAGCAGTAGCCACAGACTTGATGACTTTTTTTTTTTGTCTTTTTGAAAACAGATGTCATTAACAAGTTATGATTGTGTCCATTGTAACTTCTTAACCTTATGCCATTCATATAATAATTCTATAACACATCAAGGCTAAATGGATGAGGCCATGGCCAACTGAGTGGGAAGGTTCTGGTTGCCCCCACTGTGGTAAGGCACTGATATTTTAGCAAACCTGTAACCCATGGGAGGCAAAACCAGTGCACTCTAGTATATTGGTTGGTAGGGGTTTTTTTGTATTTTGATTACACTAACATCTTTGTGCATAAATTTCTTGGAAGACAAGTTATAAGCATTGTAACACATTTAATGCATAAAATTTACAAAACTCTCATAAAGTCCTTTTGTTCTAAAGCCACTGAGTTTGCTATTAAATGTTGTTATTGAAGAACTATGCAGAGCTTGCCAGTAAACCTGTCTCCCTGGGGCTTCTGCCCATAGAGGGATATTTTGAAGTAGAGTCTTTGAAAACTGGGTGTCCCTGGTGACTCAATGGTAAAGAATCCACCTGCAATGCAGGACACACAGGTTGAATCCTTAGGACTGCAAGATTCCCTGGAGAAGAAAATGGCAACCCACTCCAGTATTCTTGACTGGGAAATACCATGGACAGAGGAGCCTGGCAGGCTACCAGGCTGTCTCATGGCTACCTCATGCCAATCCATGAGGTTGCAAGAGTCAGACACAACCAAACAACAACACTGAACACTAATCTTTTGAGATTTCATTACCATAAATATTTCCCATTCATGAAGTATTTACTGGACTAAGATGTGGAGCACAGGTCAAGGAAGTAACACAAATGAATGGACCTGAGTCAGTCCAGCACAAGGAATGTAATAAACCATGAGATCCTAGTAGTCTGAATCTCATCATGGTATCCCACTGTTAAAACCTTCCTGTGGCTGTCCATAAATTCAGAATAAAATCCAAATTCTTCATTATGAATTCATCATTGTATGCTGTCTACTGCTTATTTTTGTAACCTCATTCAATTATTCTATAAATATTTGTTGAGTAGCTACCATATTCCATTCATTTGGGATATATATATGAACAAAGTTAAGATTTTCATCCATGGTATTAATATCTTAATATAAGGGAGAAAAAGACTAGAAGTCATAAAATAAACATATAAATAGAATTTTAGAGGTTATAGGGCCATGGAAAAAAGAAGTTGGGGAAGTTATAGGGGATTGAGAGTATCAAAAAAATGCTGTCGGTTAATATTTTAGGCTTTGCAGACCGTAGTGTCTGTGGAAACCCTTGTAACACAAAGGCAGCAATAGATACTATGTCAATGAATGAGTATGTCTGTGCTTCAGTAAAACTTTACAGAGACAAGCAGTTGGCCTGATTTAACCAATGGGCTGTAATTTAAAGACTCTTACAGTATTAAACATCACTCAAGAATGACTTACTGAGAACATAGGATTTGATCAAAGTTACTTTCTGTTCCAGTGTCCTGTATAATTTTAATCATTGTTGTTGTAATTGTTCAGTTACTCAGTTGTGTCCAACTCTTTGCGATCCCGTGGACTGCAGCACACCAGGCTTCCCTGTCCTTCCCTGTCTCCTGGAGTTTGCTCAAACTCATGTTCTTTGAGTTGTGATGCTATCCAACCATCTCATTCTCTGTCATCCCCCTTCTCCTCTGCCCTCATTCTTTCCCAGCATCAGAGTCTTTATCAATGAGTCAGCTCTTTGCATCATGTGGCCAAAGTATTGCAGCTTCAGCTTCACCACCCAAACTTCCAATGAATATTCAGGGTTGATTTCCTTTAGGATTGACTAGTTTGATCTCCTTGCTGTCCAAGGGGCTCTCAAGAGTCTTTTCTTAGCACCACAGTTTAAAAGCATCAATTCTGCGGCGCTCAGCCCTCTTTATGGTCCAACTCTCATATCCATACGTGACTACTGAAAAAACCATAGCTTTGACTATATGGATGTTGGTTGGCAAAGTGATGTCTCTGCTTTTTAATATGATGTCTAGGTTTGTCATAGTTTTTTTTTTTCCCCTAAGGAGGAAGTGTCTTTTAATTTTGTGGCTGAAGTTGCCATCCACAGTGGTTTTGGAGCCCAGGAAAATAAAATCTGTCACTGTTTCCATTTTTTCCCCTATCTATTTGCCATGAAGTGATGGGACCGGATGCCAGGATCTTAGTTTTTTGAATGTTGAGTTTGAAGTCAGATTTTTCATTCTGCTCTTTCACCCTCATCAGGAGGCTCTTTAGTTCTTCTTTGTTTTCTGCCATTAGCGTGGTATTATCTGCATATATGAGGTTGTTGACATTTCTCCCAGCAATCTTGATTCCAGTTAGTGCTTTATCCAGACAGGCATTTTACATGATGTACTCTGCATATAAGTTAAACAAGCAGGGTGACAATATACAGCCTTGATGTACGTAGTCCTTTCCCAATTTGGAACCAGTCCATTGTTCCATGTCCGATTCTAACAGTTGCTTCTTGACCCACATATGGGTTTTTCAGGAGACAGGTAAAGTGGTCTAGTATTCCCATTTCTTGAAGAATTTTCCATGTTTTTTTTTTTTGTTTTGTTTTGTTTTGTTTTGTTTTTGTGATCCACACAGTCAAAAGGTTTAGTGTAGTCAATGAAGCAGAAGTAGATGTTTTTCTGGAATCCCCTTGCTTTTTTCACGATCCAGAGAATGTTGGCAATTTGATCTCCAGTTCCTCTGCCTCTCTTAAATCCAGCTTGTACATCTGGAATTTCTTGATTCACATACTGTTGAAGCCTGTTTGAAGGATTTTAAGCATTTTCTTGCTAGCATGTGAAATGATCACAACTGTATGGTAGTTTGAATGTTTTTCAACATTGCTTTTTGGGATTGGAATGAAAACTGACCTATTTGAATCCTGTGACCACTGCTGAGATTTCCAAATTGGCTGGCATATTGAGTGTACCACTTTAACAGCATCATCTGTTAGGATTTGCAATAGCTCAACTGGAATTCCAACACCTCCACTAGCTTTATTCATAGTAATCTTCCTAAGGCTTACATGACTTCACACTCCAGGATGTCTGGCTCTAGGTGAGAGATCACACCATCGTGGTTATCTGGATCATTAAGACCTTTTTTTTTTAAAAATAGTTATTTTGTGTGTTTGTGCCACCTCTTCTTAACCTCTTCTGCTTCTGCTAGGTGCTTGCTGTTTCTGTCCTTACATTTATCATCACATTAATATGTTTTATCTGGATGCTTGTTGTCAAGCTTTGTTTTTATCTCTCCTAATGAGTATTTAAGTGTCATGAGGGCAAGTGAGCTGGCTTCCTCTTTGCTCAGCATCTAGAATAGTGATAGCACATAGTATATATTCAATAATATTTGTTAGGTGAATGAGTGAAGAGTGAATATCATTCTAAAGAGAGCAGCCTCTTTAGTTCCAGCAAAGTATAATCATGAAAGATTGTGGTGTTTGCTACTCAATCTTCTGAGTTTTTAGAGAAGACAGAGACACAAATTTATGTTTAAAATTTCTCAATTTCAAATGACTGTAACTGATAAAAAACCTAAAACATTTGCATATAGAACTAAATACTTCTCAAGCTAGTTATCCAGGACTTCCACATACATTTATGAAGTGAATCATTTGGTGATTTTGCTTGTGTTTCTTTTCTACACTGTGCAGTATGAAAGGTAAATTAGGTGATTTGTTTAGGTCAGTGGGTAGTTAGTAACAGTATAGATTGTGGTTACTTCTTAAGACTTCCAATATTCTCTCCTGTAAGAACTATACATGTTAAAATTCTATTCACTATGGAAGCAATATGCTCTCCTAAGGAAAAGAGTGCACAAATTTCATGGATAAACTTTTGGAATCTGTGTAAACCTATGGAATATAATTTTGCACTTCTTAGTCTTGTTCTACAGGGGTGGAGCTTCTGCATCTTTGGACTGATGTGGTATAATTTTCAAATAAACTAAAAGTCAAAGGATCATATTTCATTGATTTTTAGTGTGTCTTCTAGTTCTGTGCCTAACATGGCATTTAATAAATATGTATTGTTTGTTCTGAGAATGAAATCTCTATTAATTATGATGTTTGAAAAATAGGTGTAATGAACATTTTGAGTAACTGTGTCATCTGAGAAATTACTCATGTCATGGATGTTGAATATTTAAAAACACAAATTCAATACATGTATAATCATTGAATCTATAATGAATGAAAACTTTGGCTGACCTAAGGGCCCTAACTGAAAGCGCTATATTATACTAATTGTAGGTGTATTTATTATACATTTGATATGTGCTCTAATTATTATATGTTATTATTTTATTTTTAGAATAAGTAGAAACTATTACTAAGACTATGATTATACCAAACCACATAAACCATGCAATTTCAAAAAACTATGGCAGAAGTTTTCTATGGGCTTACCCTCAGATGTACTTAGTATTTTTAGTGCGTTTCTTAGTATTTAGGGCTGTTTATTTTAGATAATTTTCAAGATAACAGAAAAGGAAAATGAATGATTGTCTAACCTCTAAGACATAAGGCAAGAGATCTAACACTGAGGTTTTTTGTTTATGATGTTCTGCTTTGGAAATCAGATTTGGGCTTCCCTTGGATTGCAAAGAATCAGACACGACTGAGCGACTAACACTTTTACTTTTTCACTTTGAATGACACACTCAGTCGTGTCCGACTCTTTGCGACCCCATGGATGGTAGCCTACCAGGCTTCTCTGTCCATGGGATTCTCCAGGCAAAAATACTGGAGTGGGTTACCATTTCCTTCTCCAGGGGATCTTCCCAACCCAGGGATCAAACCTGGGTCTCCCACATTAGAGGCAGATGCTTTAACCTCTGAGCCACAGGGAAGCCCTTTGAATGATATATTTTGTTACTAATATTTTTTCAGTATGCTTATGTACATGTGAATCTATTGTGCTTTAAGGGACAAAAATATTCCAGATACTTAAGATATGTATATAGTATTGAGGACTTATTTCTTTAAAATCACATTATTAATCTTTGCTTATAAACAGTAACAGAACTAATAATACATACTGCTAATTTTAGTTTTTCCTACATTTTTCTTTTTTCCTTGAGATAAAATTCACATATAACATTAGGTTAACTTCAGGTATACAACCTAGTAATTTGATATATATATATATATATATGTTGTGAAATGATCACTCAAAAGCCTAATTAATATCTGTCACCATATATAGTTACACATTTCTTGTGATAAGAACTTTTAATGTGTACTCTCTTAACAAATTTTAAGTATACAAATTTTAATATACTATATTGGAGACCCAGGTTCAATCCCTGGGATGGGAAGATCTCCTGGAGGAGGAAATGGCAACCCACTCCAATATTCTTGCCTAGAAAATCCCATGGTCTGAGAAACCTGGTAGGCTACAGTCCATGGGGTCGCAAAGAGTCGGACACGACTGAGCAACTTCACTTTCACTTTCACTATATTGTTAACTGTGGTCACTATGCTATGGATTTCATCTCCGGGACTTATTTATTTATAATTGGAAGTTTTTAACTTTGGACACATTTTACCCATTTCACTGACCCCCACAATGCCTACCTCCCAACTCTGACAACTATCAGTCTGTTTCATGTTTGTTTGTTTGTTTTTTTAAGATTCAACATATAGTGAGATCATAAGGCATTTGTCCCTCTATGACTTATTTCACTTAGTACAATGTCCTTAAGATCCATCTGTACTTTCACAAATGACAGAATTTCCTTCTATTTTATGGCAGAATAATATTCCATTATACAGATATCATATTTTCTTATCTATTCATCTGTTGATGGATGGAACAATTTAGATTGCTTCCATGTCTTGGTTATTATAAATAGTACCACAGTAAATCTGGGATGCAGCTATCTTTTAGGAGTTAGTCTCTCATTTCCTTCAGATAAATACTCAGCAATGGAATTGCTGGATCATATGGCAGTTCTTTTTTAATTTTTTGAAAAATCTCCATACTGTTTTCCACAGTGGCTGCACCAGTTTACATTCCCACCAACAGTGCACAAGGGTTCCCTTTCTTCTGACATCCTCACCAACACTTGTTATTTTTTTGTCTTTTTAAGAAAAGCCATTCTAATAGGCGTGAGATGATATGTCATTGTGGTTTTGATTGGTATTTCCCTGATGACTGGTGACATTGAGCCCTTTTTTCTGTACCTACTGACTGTATGTCTTCTTTGGATAAAACTCTGTTCAGATCTTCTGCACATTTTAGAAATAGAATTGTTTGTTTTTTGCCATTGAGTCATATGCTTTCCTTGAATATTTAGTATTAATACCTTGTCAGTTATATGATTTGAAAATATTTTCTTCTATTTGGAAGATTACATTTTTATTACATTAGTGGCTTTCTTTGCAATACAGAAGATTTTTAATTTGAGGGAATTCCACTTACTTATTTTTGCTTTTGTTGCCTTTCTTGTGATGTCAGATCCAAAGAATACCACCAGGATTGATGTCAAGAAGCTTATCATTTTTGTTTTCTTCTAGTGGTCTTATACTTGCAAGTCTATATCCAAGTCTTTAATCATTTTGAGTTAATTTTTGGGTACAGGGTAAAATAGGGGTTCAATTTAAATATTTTGTATTTGGCTGTCCAGTTTCCCAGCACCATTTATTGAAGAGATTATCCTTTTCCCCATAGTATATTTTTGGCTCCTTTACCATAAATTAATTGGCTATATATGTGTGGGTTATTACTGGGTTCTCTATTTGGTTCCATTGATGTATGTGGCTCTTCTATACTAATGCTACACTTTTTTGATTACTAAACCTTTGTAATATAGTTTGAAATAAAAAATTGTGATGTCTCCAGCTTTGTTATCCTTTCTCAAGATTTCTTTGGCTATTTGGAGTGTTTTGTCATTACATACAAATTATAGGATCGTGCTAATTCTGTGAAAAATGGCATTGAAATTTTGATAGAAATTGCATTGATTCTGTAGATTTATTTAGTTAGTATGCACAATCTATCAATATTAAATTCTTTTAATCCATGAACATGGAATCTTTTTCCTTTCATTTTTGTTGTTTTCAATTTCTTTCATCAATGTCTTATTCAGTGTAACTGTCTTCCATTTCCTTGTTTAAATTTATTCATAGGTATTTTCTTTGCATTTTTGCAATTGTAAATGGGATTTTCTTAATTTCTCTTTCTGATAGTTATTAGAGTATAAAATGAAACTTATTTTTTATTCATTGATATTTTATTTTGTAAATTAACAACTTATTCTATAGTGTTTCTTTTTAGTGGAGTCTTTAGGGTTTTCTATGTATAATATCATGCCATCTACAAATAGACATTTTTATTTCTTCTTTTCCAGTTTGGATGCCTTTCATTTCTTTTTATTGCCTAATTTCTCTTGTTATAACTTCCAATTCAATGGTGAATAAATGTGGCCTTAGTAGACATCTTTGTCTTATTCCTGATCTTAGAGGAAGAGCTTTCAGTTTTAAACCTTAGGTACGATGCTAACTGTGGGCTTCTCAAATATGTCCTTATTATGTTGACGTACAACCCCTCTATACTCAGTTTGTTGACAGTTTTTATCATAAATAGATGTTGGGTTTTGTCCAATGCTTTTTCTGCTTCTGTTGAGATGAACATATGATTTTCATCCTTTGTTTTGATAATGTGTCACACTGATTCATTGATGGATGTTGAACCTACTTTGCATCCCTGGGATAAATCCACCTGATGATAGTGTATGATCCTTTTAATGTATTTTTAAATTGTTTGATAATAGTTTGTTGAGGATTTTTCACCTCAGTTCACCAGGGATAATCACCTGTAATTATCTTTCCTTGTAGTGTTCTTGGTTTGGTGCCTTGTCAAATGAATTTGGAAGTTTCATCTCTGTTTCTATTGTTTGGAAGAGTTTGAGAAGGATTGGCATAAGCTCTTTAAATTTTTGATAGAATTCATGAGTGAAGTCATCTGGTCTTGGATTTTAGTGTGTTTGGAGGTTTGATTTACTAGTTTAATCACTTTATTAGTAATTGGTCTGGTTGGATTTTCTAGTTTTTTTTTTTTATAATTCTTGGTAGGTTGTACATTTCTAGAAATTTATTTCTTATAGGTTGTTTAATTTGTTGACATATACTTGTTCATAATAGTCTCTTATGCTTTATACTTCTATGATATCAGTTGTAACATCACTTTCATTTCTGATTTTATTTATTGGGGTAACATCTATTTTTTTTTTTTTTTTTTTTTGCTGAGTTGCCTAAGGTTTATCTGTTTATCTTTTAAAGGTAAAGAACAGCACTTATTTTTACTGATATTAACAAATGTATTTTTAGACTATGTATCATTTATTTCTAGTCTGATCTTTATTTCCTTCCTCCTATTAACTTAGAGCTTTATTTGGTCCTCTTTTCTATTTCCTTAAAGTTTAAATTTCAGTTGTTTGAGATCTTTTTGTTTACTAATATGGGTGTTTATTGCTATGAACTTCCCTCTTATCACTGCTTTTGCTGAATCCCATAAGTTTGTTTTATTTCTGTTTTCATTTGTCTCAAGGTATTTTTTCATCTCTTTCTTTCAATTTCTTCTTTGAGCCTTTGGTTGTTTAATATCATGTTTTCCAGTTTTTTTCTTATAAGTGATTTCTGTTGCTTTGTTTGAAGAAACCTGATATGTTTTAAATATTCTTAAATTCATTAAGATGTATTTGGTGGTCTAACATCTGATTTATGTTGGTGAGAATGTTACATGTACACTTCAGAAGAAAGTGCATTCTGTTGGTTTTGATTGTGATGTTCTCTATATGTATGTGATATTCATCTGACCTATTATGTCATATAAAGCCAATGCTTTGCTACTGATTTTCTTAATTTAAAAAATGTATTTCTTCAGCTGTGTTGGGTCTTCACTGCTGTGTGGGCTTTTATCTAGTTGTGGCGAGCAAGGGCTGCTCCCTAGTTGTGGTGTGATGGGCTTCTTGTTGTGGTGGCTTTTCTTGTTGCAGAGCATGGGCTCTAGGGTGAATGGCTTCAGTGTCTGTGGCATGTGGACTCAGTAGCTGCAGCTTCCAAGACCTAGAACACAGCCTCAGTAGTTGCGGCAAACAGGCTTAGTAGCTTTGTGGCATGTGGGATCTTCCTGGCACCAGGGAACCCCCTTTACAGGTTTTCTATTTGGGGATCTATCTATTGATGTAAGTGGGATATTAAAGTCATCTACTGTTATCATATTTCTGTCTATTTCTCACTTTGGGTCCCTAATATCTGGGTCCTCAAATATTATTTAATTTATATTTAGGTGTTCCTGTGATGGGTGCATACATATTTACAGATGTTAAATCCTTTTGTTAAACTGAAATCTTTACTATTGGATCATGGCCTTTGTTGTCTTTTATTAGAGTTTTTTTTTTTTTTTTAACTTAGTCTATTTTGTCTAATATAAGTATAGCTACTGCAGATCTCCTTTGGTTTCCATTTCTGTGGGATATCTTTTCCATCCTTTCTCTTTTAGCTTGTGTGTGTCGTCGTATCTGAAATGAGTCTTTTGTAGGCAGCATGTATACAGATTTAAAAAATTCATTTAGCCACTCTTTTGACTGGAGAATTTAGCCCATAGATAGTTAATGTAATTATCAGTGGGTATAGACTGATTGTCATTTTCTTAATTGTATTCTATCTCTTTTCTAACTCATTTCCTCATTCTACTTTTACTCTCTTCCCTTGTGATTGAATGACTTCTCTAGTGGTATGCTTAAATTTCTTTTCCTTAGTATATCTGCTCTTGGTTTTTGCTTTGTAGTTACCATGAGGCTTACATATAACAACTTATATTTATAAGTCTATTTTAGTCATAACACTGTCATAACACGTTCTAGAGCACTACATATTTATCCCTCCTCTCACATTCTATGATTTTCATGTCACAGTTTACAGTATTCTTACTTGCATTTTTTCAGTCTCTAAGTCATATCTGACTCTTTGCAACTCTATGGACTGCAGCATGCCAGGCTTCCCTGTCCTTCCATATCTCCTGGAGTTTGCTCAAACTCATGGTCTTTGAGTTGGTGATGCTATTCAACCACCGCATTCTCTGTCATCCCCCTTCTCCTCTGCCTTCAATCTTTCCCAGCATCAGAGTCTTTTTCAATGAGTCAGCTCTTTGCATCATGTGGCCAAAGTATTGCAGCTTCAGCTTCAGCATCCAACCTTCCAATGAATATTCAGGGTTGATTTCCTTTAGGATTGACTGGTTTGGTTTCCTTGCTGTCCAAGGGGCTCTCAAGAGTCTTTTCTAGCACCACAGTTTGAAAGCATCAATTCTGTGGC
The DNA here is from genome assembly GCF_000754665.1 of Bison bison bison. Classification (NCBI taxonomy): domain Eukaryota; kingdom Metazoa; phylum Chordata; class Mammalia; order Artiodactyla; family Bovidae; genus Bison; species Bison bison. The sequence goes on along the minus strand of NW_011494902.1, from coordinate 6,458,668 downwards.
ACTCAGCCTTCTTTATGGTCCAACTCTCAGATCCACACATGACTACCAGAAAAAACCATAGCTTTGACTATAAGAACATTGGTTGGCAAAGTGATATCTTTGCTTTTTAAAACATCGTCTAGGTTTGTCGGAGCTCTTCTTCCAAGGGGCAAGCCTCTTTTAACTTAATGGTTTCAATTATTGTCCACAGTGATTTTGGACCCCAAGAAAATAGTCTATCACTGTTTCTAGTTTTTCCCCATTTATTTGTTATGGGAGTGATGGGGCCAGATGCCATGATCTTAGTTTTTTGAATGTTGAGTTTTAAGCCAGCTTCTTCACTCTCCTCTTTCACCCTCATCAAGAGGCTCTTTAGTTCCTCTTCACTTTCTGCCATTAGTGGTATCATATCAATTAACAGATTATAGTTATAGGTATTTCTACTATTTTTGTCTTTTGACTTTTATACTATCTTTATAAATTATTAACCCCTCAACTTCACCACATTATTCTTTTACTGTGTTTCCCTCTACCAGTAAGATTTATATTTGCATACATTTTCCTATTACTAATTAATGTCCTTTTGTTTTAACTTAAGAAAGTTCCTTAACATTTCTTGTAAGGCCACTTTTCTAGTGGTGGTGAACTCCTTTAGCTTTTGCTTGTCTGGAAACTTTCTATCTTTCCTTGATTCTGAAGCACAGCTTTGCTGGGTATTCTTTCTTGGCAGGGTTTTTTTATTTTTCAGTACTTTCAATGTATCATACCACTCCCATTTGGCCTGCAAAGTTTCTACTGAAAGTTGCTGATAGTCTTATGGGATTCCTGTATCTAACAAGTGTTTTTTCTCTTGTTTCTTTTAAGATTCTTCCTTGTCTTTAGTTTTTGACACTTTAAGTATAATGTGCTCTGGCTTGGGTCTCTCTGTGTTCAACGTATTTGGAAAAATTTACACTTCCTGGATCTACACATCTGTTTCCTTCCCCAGGTTTAGGGAAGTTTTCAGCTCATTTATTATTCAGATTATTTATTTAAATTTTCTGCCCTTTACTCCATCTCTCCTTTTGGAAATCCTATAATGAAAATATTGTTCCTCTTATTTTGTCCCATAAGCCCTTAAGATATCTTCACTCTTTTTGATGTTTTTCTTTGTGCTACTCTGTTTGATAAATTTGTCTGTCTTGTCTTCAAGTATGCTGGTCTATTCGTCCATTTCATATCATCCATTATTGAACTCCTTTTCTAGTTCAGTTATTGTATCCATCAGCTATGTGACTTCTGTTTATACAGTCTTATATTTTCTATCTTTTGTGGAAACTCTCAGTTTGTTCATGCATTATTCTCTTGACCTTGATAAGCATCATTACAATGATTATTTTGAACTCTTTATCAGGTAAATAATTTGTCTCCCATTTCATTAAGGTCTTTTCTGAGGGATTTTCTTGTTCTCTCATTTGGAAAACATTCCTCTGTTATTTTATTTTCCTTGATTCTCTGTGTTGGTTTCTAGTCCTTCTCTTTCCCAGTCTTGAAAAACTGGTTTTGTGTAGAAGATGAAAATTTGTATGTAACCTGACCTTTCTTGGTTCTTTTCCAAACCTCTTTGGTTGTACATTTAGCCTACTTTGTTTTTAGTGGCTACCAATAGTTCAGGGTTGCCAAGACTCATCAGGGTCCTAAGTAAGAGGATCTTCCGGATGAATGAATGGTTGCTAGGTTTATAAGCAGCAACTTTTAAACTGAGTAGATATACCTCTTCCAGCAAAAGACTGAGATGGACATTTCTGCTTGTCCTTTCTGCACTTAGCCCTGGGATAATAGACAATTAAGAATTCTTTCTTTGTTTGCTATCCTCATGGTGATCCCATGAACAATAAGCTGCACCGACCACCAGAGCATGGTTAACAAGTGATATGTCATCTGGGCAGTAGCCACAAAAGCTGGAGTGCCTGGCATGTGCACAAGCTCCTTTTAGGAGATACCAGTAACCCGTGGTGAGGTAAAGTGAGAGAGCCCCAAAATAGTCCAGATCAAGAAGCAACCGTTAGAACTGGACATGGAACAACAGACTGGTTCCAAATAGGGAAAGGAGTACATCAAGGCTGTATACTGTCACCCTGCTTATTTAACTTATATGCATAGTACATCATGAGGAACGTCAGGCTGGATGAAGCACAAGCTGGAATCAAGATTGCTGGGAGTAATATCAATAACCTCAGATACGCAGATGACACCACCCTTATGGCAGAAAGCAAAGAAGAACTAAAGAGCCTCTTGATGAAAGTGAAAGAGGAAAGTGAAAAAGTTGGCTTAAAACTCAACATTCAAAAAATGAAGATCATGGCATCTGGTCCCATCACTTCATGGCAAATAGATGGGGAAACAGTGGCTGACTTTCTTTTTCTGGGCTCCAAAATCACTGAAGATGGTGACTGCAGCCATGAAATTAAAAGATGCTTGCTTCTTGGAAGAAAAGTTATGACCAACCTAGACAGCATATTAAAGTAGAGACATTACTTTGCCAACACAAGTCCATCTAGTCAAAGCTATGATTTATCTAGTAGTCATGTATGGATTTGAGAGTTGGACTATAAAGAAAGCTGAGCACTGAAGAATTGATGCTTTTGAACTATGTTGTTGGAGAAGACTCTTGAGAGTCCCTTGAACAGCAAGGAGATCCAACCAGTCCATCCTAAAGGAAATCAGTGCTGAATACTCATTGGAAGGACTGATGCTGAAGCTGAAACTCCAGTACTTTGGCCACCTGATGTGAAGAGCTGACTCATTTGAAAAGACCCTGATGCTAGGAAAGATTGAAGGCAGGAGGAGATGGGGACAGCAAAGGATGAGATGGTTGGGTAGCATCACTGACTCAATGGACATGAATTTGAACTCTGGGAGGTAGTGATGACAGGGAGGCTTGGTGTGCTACAGTCTGTGGGGTTGCAAAGAGTCAGACATGACTGAGTAACTGAACTGAACCTAGCCTCCCTTGTCTCCAGAAAGGGTTGCAATTGGCTCCTAAATGCATGCCTGCATCTCAGATGACAGCTACAAAGATAAGGGAATAGTTTTCTTTCATGGATGACTTGGCATTTCTGTCTGCTGCTTCTGTGCTGTGTTCTGGTTGGGGGGAAGCTGATTAAGAAATCGTTCTGTTTTAGTCCTGTGGGACCTGCTAATGTAAGCCCCACTGGCTTACCAGAGTCAAGATGAGCAGCATGCCTGGATGGCTGCTGTAAAAACCAGAGTTTCAGATGTATGAACAAAGTACTTTCCAGGTGATACTGGAGACCTGGGGTAGGACAGAAGGAGAGTTCAAAAATAGTGCCTACCAGTCTCCATGGCTTTTGGAGAGTATTTCATTTAGCCTCTAGATGTGGATTAAATTAGAGGCCTATCCTTCAGGCCAAAGTTTAAGATCTGCAGATGGGCCTCTTTCACAGAAATTCTGGACTCTTTTCAGTTGCATGCTGCCTTGAAGGTGGCCACAGTAAGTTTATGCAAGCTCTTTAAATACTGTTTCTTCATATCCTATGGTTTTGTGGGTCTTATTGTCACAAACCCTGTTAATTTTCAAAGTTAGATGTTTTGAAGACTTCTTAGGTGCAGATCTTAAAAGTTTGGGTGCAAAGGTGAAGTTCAAGCCTTACTTCTCAGAATCTGAGGGATGTTTTCCGTGCTGTGGAAGACTGCACCAGAGGTGGAAGTTACAGAGAGGTTGTATTTCAATCTCTCCTACCTATTCTGATGTGCATTTTTTTCTTGTGTGCCTGATGTGTAGGAGTCACTCAGCTAGTTTTTGGATTTCTTGTGGAAGATTGTTCCATAGGGAGCTGTAGATTTGGCATGTTTGTGGGAGCAGGTAAGCTCAGAATTCTCCTATGTGGCCATCTTGAACCAGAATCCCTTTAACATTTATTGTTAATGTCTACCTTAGGAGAAAAATAATTTCATTATCTCATTTTGTGGGTCACACAACTGAGGCGGAGAGGATTTAGCATCCTTGCACAGGATCACACAGGCAGAAAAGGGGATAGCTAGGATTTGATCTCTGACGCAGGATCTCTTGGGCTACCAGGAAGTCTTCTGAAGCTTTGTAGCCAAAGTGAAATAATGAAAGGACAACTCTAGGAGTTGTTCCCTCAATCACAATATTGACATCAACTATTCTCTTTTCATTGAGTTTTTTCATGTAAAACCATGGTGCCATTGAAGAAAATCAACTAGTGTTAAAACGATTAGCAAAAGCAAAAGTCCCAATTTAAGTAAAACCATTCTCTAACTTGCTCACTCTATCATATTTCTAACATTTCCATTTTCTCAGGCCACCCAGTTCATTTACATATATCAGTGTTTGCAATATTACACAGTGGTTTGTTCTAATGTTAGCTAAGCTTTAAATATGCCTTCAGAGCTACTCTGTGTAATCATGCTTGTCTCCATTTCACAATGTAACCAATAGTGTTGAGCATGTGGGGAAAGAGCCCTTTTCTCTGTCAGTGATTTCAGCTGTCAGCCTCTAAAACAGTGACATGGGGAAGCTGTTATTAAAGCTGTCTTTGTCAAATCATCCCTGGAGAAGGAAATGGCAACCCACTCCATGGGCTCTTCATAGAAAATAAGTCTACAACAGTCAACATTTCAGTCTCTTGAACACTTTATTTGTTATAAATACAAGTCCATACCACAAGATGGCACCTTCTTACTTTCCAACATCTACGATTACAAACATTCATCTTCATAAAATGGTTTCAGCTTTTTCATGTGTTGTTTAGATATTATTGAAACCTTATAAAAGCAAGACTTCCTACAAAGAGGATCGGTGTTAGATGTATATTAAATGAGGTCAGATAATTAAATTCAAAAAAAGAATTTATAAATATTCAGATAAGAAAATTGAAATTACAAAAGCAGAGTTTGTCATCATTAAACTGAATTACAACTGTATGTGGCTAATGCTATATCTACATGGTAAAGTTTTTGTTAAAATACAGTTTTAGTAATTAAATAATTTACCTCTTTTTTCCAATATAACCTCTAATTTCATTTGTACACCCTAACATTCAACACACATTTCATTCAAAACCACTTAGCTTTCATCTAGTCCAGCAACTACACACATTTCATTTGTTTTCAATAGACACAACTCATGAAGTGCCATCATCCTCCTGGCTACAAAACAAAATACAATTTGTAAAGGTAAAAACTCAGAATTTCTGAAATGGTAACCCATTCTCTCTGTGTTCGTGAAAATAGGCAAGCCAATTTGAAAGTCTTTGAACTGATGTAAATTCTAGAAAACTCAGTGTTGAAGTATGGGAAGAATAAGGATTTGCACTAATATAGTGCATAAGAATGCAGTGTCAGACTGATCATTTACAGTAAAAGCCTTGGCCTCTCCGGATTGTCATCATGCTGCTGAGGATAAAATTTACTTAAGTCTGTGGGAATTCCATCATGTTTTCTTCCTCCCATTTCCAAACAGGAAGAGAAGGGTTTTCAGGTCCCTTGGGAAAATCAAAAACATTAAACACTCACACCCACAAACAACTGGAAAGCAAAATGGCAGACCTGATAATCCTTGACTCCATGTCCAAATGAAGTTGAGGCAATATTACTTTTGCAGTATTTGTATTCTGCTCAGTATATCACACCATGAGATTCCTCAAAAAACTGAGAAGTCTGAGAGCTACAAAATAGAAAGCGGTTAAGGCAGTTGATGTCTACATTTGGATTTCTTTTTTCGGGTTACATGTCTAAGTCTCCATCGTAGGCTAAGGTCAGAGGCTTCTGTTGGGGAGGTGTGCTTTGATGTGGTTTTGGCTTCTTGCTGTAAAGGGAAAAGAATTCCTGAGATGAAGAAAGTTCTCAGAGCTCTGTTTCATCTGCCAAAGAAAACTGTAAGGTACAGAAATCCAAGTGGTTAGACAAAAGACTGATTTCTCTGGACTGGCGGGTTCCTTTTTGGAATACTGGTGTACTTTAACCCTTAAGCCAGGAGAAGCCTTTCTTTTCCCCCCAAAATCTTATAAATCTTAAAAATAGTTTAGTGGAAACAATGAATTTGGTAAAGGGCCACTTTCCTTTGTTTATACGCTGTAATGTGAACATCTGTTGCTCACTAATTCCTAAGCTACCAAGACCTCCACAGCGCAGATGTTTTAACATCATAAGTAGCTAGAACAGCCAGATTCTCTTGCTTTACTCTGCTGTTGTTTTTAAGTAAACACACTTCTGCTCGGGCTTGAAACCTGGCATCTAGCTGCCAAGTCACCAAGGTCTGTTAGGAGAATTTCACTGATGTACCAGGCAAAAGCTTTCTCTTCCGGTCTCTGTGCTCCCTGAGTTTGACATCTTTGCCAGGTTAGAGAGGGCTGTTCTTGCTTCTCACACAGAGAGAAGCTGAAACTGAGTTACATTGCCCAGACTCTCAGCAATGTCCCAGATCTGGGGCAAACCATGCTCCATTATGCCTTTTGATTCTCAGTGTGGGTGAATGTCAACTAATGAGTACTTACAGTTTAATTCTGCTACACACTGCCTTCCCCACCATCATTCTGTCTCCCTTCTGTCCTCAGTGTCTAGGCTTTGCCATGCCTTCAGAGCCCAGCTCTTTGGGTTGTCCTCACCAAGAGGGAGCCACCTCTGGCTTTGTCTCCAGATTTCTATACTATTTATTTTCTTGCAGCATGTTATTAATTGGATGCATGTACTAAGTGCCAAGCCCTGTGCTGAGCACTTTACATGAAACACCTCAATAAATCCCAGGCCAGAAGTGAGAGAAGGGGGCATGGGGATTATCATTACTACTTGACAGAGAAGGACTGGAGAGGTTATTACCTTCCTCAAGTCACTGAGTGAGTGGCAGAGCCTAGAATCCAAATGCATCTTGTACACACAGGAAAAACACTTTTAACCCTTCAGTGCATTCTCCTTGTAGCCACATTATTAATTAGGCACTTGGTAGCAACAACTCTTTTGTCTGTACATATAGTTAATTTTTAATACTTTGAGTGAATGTAAATTAAAAACAAACATTTTAATCTGTACAGTTGAGTGGCATTTTGAACATTATGTTGCAACGTTGCATAATCATTACCCCAAAGGGAAACTCTTCCCACTAAGCAGTCTACACTTTGGAACAAGTAGCCTTTGGGACACTTTCCAAATACCATTCTTTAAGGCAGCTCCGAGAAACCAGCATTTGTCCAGAGGAGGAGACTAATGTAATGCATTATATAAGGCTATATATTTTACAAAATGCAATGTATCGTAAAGGGGGTAATTAGGAACTGTTACGGACTCAATATTTGCATTACCCTTTCCTCAATCATATGTTGAAATCTTAACCCTGAATGTGATGGTATTTGGAGGTGGGAGATGGCCTTTGGAAGGTGATAAGGCATTCTCTACCCCTGGCAACCACCTGTCAACTTTCTGCCCCTGTAAATTTGCCTATTCTGGATATTTCCTATGGAATTATACTGTATGTGTGGCTTTTTGTGTCTGGCTTCTTTTACTTAATGGCTAAAAAGTTGAGAATTGCATGATGCGTGCATTTTACCACAAAAGAGACACATGTCTGATGACATTTTTTTATAGGGAGAATCTCCTAGTTTAAAATACTGAGAGAAACTTTGTTTGAAACAATTTATAGATGCTAGAAGCAATTTATAGATGTTGAAGAGGTGAATTAGAATGGATTTCTAAAAAGCCTATTGACAGGAACCAGAGATCCTACAGCGTCCACACCCGGCATACAGTAGGTGTCTGTGTGTGACTGAGTGCTTGGCATGGGCTGCAGGCAAAAACATCCTCAACAGTGGAGAGGCAGAAATAAGCTTCAAAATTCACTGCAGAGGTATACTCACCCTAGGCCTGTTCCCCTTCTCAAAGAACAGGGACTGCATAATTATCTGAATAACATCCAAATTTGTCTATATTAATGTATATGTAGAATCCAGTGGCTCTAGTCACACTGCCAGGCTCCAGCTTGGGTCCAGAGCACACTAATCTGCATTTAAAGGGACTAAAAACTCACACAAATGAGAATTTACAACAAATTGGAAGTGACGGTTTGTCTATTATCCACCCTAGGGATGGTAGTAGAAGGTGTCCTAATGTCCAAAAGAATAGGAGGAATTTCATTTGGAATGACCATAGGGATCTTCTAGCTCCTCCATCTCCTGCTGTTTTAGGGGAAGAAAAGAGAGGGGCAAAAAATAAAGGTGTTTCCAGAGTTTCTGGCAATTCACTTTTTAAAATATTTATTTTAATGACATATAATTGATTTACAATGTTGTTAATTTCTGCTGTACAGTGATTTAGTTATATGTATATATGTTCTTTTCCATTATAGTTTATCACAAGATATTGAATATAATTCCCTGTGTTATACAGTCAGACTTTGTTGTCCATTCTCTATACAACAGTTTACATTTGGCAATCCACTCTCTCTTTTTTTTTTTTTTTTGAGGAATTGGCTTCTCTAAAAAAATTATTTCATTGGAGTATAGTTGATTTACAATGTTGTTAGTTTCTGCTGTTCAGCAAAGTAAATCAGTTATACACATACGTATGTCTACACTTTGTCAGATTCTTTTCTCATATAGGTCATTGCAGAGTATTGAATAGAGTTTCCTGTGTTATACAGTGATCCTTATTAGTTACCTAGGCTCAGGGGTAAAGAATCTGTCTTCCAGTGCAGGAGACTTGGGTTCGACCCCTGGGTCAGAAAGATCCCCTGGAGAAGGAATTGGCAACCCACTCCAATATTCTTGCCTGGGAAATCCCATAGACAGAGGAACCTGACAGGCTACCATCCATGAGGTTGCAAAAGAATCATACATGACTTAGTGACTAAATAACAAGCATGTGACTCCCAATCTCCCAATATATCCCATCCCACCTGGTAACCATAAGTTTGTTTTCTGTGTCTGTGAGTGTATTTCTGTTGGTAAGTTCATTTGTATCATTTTTTTTTTAGATTCCACAAATAAGTGACCATAACATTTGTCATGATATTTGTCTTCGACTTTCCTCACTCAGTATGACAATCTCTGGGTCTGTCCATGTTGCTGCAAATGGCATTATTCTAACTGGCATTTGTTAAGGGCTTCCCAGCAGCACTAGTAGTAAAGAACTTGCCTGGGAATTCCCATGGACAGAGGAGCCCGGTGAGCTACAACACACAGGGTCAAAGAGAGTTGGACATGACTGAAGCGACTTAGCACACACAGCTACGTAGGAGAAACATGGGAAATGACGTCCTGGGATGTGGGGAAGAGGGGTAGAGACGGGTAGCTCTTTATGAAAAGACAACAGTATTGGTTACCAAAGGAGGTGGTGGTTAGAGTTAAATTAGGAGATTGGGATTAATATATACACACTACTATTCATATATACTATATTATATATGAAATAGGTAAACAAGGACCTACATTATGGCACAGGAACTCTACTCAGTATCTTGTAATAATCTGTAATGGAAAAGAATTTGAAAAGGAACAGATATGTATATACACATATACATACACACACACAAACAAAGAAATGGCAACCCACTCCAGTATTCTTGCCTGGAAAATCCCATGGACAGGGAACCTGGCAGCTATAGTCCATGGAGTCACAAAGAGTCAGGCACAACAACTGAGCTTGCGCATGTGCGTGCACACACACACACACACATATATATAAAACTGAATCACTTTTCTGTACACTTGAAACTAACAACATTGTAAAATAAGTATGCTTCAATAAAAATAAAATCCCCCTCTCCCCCATGAAAGAGACAATATTGCCTAGGAGACATCTAAACTGGGCCAGCCTCTAGGAGCTGTGCCTAGAAAACTTCAGCTCAAATATTACTTGAATTTTTACACCAGTTTACAGGTATGGAATTGTGAACGTTGTGCTCACCTCTAGGACAAAAAAAGAGGTGGCTCCTAGTGTGTAGGCTTGGGGTTTTTGTGGTGTGTGTTGGGATGGTTGTGATAAAGGCTTCATTTCATGATGTCTCTCTTCATACCTTGTAAGCTCTGTTGATGTATTAAAATCACAGCTATGAATGTGTGAGGGGCTTCCCTTGTGGCTCAGCTGGTAAAGAGTCTGCCTGTAATGTGGGAGACCTGGGTTCAATCCCTGGTTTGGGAAGATCCCCTGGAGAAGGGAAAGGCTACCCACTCCAGTATTCTGGCCTGGAGAATTCCATGGACTGTATAGGCCATGGGGTCGCAAAGAGTCCGACATGACTGAGTGACTTTCACACACATGAATGTGTGAGATCTGAGAACTTTTAGTGAGTTTAAAAGTTAGCAACCACTGAATAATGTGGTAATGCTGCTGAGAAGCTGTGGCTTTAGAGCTTCCTGGCTGGTTAAAAAGAACCCTAAGAGAAAGATCTGAGTAGGGGCCTGCCCTCTGCAAAGTCAGCAAATAGGAAACTTTTCTTCAGAAGCCCCTGCTCCCTTTCCTTTCTTCCTTCCTGATCTTTATTAGGAGATTCATTTAGAAATAGTTTTTAAATTATTTTTCTCTTTTCAACTCTGCTATCAGGTAAGGTATGAGCACCTCACTCACACTAAATCAGGACCCCTAAATGCCTGGCCCGTGGGCCACCACCACCCCCAGGCATCCTGTGCCCGTGGTGGCCATCTCCCATCCATCACACACTTCTTTCCTGTTGAGCCCAGGAATAGCCTCATAATTCTTCCTAATGCAGCGCTCTTGACAGCCACTACCACTTTTAGAGTTTGCACAAGGGAGAAAACCATTATGCAGCTCTGGCTGTAAGAGATCATTGACTGACACGTTTTAAAGTCACCTTTTCCATGATCATTTGCATTTTAGCAAAGGATAAGCCCATTAGACCAGAAAAGCGAGTTCATTATGAAAAGACAGGTAAGTGCTGACACTTCTCACCACCCTTGATTGCAAGCCACAGGACCCAGACCAGAAGACACTAACAAACAGTCAGCTACTCATGAGGGCTGAGCCTCGGAGGTGGCAGCATCACCTTCAAACTTGAGAGCCCATTCCCTGCATTGTGCTGAGCAAGATAGAATAGATGTGGTTCTTCAAGTAACTTCCAGACACTATGTCTAGATTAACTAAAAGCTCACCCAATGGTCGTTCCCACTAAATGACCTCATGGATCTTTATTGCCAGGGGAGCTAGGGCATCAGTAATATTTCAAGAAACCCAAATGTTTATGGCAGACATACAAAGGATCATATCTAACCAAAGCAGTCCTTGAGAAGACTATTTTTCTCTATTTTCTGAAAAACATTTCCAAATGTTATTATAAATTGCTTTCATCTAAAGTATACACCTAACACCTGGCATGTTATAGCAGCTCTCTTGTCCTAAGTTTTTTATTTTGAAGGAGAAAATATAAAATCTCCAAAACTGTCATCTTCTAACTCTTCTGCAAGCTATTTAATAGAAATAGATGCTGTGAAAACCTATTTGGATTCTTTAGGCAGCTCATATGTAACAGTAAGTGTTTTGATATCATAAGTCTGTTCCCAGGTCTATAACTTACTTTTCTTGGGAAATGAAGATCTGCTAAAAAATGGAAAAGGTGTAGACATTAAATTGAGTCTAAAGAGTTTTCGGGATTACTCAAGGACAAGAAATTACAGAGACTGGAAGTCCAGTGGAAAGGGGTTAAGACATTTGAGGGTTAAGACGAATCTGGAGCTGATTTTACCAGGCTGATACCCTTACATAAGTTATTGAACTTTTCTGAGTATGGCTTACTCCCTCTTTAAAATAAGGATGATAATAACAACACTTTATTGGATTATTGGAAAGACTGAATAAGGCAACCTATGTAAAGCACTTTGACATATGTGAATATTAGATTTTTTTCTTGACCTTTAAAGATCATGGGCAATAGATTGTTTTAGCTTATCCACTCATTGATTCATTCACTTATTTAATAAATATTTGTGAAACTTGTACTCTAAAAAATAAGTCATTAAAGCTCTTCTCCCCCACCCCCAAGTCCTTATGGTTTGGTAGATGTTGGAAGACGTTTATACAAGTAACTACAATGCCAGCATGGAGTAAATGCCACAGGGCTGGCAGCTTATACAAGTTATTCCAGGCTGTTTCATAAAGAAAAAGTTGGCATTTAAATTTTTATTGGGAAGAACTGTTAGAATGTCAATAACTTATGAAAATTAATTCTAGAAGAATGAACTGTAAGGAGTAAACCATGCAAGCAGAAGCTTTCTTGTGAAATAAGATACCACACTATGTACCCTAATGTAAGGTAACGCTTCCCAAAACACTATCCTTCAGAAAGAGGTTGTAGCCTTATATTCAACTCCTATAAATATTATGAAAGATTACAATATAAAAAGTATTTTAATGGAGATCATAAATATACATGAGCAGTACAAATAAAATGACAAACTTCCCTAATATATATTAATAGATACTTACATCTTGAGATAAAACCTCTGAAATAGCAACACAAGCAGATTGAAAGAAGTGTTGTATCTCAACCAACTTGGATGGATATGAGTATAGTAAACTTGAAATGTTGACTGTGATGTAGAATGAGATTTTAAATGCTTCAATGATAAAGCAACAATTTAAATACAAGGCAATGGCACCCCACTCCAGTACTCTTGCCTGGAAAATCCCATGGACCAAGGAGCCTGGTAGGCTGCAGTCCATGGGGTCGCTAAGAGTCGGACACAAGTATGCGACTTCACTTTCACTTTTCACTTTCATGCATTGGAGAAGGAAATGGCAACCCACTCCAATGTTCTTGCCTGGAGAATCCCAGGGACGAGGGAGCCTGGTAGGCTGCAGTCCATGGGGTCACACAGAGTCAGACAGGACTGAAGTGACTTAGCAGCAAGCCTATGCAACACACTGGGGCATAGAGAAATATGAAAATGAAGTTGAAAGAGTTGTTTGGGCTCAAATAGTGGAAGGCTTTTAATGACTTGCAAGGCAGCCAGAACACGACTTTCATGTTGCTGTCAATGGGAAGCCACTGCTGGTGTTTGAGGAGGAAAGGGGCTGATCACTTGGCTAAGTTTTAAGAAGACTAATCTGGCTATAGAGAGTTGAAAGGAGGATTGTAGGGCTTCCAAATATGGAGCTAACTGCTACTTCCAATGGGGGATTATTAAGGGTGGATACTGAGGATGAAAAAAAGATATACTATACACATAAGTATCTATATAATTTGGTCACTAAACAGTAGGGGATGATTCCCTTGATCTTTTACATTAAAAATTCTCTAGAAAATTATGTTTGTCACCACAATTCAGTGAGGTACCTATAATCAATCCCCAGAGCCTAGGAAGGGCTACAGTAAGTATTGTTGAAGGAATGGATTAAGGGTAACATACTTTTAAGCTGAAAGAAAGGGAGAAGTGTAAAAGGGCAGAATTTATGAATGTTAAATTTTAATTTTTAATCTTTTGGATATTCAAGGAAGAAGGAACCATAGAATCTGGAATTGGGGATGTGACTGTGAAGTAGAATACATCTCAGCTTTCACAGACTAATAGACTAGCTGATTATCTTACACTATACTGGGCCCTTGCTTTGAGAGCAGTTTCTCATCTATCAAGCCTTTATGTTCTTTGTTTCAATTTGAGATCTTTTCCTCATTTTGTCTAGTGGTGAATGCTTCCTATCACTCTCAAGCTCACATAAGGTTTTCCACTTCACATTTGTTCATTAAGACAAGATCTAGACAATACAAAATTAATTCAAACATAACTGATCAAATCATTTGATTTTAAGGTAAATAACTGAAGGTGTTACTTTTTTATTGCAACACTGAGGAAGTATTAGCTGGATAGCAATCCAACTTCTAGAAATTCAATCTCAATCACTATAGGTGGCAGAAAGAATTAAAGTCACTTGATTTTCTTTACTAACTTTCACTGACCGAGAGCAAAGACTTAAAAACCTGTGTAACCTTGGAAGTATGAGCTAAAATACAAAGACTGGATTTGAATTGAGATTAAAAACTTGGGCAAAAATTGTCAAGGAAACAGTTTGAGACAGATGATGAATATAAATATCTCGATTTAGAGAAAAAAGCAAAGTAACACTTTGATCTTATGAAAATTAAAAAAAAAAAAACCTTTGAAAAATTTCAGGAAGCTAATAAAATATTCTCAACACACTTAAAAATATTCAAAGGTATTTACTTCTGTCTGGCTTTAAGATCAGCTCATCAAATAAGATATATACAATAAAGTAATCACCATTTTGTGAGAATAATATACTTAAGGAACTAGTTGCTTACAAAACAGGGTTCCTGGAATGGACAATCAAATTTTCTTTTATGGTTGGTCACTGTAGATAAACACCTGACTCTACTATCTAAAATATACTCATAGGTTTTTTGAACCAACTGGTCAATTTAACATACTTGGTAAAAATAGGTCAGTTTGAGAAGAAAATTTAAGAACTAGAATTTTCTCAGCCTCGCCTGCTATTAGTTACCTGGGGCTCTTTTAATTACTCCTGCATGTGGTCAAGTTGTCTGGATGCTTAAATCAGAATTCCTGGAGCTAGAGATAGCAGAAAGGAAAATTTAAAAAAAGTACCTTGTAAAATCTCACTCCCCTAAATAAAATACTGAGGAATAAACCTGACCAAAAAGGTGAAATAAACCCACAAACCTATGGTCAATTCATCTTTGACAAAGGAGGCAAGAATGTACAATGAAAAAAAAAGTCTGCTCAGCCAGGGGTGCTGGGACAGCTGGACATATGCATGTAAATCAATGAAGTTAGAACACCATAGACAAAAATAAACTCAAGATGGTTTAAAGACTTAAACATTAAGACATTATATTATAAAACTCCTAGAAGAGAGCATAGGCAAAACATTCTCTGACATAACGTGTACCAATATTTTCTTAGGTCAGTCTCCCAAGGCAATAGAAATAAAAACAAAGATAAACAAATTGGGCCTAATCAAACTTACAAGCCTTTTGCATAGTACAGGAAACCATAAACAAAATGAAAAGACAACCTACAAGTGAGAGAATATATTTGCAAATCATGTGACTGACAAGGGCTTGATTTCCAAAATGTACAAACAACACATACAACTCAACAAGAAAACAACCCAATTAAAAAAAAAAAAGGGCAGAAGACTTAAGTAGCCACTTCTCCAAAGACATACAGATGGCCAATAGGCACATGAAAAGGTGCTCAACATCACTATTTATTAGAAAAGTGCAAATCAAAACCACAATGAGATACCACGTCACACCAGTCAGAATGGCCATCATTAAATAGTCTACAGATAATAGATGGTGGAGAGAGCATGGGGAAAAAGAATCCCTCCTATATTGTTAGTGGGAATTTATTGAATAAGTTGGTGAAGCCACTGTGTGAAACAGCATGGAAGTCCCTCAGAAAATTAAAAATAGAAATATCAAATGATCCAGCAATCCCAATTCTGGCCATACATCCATACGTGAAGTTGCTTAGTCGTGTCCGACTCTTTGTGACCCCATGGACTGCAGCCTACCAGGCTCCTCTGTCCATGGGATTTTCCAGGCAATAGTACTGGAGTGGATTGCCATTTCCTTCTCCAAGGGATCTTCCCAACCCAGGGATCGAACCTGGGTCTCCTGCATCATAGACAGACACTTTACCGTCTGAACCACCAGGGAAGTACACAACCTTAGAATAAATATATGCACCCCTATATTCATAGCACCACTATTCACAATTGCCAAGACATGGAAAAAATCTGTATGTCCATTGACAAATGAATGGATAAAGAAAATTCTTTTACAAATATGTGATGGAATAGTACTCAGCCATAAAAAAGAATGGAATAATGCCATTTGCAGGAACATGGATGGACCTAGACATTAACACAGTAAGTGAAGTAAGTCAGAGAAAGACAAAAATGTCCTATGATATCACTACATGTGAACTCTACAGTATATAAATGAAACTGTCTATGAAACAGAAACAGACTCACGGAGATATAGAACAGATGTGTGGTTGCCAAGTGGGAGGGTGGTAGTAGTTGTAAGCTTTTATACCTAGAATGGATAAACAACAAGGTCCTACTATATACAGCACAGAGAACTATTTTCTATATCCTGTCCCCATAATGGAAAATGAAAAAGAATGTGTGTGTATACATATGTGCCTGCTGAGCTGCTTCAGTCGTGTCCGACTCTTTGCAACGCTATGCTCTATAGCCTGCCAGGCTTCTCCATCCATGGGATTCTCCAGGCAAGAATACTGGAATGGATTGTCATTTCCTTCTCCAGGGTGTGTGTATGTATTTGTGTGTGTGTATGTGTGTATAAACTGAATCACTTTGTCTAACAGCAGAAATTAAAACAACATTGTAAATCAACTACACTTAATTAAAAAAAAAAAAAAAAAACCTCTGTGATTAAGTCCTGGTACTAAGAGGTACCAGGAAATTCCAGTGTGTTAAAATGGTACCGATCTAAATCAAAATTGTAAAATGGGAAAGCCCTGATTAATGATTTGCCTCGTATACCTGTGATATTATATGAAAGCCAAATACAAAAATGTTATTTCAAATGAGGACAATAAAGATAATACTCTCCCACTTAAACTATTTAGCAATTCTAATGTTGGTGATTATTTGTGAGTTTAAGGGTCCTGTTTTAATGACCAGATTTCAACATAAGTTTTCTTTTAGTATAATATGCCACCAATGAAAATATAGAGTATAAACTTTTTACTAGTTAGTACTTACCAAACAAGGTAGGAAGTAAATACTAGGAAAATCATGATAAGAAAACCACCACCTGAAACTCCATAAACCCAAATTTTCACTCGGCCATCTGTTTAAAATAAAAAATAACAGGCTTAGCATACAAAAGCTTTTATTTCTCATTTATTTAGTGTATTATTTATTTCTCATCTGAATTCTGAGATTTGCATAAGTCAGAAGCATATGTGAAAATACTCACATGTGACAGCTATCAAATGTCCAAAAAATAAGTGAAAATATTAAATATAGGTTATCAATTTTTTCACAATGCCAAAGACCAGTGCTACTAATCAGTACTTCATAAAATCTAACAACTTGTAGGATATTTTGAATTTATTTTCATTTATATATACTTCTAATACAAAAGTATTACAAAGCATATCCACATGTAGAAGTATATATTATTTTGGATTTAATATCTGTAAGAGGTTAAAAAAAAAAGAACCAAATAGTCTGATCTATTTTGTGATTTTAACTATATGACACACACCTTGACTGTATGTATGGTGTGTGTATGTATAAATTTGAGTTGTTTCTGGAAAACACATGGTTTTTGTTATGTTTTACATGAGCACACAGTTAACTAAACTTAGAATTGCACTGATAACAGCAATTCCTTAGCTTCCCAAAAGGAATTATGCTCCTTTCTGAAAGATGTACACACCAAGGTTCATTATACTACATTGACTGTAATTAACTGTAGGTCCAGAAAAACACATGTCAGAATCTTATTCTAAGACCTTCATGGGATAAAAAACAATCTATTGTAAACATTTGTTTGAAAGAAAATCACTATTACTTTCAATTATATTGTGACTATCTATCACAGTTTTGGCTTACAAGACACTTTCAAGCCTCAATCAGGTTTTAGAATGAGTTTTCAACATAGTAATGGCCCTTTTTATGGTCATAAAACTTTTAACAAAGCTTTGATTTTGATCTCTTTGAAACACTAATGATGTGATCCCCTATTCTGAATTTTTTACATTGGCAATTAAAAAAAGTCTTCCCTGAGTGACAATGTACTTTTCATCTTATTACCCCTAAACCTCATAAAGCTGAAGTATTGTAAGATCCAGTGCTTTTAAATCCCTATTGCAGAGGTATGTGATCTGGGTGACCTTTAAATCATGTTACTTAAAGAAGAATTAACATAGCTGTTTATACGAAGCTAATGCTGTATAGCACAGAGGGCTTAGCTCGGTTCTCTGTAATGACCTGGGTAGATGTGATAAGGAGGGAAGTCCAAGAAAGAGGGGATATATGTGTGCATGTGACTGATTCACTTCATTGTACAGCAGAAACTAACATAACATTGTAAAGCATTTATACTACAATAAAAAATAATTTTAAAAAAAGATATGTAGTGGAAAATTAGTCTTCCTGCCAATCTCTGAGCTCCCTACCCAGGTGCCACTGTTACCAACTTATGAACCATCTCATAGTTTTCTCTGCAAATGCAAGCGACTATATACACAACATACATGCACTTTTTCAAAAAGACACAAATTGTCCTTATCATTCATTTTGGTACTACTTTTCCACCTAACAATACATAATAAAAATATTTCCATACTAGTTCATAAAGGCAGGTCCATCTCATCCTTTTTAATACCCCTAAGAGACATTACACAGTTGAATCATATTTTTGTTTGTTATTCTGTTTGTAGACATTTATGTTATTTCCATTCATTTGCTATATAATAAGCAATCATATAATGAATATCATTTACATTCTTCTCTCAGTATATGTGTGTATATTTGTATGATTAATTTGTAGGAGGAAAATTTTAGGTCAAAATGTATGATAGGTTTTGCCTAATTGCCTTCCTGAGAGTTTGCTCAAATTTTTAACCCCATTATGAGAACCTAATGAAAGTTATAAACTTTCTCACAGACTAAATATATATTTTACATATATGTTTATATACATACATACATATACAAGTGTATATATGAGTATACATATATGTATGTGTCTGTGTTTATGCATGTATGTGTACACACATGTATAGTCACATACATGGTATTGATGCTTCAGTTAGATCTCCAGTTTAAGGACTTCATTTGTGGATTTGAAAACTCATTTTCTTGGAACCTCATCTTAATTCTCTCTCTGAAATAGGGTCTAGAAGCAGTGAGTGAGACTGGCTGCATTTCATAGCATGCTTCCCTCAATTTTAAGTCTGTTTCTCTAGCTAAACATCACAGATGAATATGATTTTTAATATCTATGGCATGCCCAGACGTACTATGGAACCAAAGTTAAGATATTGTGGTCATCCTTATAAGCTAGTCACAGAATGTCTTGTTTCTTCCACTAGATCTAGGGTCCTTTGTGCCTGGGCTCTAGTTTTGCTTCATTTGAGCATGTCATCAGGGCACTTTGGTATGACCAAGGCTTAGGATCTGGGCGGAAAGTTCCCAAGGTATATTTTGTCTGAGCTTCATGTGTGTCTTCCTTCTCAAGGTTCCTTCCATCAGTCACGCTATCTCCCTGTCATTCACAGCACTTTGTTTTCTGGAAGAGGTATGTACATTAGGCACAGAGAATTTTGCTTTCATATTTTTGTCCAGTTCTTAAAGAAGAAAGTAGAGGCCAGTGCTGTGTAAGGATCTTATTGGCTTGCCTTTCATACCTTTCTGTCACTTACTGGTGCTGTGACCTTGGTCAAATTATTTTGCATTGCCAGTTTCAGAATCATAATCTCTAAAGTGGGGATAACAACATCTCATTATATGTTGCAAGAATATAATGAGGTGAGTCATGCAATACAACCAGCATGGAATCATAGGGTATAGAGAAATTATCTAATACTGTTCATTCTTATCCTTAATCTCCACTAAGTTTTGAGTCCTATAGGCCTGACACTGTGCTAATACTCACAAAAATTCTTCAGGACAGATGCCTAGATTGATTCATAGATGAGGAAACAGTTCCAGACAGGTAAAGAAATTACATGCAATTACAAAGGAAGTACCTCTGATCCTTGATACCCATAGGTCTCTTGGCCTCTGAAACTGATGCTATTTTACTATATCACTAGTGTTTCTCAAACCAGATAGGGTACCTGGAATTTCCCTACGTAACTCCATGTTCTTGAGAATCTATTGCTTTTCTCATTTTTCAATTATATATAAAACGTCACAATTTTTATTATAAAGTCTTTGGCAAAGATAATTTACAGTTCAAACATTTTCAAAGATTAATATTTGGTTCCTTAACTCAGACTGGGGTTGGGGTTGACAGACTTATTCTCAACCACCCGTGAGAACGTTTTACACTACATGGCACTCAAATGTGAGGAACCTTGAATAAGACCATATTGCCTTTTCTGTCCCTTCTTCCCTCCATGCTTTCCATCATGAGCAGTGGTCACAATATGAACCCTAATCCCCCAAGAGAAAATTTACATTTCTTACTCATAACTGATATGTACCTGGATCAAGGGGTTGGAGAGACCAACCTTTAAAAATATCATGTATTTTTGAATTCACGGGTCTGTTTTTCCCAGCAAGGTTTTTCACATCAGCTTTTTTATCCTCTGAGCCCGGTACCTTCATGCAGTAATCCAGGAGACCATTTGATCTCATGATCTCTGTATAGCCTTTCTCACAACCACAGACTCCACCCTACAGCATGAAAAATACATTTCTGGTTACACAGTGAGTTGTACAGATGAAAAAATAACACCTTAATTGTTGGAACTGCTCGATAGTTGCATGATATGTCATGGCAATTTAGGGTTTTTCAGCACCAGACTTGTCAAAGCAATGAAAAATCAATAAATAGTTCATCATCTTTCTGATTTCCAAAGCCAACACTTCAATAAATTATCAGTTCTTTCTAGTGATTGATCATTCTTACACCTTCCAAATTGAAATCATAATTTTTTGTCAATAGAGAATATGAACTACATCCTTTTCTCTCTTATAGAGGTGTTTAAAGCTTTAATTAAAAATTTACTTTGGTTCTTCCCCCAGCTATCTCACATTCCTGCCTGCTTACTCCAATTTGTCCTTAACATTGAGAAGCAACGCAACAGAAATTATATGCATCTCTTCTCTGAGTTTTGTGCTCTTTGAGGTCTCTTTCTGCCTCTATCATCTTCTATCATTGATCACGAACTAGAATGAACTGGCTCTCCACTCGTAGGCTTAGTTCCGCACTCAGAGGAGACAGTCCAAGGCTGTGAAGGGGGGGGGG
>NW_011494902.1:6421204-6437618 GCF_000754665.1 Bison bison bison | reverse complement strand
GGGGGAAGGGGGGGGGGGGAACTTCACCAAAGGCACATGTCCACGAGAGGGAGGAAAGACAGAGAGAGAGATATCTTAAAGTAACCTGAGTGTCACACCACATCATCACATTCCTAGTTGGCATCATGACAATGGGTCTTTCATATTTGTCTGTGGATTCCTGGTAATTTTCATGCACAATAAGCCTTTCGAAGAAACTGATAATGATACAGTGTAATGGGCAAAGATTTTCTATCTGTCTCTGGAAGTGAAACTGAAATAACTGCTCTTCCTTCCTCCAGGAAACATAAAGCCAATAGAGGAGAATAGAAAATAAGCATGAGATTATGAATCTCTATGACTTTGCTATTAGGATTCCTTACACAAAACTATGTCTGGTATTTTCTCAACATACCTTAGCCTTAAATGGTAACTCATATCAATCTTTATGCATCAGCCATGTTTACTTACTGGTTCCAAATAGGGGAAGGAGTATGTCAAGGCTGTATATTGTCACCTGCTTATTTAACTTATATGCAGAGTACATCATGAGAAATGCTGGGCTAGATGAAGCACAAGCTGGAATCAAGATTGCCCAGAGAAATATCAATAACCTCAGATATGCAGATGATACCACCCTTATGTCAGAAAGTGAAGAGGAACTAAAGAGCCTCTTGATGAAGGTGAAAGAGGAGAGTGAAAAAGTTGGCTTAAAACTCAATATTCAGAAAACTAAGATCATGGCATCTGGTCCCATCACTTCATGGGAAATAGATGGGGAAACAGAGGAAACTGACAGACTTTATTTTTTTGGGCTCCAAAATCACGGCAGATGGTGACTGTGGGCATGAAATTAAAAGACTCTTACTCCTTGGAAGAAAAGTTGTGACCAGCCTAGACAGCATATTAAAAAGCAGAGACATGACTTTGCCAACAAAAGTCTATCTAGTCAAAGCTATGGTTCTTCCAGTAGTCATGTATGGATTTGACAGTTGGACCATAAAGAAAGCTGAGCACCGAATAATTGATACTTTGATCTGTGGTGTTGGAGAAGACTCTTGAGAGTCCCTTGGACTGCAAGGAGATCTAACCAGTTCGTCCTAAAGGAAATCAGTCCTGAATATTCATTGGAAGGACTGATGCTGAAGCTGAAACTCCAATACTTTGGTCACCTGATGTGAAGAACTGACTCATTTGAAAAGACCCTGATGTTGGGAAAGATTGAAGGCAGGAGAAGAAGGGGATGACAGAGGATGAGATGGTTGGATGGCATCACCGACTCAATGGACATGAGTTTGAGTAAACTCTGGGAGTTGGTAATGGACAGGGAGGCCTGGCGTGCTACAGTCCATGGGGTCACAGAGTTGGACATGACTGAGTGACTGAACTGAACTGATTTACTTAGTCATCAGTTGTTGACTGAACACATGATATTGAGGAGCAACAGATACTAAAACTAAAAAGTAGAAGTTAAAAAAACATAATTAATAAATGCCTAAAGTTTAGGAAGAGAGTATATAATGACAGTTATCATTATAAATATTTCCAGTGGTTTTACTTAAAGACATTACTCAATGTTCAATGGGGAGAAACTAATGAAGAAAATTGGTACAAGCTCAGATATGAAAGCTATCGTTTGAAGATGTGTCTCTAGTCTGAGTGAAAAGCTGTAACCAGTTATATAGGCCAAAGGTTCAAGGGAAAAGGTATTTTATATTTATTACAGAGGGTATCCAGAGAGTTGGTGGGAAGCCACAACTTCTATTTCACAAACATCATTAGCCCATGAAGTCGTTGCTGATCTCTTTTCCTTCTTTTTTCCACTGGAAACTTAATCCCTAGCTTTCCTGTATCAAAGAATTAACCTA
The DNA here is from genome assembly GCF_000754665.1 of Bison bison bison. NCBI lineage: Eukaryota > Metazoa > Chordata > Mammalia > Artiodactyla > Bovidae > Bison > Bison bison. The sequence continues at coordinate 6,435,771 of NW_011494902.1, read as the reverse complement.
CTTCTACTTGAAGTAGAAGGTCCATGAAATAGAATGGAGCATTTGAATCATTTTAATCAAATCATTTTTGGAAAGAACACAGTATAAGAAGAAACTTATTTCTTTGAGAGACAGGGCATACCTTTCTTCTTTATACACTGTACACTGTGAGTACCACTGATTAGAATACATGGTACATTTTGCATTAAATCCTGAGCAGTAATGGGTGGGAATTAAAGAAGGAAAAGGAGAAAAATTTCTGCTTTAAAAAATGTATATATCAGACTCCTTTTCTTCCTAGTGTTGTCAGTTTCTCTCCCCAGAATGTAAGCTGCATGAGGGCAGGAAGTTTGTTTCCTGCTGTGTCCTCAGCACCTTGGACAGTTCCCTGTGTGTCAGCCATTCAGTAAACTTTTATTGGTGACTGAATAAATAAATGGGTGTTATGGGGCAAAAAAAAAAAAGTGTATATATACATATATATATACATACACACACACACCCATAATTATTACCCATAACCATACTATCAACTTATTTAAAATCAACTAAAAATTTATACACACTAATCACAGTGTAATCAAATTTAGTACCTAATGTTTAACAAACATGAACATATCCTTTTAAAGATTTTGCAAAATAGTTTAGGTATATGAAATGGAGGAAATAAAATCAACTGAGAACAAATTGATAATCAGAGGAGAAATAGAGCTAACAGAGATTAGATATCTGAAAGAGAGGTTAGCTATAGATGGATTTAGAGTAAAAAAAGACTGCTTTCTTGAACACATGGCCATGCAAAGAAATTCTTAACAGCTGTGATTACTTCTGCAAATGCCTCTAGGTGGTATCGTGGGCCCATGGAATTGCTGCTTGGGCTACAGGAGACTGGAAAACATCAGACAACATACATATAACACAATTAAATTACCTGTCCAAGCCTCAGCACCTGACTCACCTGTGTGCAGTAGGAGAAAGGTTTTCTGCAAGCTGGGTTACACTGCCGAATAGCAGCAGGGCGTGCCTGAGGGGAGCAGCCTCCTACAAAGGAAATCCCACCATCATTTACAGATTTTTCTAGGATAAATATTCACTTCTTTTCCTCTCTGGCACTGGCTACCTTGTAACAGTATTATTTTTAAAAAAATCTGTTTGCTGACAGTGTGGCTCAATTTTATTTTGTTGATTATTCTAGGAAGGGCTGTTTGAGATGGGAGGCTCTGCTAACAGAAGTTGTTTACAGTTGAGATTTTATACCTGTGTGTTGGCCAGGTGATTCTATCATATGGCTTCACTTGAGGGCAAAGCCTGTGAGTGTCAGGATCAGCAAAAGAATTGATGAAATCTCAATTGAAGTTCAGGAGCAGAAAATATATACGCTCAAAGATCTGTCTATATAGTTTTTTTCCAGCTCCCAAACTAGGCACTAGACCAATTCCCAACAACCAAACACTAAAAGAATGCCACTAGCCCATTCATGAGACCATGATATTAAACAATTTGGTAACATTTTAAACGTATTTCAGCCAGAATACACACATATACACACACATGCAGAGTCACATACAGATTGCCACACATATTTTTAAGAGCAAATGTATATACTCCAGCAGGGATAATCATACATCTGACACTAGTACTTGCAGGTCCTCATTAAAATAGCTTTCAAAAAAAAATAAAATAAAATAGCTTTCAGTAACTAGATGGAATAATATCTCTGTAATCTAAAACTCATTTATATATTAGTCATGCCTTCCTGGATTCAAGGTACCAGCAAAGAAGTTGACATATTATTCAAGGGCACCATTGAAGCTACATTTATATACCACTGGTTGCATTTATAGGTTCTAGTCTCTGCATTATTATAATTGTCAACCAATTATATAGTATATAATCATAACACAGCCAATTATGATTTTGTAACTAGAGAAAGTTTTGTGCTTAAGGCTGTGTAGGGAATGTGGCATCTACATTTTTCTGAAAAATGAAACAGCTAAAATCTGTTACTTGAAAAATAATTTCCACAAGAAAAAAAACACCAGGCTCCAGAATGAGCAGGTAGGTGTGAAACTGATCATGTGTTAGTGGCAGTAACCACACAGCCTTGTCACTGCCAACAGAGTTTGGAGGTGGTGTTTTTTCCTCCTTAAACCAGGGATCTCCACCATGCAGTGTGTATACTCCATGGGGAGAGGAGCACCTGGGAGCCAGGAAAAACATGTTAGAATTTGTATATTTTAGCCAACATTTTAAATTTTAACAGTTAACTTCTTTAACTTTAACTTAACAAATTAAGCTGTGATGATACTTGGCAGGTGACACTGGTAACCTGAACTCATTCATCAGGTGGCCCTGGGATGCACACCGGGCGCGAGGTGCTCCACGCATCTGATAGTGGAGCCCTCACCGGTTGGTTAACTCCCAGCATGCTGCAGCAAGTGATGCTTTCTGTGTTCCTGGTTAGGCAGATGTACCGTATATTTAGTTTTAATAATAACTTACACAATGGGCAAGTCACTTAAAATAAACGGTTGTATGGAAAAACTATGGACTTAAAGGGACAACCAATAATGAAAAAAACAAGTAAACTAGAAAAAGGTGAAGCAGACGATCTTTCTCCGATAGAAAACTCGAGATTCTTCTATTCTGATGAGCTCTTAGTCAGCCGTAGCGCTAAGTAAAAAGAATGACAATTTGATTTTCTTTCATAAGAAGGCATCGAAACAAACCCCTTTAAAATGATTGAGAAGACCATTTGTACAATCTAATTGCATTCACTGCCCTGAATGAGGAACCCTTCCTTCAATATATATTCAGATATTAAATAATAATCAAGGCTACCACATTGTTAAAAAATGAAGCTTTCAGTACATGAACATAAGCATCTATAATTTACAGGAAAATGTTTTTAATCATTAATATATTTTAGCTTTATTATATCTTTATCAACTCTTTTAATTTCAATTTCTGTATATGTTTCATAACATGATACATTAGCACAGTAGTGTGGGATTTTAGGATATTTTGAGGTCTGTTCTCAAATACCTTTTACTGAAAAGGTACATCTTTTAAAATTTTAGAGACCACTGTTTTAAATCAACATCTGTGTCTTTCCGTTTTTGTCTTAGATCATGATATTCAAGGAAATTTTATTATGTATCAACTGATGCTGAAGCTGAAACTCCAACACTTTGGCCACCTGATGTGAAGAACTGACTCCTTGGAAAAGACCCTGATGCTGGGAAAGATTGAAGGTGGGAGGAGAAGGGGACGACAGGGGATGAGATAGATGGATGGCATCACCGACTCAGTGGACATGAGTTTGAGTAAACTCTGGGAGTTGGTGATGGACAGGGAAGCCTGGAGTGCTGCAGTCCATGGGGTCACAAAGAGTTGGACACAAATGAGTGACTGAACTGAACTACTACTTTAAGTTGTCTGATATACTGTGTGTGTGTATGCTCAGTCAGTCAGTTATATCTACTCTTTGTGACTCCACTGTAGCCCACTAGGCTCCTCTGTCCATGGAACTCTCCAGACATGAATACTGGAATAGTTTGTCATTTCCTTATCTAGGGGATCTTCCCGACTCAGGGATTGAACCCCTGTCTCCTATGGCTCCTGCACTGGCAGGAGAATTCTTTATAATTGTGCCACCTGGGTAGCCCGTCTGAGATATTATGGGACTTCATATAGAACTGTTTGCTTTCTAAGATGCAAAGATCTAATGGCAACTTGCCATGAAGCTCATCTAAGTCCACTCCCCAGTCTTCCCTTGCTTATAATTTTTAAGCTAATTCTTCTCACCAACAGCAACACTCAGAGATCTTTCCGAAGTGCCCACATGAATCTTAGGCAGGAATACCTGTGACGTTAATGCCATCTGAACGTTGGCACCACACAGTTCGTTCATTATTGTTCCAAAGACTTGCTTTCCATGTGTAGTGATAACATTTACCTCCTGCAAGTAAATACGATAACAGCGGTTCTATTATGCCTCAATCAAAGCAGAATAAGCATTGATCAATCAAGGCTGAGAGTTGAAAAGTGCTCTTGGTACCTGTACAAGGGCGTGTTTCTAGAACCTGCTGGGGGCAGCTGTCTTGGTTCTCAAAAGACTGAATTATAAATGTCCTTGACCTAGATTGGCGACCCAGAGTCTCGAAGCTTCTTCCATCAATGCAGGTCAGCTCACATGTGCTCCACTCTGACCATTCTGTTAAGTGGCAGTCTCCTGGAGGATCATGCAGCACAGAGCAGAGGAAACAGTGTGAAAACTGGCCCCTGACCCCATTTACACACACAGGGTTCACAGCTGGATTTGTGTGGTGCCACAGTGACCACGTGCATTCCAGAAACTACAAACTCTATGCTGACAAATTTTCTAATTAGAAAGCACTAGGAGTGAGGAAGTAATTTATGGTTTAATCTAGTTGAATGAAAAGCGCCAAGCACTATACTGCCATTATTTTGCTTCAAATCATGGCAGTTTTATCTAGAGAACACTAGTGTCTACTAGTGATGATAAAATTTTTAAAAGGACGTGTAAAGATTACAGCAACTCAGTTTTTAAAGAGCATCATAACATCATAAAATGGATGTTCATAGAAATTATATAAAGGAAAGAAGTAGAGTAGCTTTAAACTTAAAGAATGTTTCATTTAACAATCCAAACACGCACAATTTGTGTGTGTGTGTGTGTGTGTATATATGAATGTATGTATACACACATATATGTCACATGCCATATTATAAGACCACATAAGGATATATTTAGCCACCTTAAGCTCCTGCCATACAAGGTTAAGTTGTGTTATTAGGATTAAAATAAACTCATAAATCTTATGTAACTAAGAATAACCTTCACAATTACATAGAACTTGCTTGTTTAACAGAGTGCTTTCATGAACTTTTACCCTTACTTGTCGTCACCATGTCATCAGCCAGGGTTCATTACTCATGGATTCAGTCAACGTTTTTTGAATGCTGGCAATGTGCTTGGTGTGGTCAGGTATTATTAACACATTTTCTAGATGAAGCAACCACTGCTCAAAGTGACAGAGTATATGTCCCAGGCAAAATGCCAGTGACGTGATAGTGACCAGATTCTAACTTAGCTCTTACATTTCCAAGTCCAGTGCGTCCCCCCGACTCGCCCGGCCAGCCTACTTTGCCTCTATAGAAGCTGTTAGGTATATTCCAAAGTGATAACCAATGACACATGGATTAAAGTTAGTTACAAACTTCAACTTGGATGAGAGAGAACTCCAAAAAACAGAAAAATAAATAAAAAGGTCACCATGGAAGGCATTCCCAATCATTTAAAATTGCCTACCTGGGCAAGGCACTGAACACGGCTGTTTCAAGATGCTGTCTTGAAAGGGCATCTCTCTACACAGTGCATCATCTACATGTACAGTCCAGGGAGATATTGAACCATTGTGGACCACACAGGAGAGGCTGCGGGTCTGGACTCCTTCCCCACAGTCTCCACCCTGTCAGAGGAAAGGATGCTGTCAGCATTACCCAAATCAGGAACATCTCAAAGTTTTAGCTCCCGCCACCTCTTGGGAAAAAGAAACCAAAAAACAAAAAAACACAGTTGCATATTTCTTTAGCTTCCTCCTGTTGAGAGTTATCTTTCAGTTGTTGACAATAAGGCATCCCTGAGCAATTCTCTTAGAGCTGACAGAGCAATTGAAGCAGAAATGCAAATTTATGCCTTGAAATTTATGCACTCAGAATATGACGATTCATTCTGGAACTCAGCCAGGATTGACTGAAAAAGAAAAACAATACCTAATTTGTCTAGGTGTATGTGATAAAGTGGCCTAATCCATAATCACTCCCCAAAAGAGCATGTACAACCACAGGGTGTACATTTCTCTTTTGCTTTGCTTGTTTTTCTTTTGTAGGGAATTCAGTACTTTTTCATGTGGAGTAGATTGGGGTTTCCAGTAAAACGCTGATTTTCTCGGAATGCCTCTGTGCTGAATATTATTCTTTGAAGACATTTTATACAAATCCCACTCAGATTTTTCTGGCCAATTAGAAAAAAAAATTGCAGTTTCTCACAGAAACAGAAGCTTTGTGGTTATCTAGCTCAACCATCTGCCTGATGAAAGACTTCCTACTCTAACATTTTTAGCAGATACTCACAAGGTGAGTATTATCTCCTCAGTTTAGTCAGGTGCTCATATTTCAAAAAGAAGTCCATTGGATATTTGGATAACTGAAGAGGGTAGTTTTGTGGGTTTTTTTTTTTTTTTTTAATCCCAGGGGTGCAAGAGTGAGGCTGAGAGAGCCATCGCGGGTACAGAGGAAAAGCAAATACGAGGTAGTGTGTTGTCAACTGGCCTCAACTTCATAGTAAACACAGCTGGTTTCTTGGTCAGTCACAACATTGTTTAGACAGGCCACATGGATCATCTAAGATGTGGTGGCAGGAAAAAGGCAGAGGCATTTATATGCCACCTCTCCATGGATCCAGTTCTCATTGATCAACTTTCATCCCAGGGAGTATTAACTCCCCTATACTTCCGAGGTATGTTACTCAGCTCCCACTAAGCCACGAAATAGGTGGAAGACCAAGAGTTTTTATGATTACCTCTGGTATAGATGGAGAGAGAGAGAAAGAACATTTGCATAGACTCTGTCGCTGCACACAAGGATGCTACATGCTACCACCCATTATTAGGTGATAACTGGACAACTGGGCTCTGCATTGGGAAACCGAGTTTCGGCTCCTCCTTATTTCTCCCTCCCACCACAGGACTCAGAAACTACATTGCTAGAACTTCTGCTCTGGCAGCAGCAGGATTGAAGAGGGACATGGTGGGCAGCTAAAGCAGTCATGACAGTGCTCCTGGGTGTGCAGCAGGTGACTCAGAGGCTGATGGGCCTGCTGAGCACCAGCCAGGTCAAGCCACAGTGGCAGCAGCTGCTAAGTATCAGGGGCAGGTTGTGGACGGGCTGCCGGATATGCAGGATGGTACAGAGGCTGCTGATAAAAATTCTTTCAGATTCAAAGTTATACTGGCAAAAAAAAGAAAAGGTGCAACTTGGAGGAGGTCTAAGTTACAGCAACTTAGAGACTGAATCATCTGAGCAGACGCACAAACTGGGACCATCCCATCCTTTTCCATAGATGTTTTAACAAGAATTGTGCTTTGTTTATCTAAGATGGCAATCCCCACACTTGCTATCTCAGTATCTCATAACAGTTCTAACCATTGTGAAATGGTTAAAAAAATGTGCCCTAGTTATGAACCCAAGTGCACTTTTTTTTTTTTTTTTTGAGAAAGGGAAGTTCAAAATCAATTCACAATATATTTATCCAAACCAAATGTTCTAGTAAATATTTATACCCCAAAGTTGAAAATAACTAGCATAAGTTAAATTTGGGTTTGGGGGTGGGTTCTTTCTGTAACTTTTGGCCATTGCATGGCCAAATTGCCTAAGGTATATGTTTCACTGTAGAGTGTCAGAGTTCATGAACTTGGAGTCTGAAGATACTGCAGCATGTCTGAAGTTTGAAGTTACTGCTCTCTAGAACCTCAGGTAACTGGAGATGCAATTGACTAGAGCTTTGTTTGACATTCCAGGAGATGGAGTGTGCAGAAATGAAGGGAAACTAGTCAATATCAGGGAGCACTTTCAAAACCAAAACAAACAATAATATGTTTCTAGTATGTATCCATGTTCCACCTTAATCTCTTATAACCTTTGACAACAACAGCCACGGTATGAAGAGAAATCAGCAGCAGAATGATAATTTCATTCATAAAGCAAGCATTCATCCAGTCTCACTCATAAGACTTTACACACCAGGACTTGAAAACAGAGCCAGGCTTCTTAGAACAAGATGGTCAATAGTCAGGATTCTGTCACTAAGTCTCTGCTGTCCAGATCATTAATGGACTTCCTGTCTACTCTGGATCAGCATCACCAGATGTGGATCAGCAGGTTGTGCTAATGCTCATGATCAGAGTTTTTATCAACCCTATAACAACAACCTCAATTTATTGAGCTCTAAATTTAGGTACTATGGTCAGCACTACATATGACTTGTCTGCTGCTGCTGCTAAGTTGCTTCAGTCGTGTCCGACTCTATGCGACCCCATAAACGGCAGCCCACCAGGCTTCCCCGTCCCTGGGATTCTCCAGGCAAGCACACTGGAGTGGGTTGCCATTTCCTTCTCCAATGCATGGAAGTGAAGTCGCTCAGTCGTGTCCAACTCTTAGCGACTCCATGGTCTGTAGCCCACCAGGCTCCTCCATCCATGGGATTTTCTGGGCAAGAGTACTAGAGTGGGGTGCCATTGCCTTCTCTGTATGACTTGTCTAATCGCTACCAAAACCCCCAGCAAAACAGGTACTACTGCTCCTCCTGTGATATACATTAGTCAACAGAGTTTGGAGAGTTTGAAAACCTGGCAAAAAGTGCAGAGTGAGGAACTGGAAAAAAATCTTGACCAAAATTAGGCCTGCAAAGATGCTGATAATAGGGAGAAGCATGCAAGTTTGGGAAATTAAGAGGCATATGGAAACTCTCTGCTCAGTTTTTTGGTATATTTAAAACTACTTTAAAAAAATACAGTCTAGAGACTTCCCTGATAGTCCAGGGGTTAAGACACTGCTTTTCAATGCAGGGGGGCACAAGTTCAATCCTTGGTCAGGGAACTAAGGCCCCACATGCCACAGGGTGCAGCCAAAAATTAAAACAAACAAAAAAAAATTAAAAACACTCAATTATCTTTAAATAAATAAAAATAAAAGTCTACTGATATATATTTAAATAATAATACAAAATATGTGTGTGAGTCTATAAAATACACAAATGTAAAATGGTGAATCTAGTGAAGAGTAGGCAATGGCACCCCACTCCAGTGTTCTTGCTTGGAGGATCCCATGGATGGAGGAGCCTGGTGGGCTGCTGTCTATGGGGTTGAACAGAGTCTGACACGATTCAGCGATTTCACTTTCACTTTTCACTTTCATGCATTGGAGAAGGAAATGGCAACTCACTCCAGTATTCTTGCCTGGAGAATCTCAGGGATGGGGGAGCCTGGTGGGCTGCCATTTATGGGGTTGCAAAGAGTCAGACACAACTGATGCAACTTAGCAGCAGCAGCAGCAGTGAAGAGTAGAGGGTATCACTTCATGTTATTCCACTTTCAAAATGAGAAGCTCTGAGAAATACTAAGGAATAGATGAAGAAGTCTACAAAATAATATTTAAGAATATATAAAATAAAATCTAAAAAAATTAGACCTGAGAGACTCCAGAGTCTGAGCTCTGAAACAGATTTTGCAACATATGTGTGGATACATGTTATCAGCTAAGAAACTTGGAAGGAGTTAGGAAACCCTGAAAAAAATGAAGCCTGAGGATAAACACTTTCGTTTGCAAGTCTCTTTCCACAGACGATGGTGACAGAATTGGCCTATCCACCATGCCCTGGGTAAGCTCCTCTGTTTGGGGTTTGATCCACTTGATGGCAATCAGCCACTTCAAGATCACAACCACCACCTCAAGGGAAAAAGTCTGCAACCCACACTGGGCAGGGCAGGATATTACCGAACAAGAAGCTGAAGGACAGCTGTGAGGGAGGTGTACTTTCTTTGTATGTGGAGATTCATGTGTATTTTGATCAGTAATTCCCCAAACTCAGCTTACATAGATGAGTAAGAAAAGGGGACTCATTGAAAATGTCTTGTGTTATGTATCTCACAAAGCATTCAAAATCAGGCTTCAGGAAGAACAGGAATGCAGTTCAAACTCAGCAAAAATTCAAATATCATCCAGATTCTCTTTTTCTTTTGCCTCTGAGTTACTGACTTTATCTATTATATAAGGTGGGAATATGTGACAGCGACGAGTTTTTGAATATAATATCTTTGAACAGCTTTAATTCCATTCCAAATTCTTGGGGAAGAATGCTGTTGGTCTCCTGCAGATAAGGTGCCCACGCAGGAATAATTAATATAGACACATTTTCTGAGAGCTTTGCCTGGATTCAGGCTAACTCCAGTTTCCTCCTGACTAGAAATGTCAGTGAATGGGATGACCTCATCTAGAAATCTAAGGCACCTTTGAAATCTCTGGATACACCTGCTCTCATGGTCTCCAGGGCCCCTGGGTCTGGGTATCTCCATCAGATGCCACAACCCCTTCTCCCAACCTCCACAAGTACTGCTATAATGTTCACAACCCACCACTCTGGCCTCTATGGTTCTGGCTAAAGTTCAGTATGTGACAGCAAAATCTCAAACATTACATTTGACATTTCCCCTGCACGTTCCTATGAGACAAACTGGCAGATTTGTCTATTAAAAAAAAAAAAAATCTCTGGATACCCAGGAAGATAAAAGGAAAAGTATTGGGTTGGTCAAAAAGTTTACCTGGGATTTTCTGTAACATCTTGCAGAAAAACCCAGATGAACTTTTTGGCCATCTGAATACAAAAGAACAAGTGAGGCATAGTAGCAGCTGTATGGCTGGTGAGACACAGAGTGTGGAGTTTGTCCCCCATCCTTCCCTTCTTCTTCCTGTCTTTTCTCTTTCTTCTCCTGCAATGGGTTCCTAAATTCTTTGAATTTGTTTTCTTTACTCTCTCAACAACTATCAGGAGAAATCTTCCTTCCATTTCTTATTTGTGATTCTAAGCAGTACTGAAAAAACTGTTGAAGGTTTAGGAAAGAGACAAAGTATTCATATTTAAAGCCATTAGGTTACTATTGAATTAATTAGCATGGTACCTTATTTTCTGTAACAAGCAGACTGAACAAATGTACCACACATTTTATTCCTCTGGGACTTATTACAATACATGGGCATTTAACTTCTGCAAGATAATGATGCTGCACAACAATGTCATCCTGACAGGAACACTATGAGAATACTCTGCAGATATCTTAATGCATAATCAAAATTATTGTTACCTAATTAAATCTACCTTGGAATACGAACTGAAGGATGAACTAGTAAAACAAGAAAATAGAGAAAAATCAATGTGCTTTTTTCTTACACAAGAAACCAGAGAGAAAATGCCATAGAGCATCATTGCTGACCCAGCAAAAGCTCTGGGTATATGATATATTATGATGTTACTAGGCATTTGTATTTCAGGTCAATAAAAAGCAATCATTGAGGAAAACGTAGTAACCTTGGTTTGTGTAATAATGTTAAAATATATCTTTCATACACTTTTGGATTTCTGCCCACATGCAAGATTTTGTCTAAGCCTAAAAGTGCTTTTTTAGGAAATACAGTCTACGACAAGTTGTGCATTTCTATAGCATCAGGGTTTTGCCTAATTGCATAATGCTTTGATATTTCCAACAAGCCAAGAAGATAGAGAATTCTTTAAGATGCTAAAAAGATTGAAAGTCCCCTGATCCAACTTATTACAAATAGTTGATAATGATGGGCATTTATTTTCCTAGCAATATCACTCTGCATGAAGTTAAGTCATTTGGTTTTTTTTCCCATGCTCTCTATGGCATAAAAATACACTCTGCCAGGCCCCTGGTGCTGTGAAGTTTGTTTCATCAGCTTGTAGGTTTCAACAGACAAGTACTTTGGACAGACTGAGAAACATTTCTTTAAATGCCATTATATGACTTACCTCCAGTTTACATGCAGACCAGTTGCTGAGGACCCAGCTGTAGCAGGGGGTCATTGGGCAAGTTTTGTGCTGGGTAAGCTCTGTGGGACATGGCCGGCCTTCTCCTTGGGTTGGCATAAGGATAAATCGAGTCCGGCTCCTTTGACCTAAAATGAGAAGGACAATGTCAACTTTTCCATTAGAGTTTGGCTAAAAAAGGAATTAAAGAACAGAATGTTGCCATATATACAAAGGTCTTCACTAAAACACGCTGAACTTTGTCATGTCCAGGTTTCAGTTATTTTGCTATTTTAATTTAGGTTTCCATGGAGATACAGGTTATCCAAGGTCTGCATATGCTTGTGGATCTGAAACTCTGTCTTCTACTTCAGCCATCTTACATCCAAACTCTGTACTGTTGCCAAACAGACTGAGCCTGTAAACACTGGCAGAATGTTAATTCATTTCATAAATATTTCTCTATTAAGCTCTAGAATAACCAAAGCATCCTGCCATGTGCTAGGGGCTACAGTGATAAAACAGCCCGATGTACCTCCTGCCTTCACAAACCTTACATTCTAGGCTAGGATCACCAATATTAAGCAAAAAGAGAACAGTATTTCTTATGTTAGGTTCTAAATCATCAAGTGAGCTAGAAAATTGCACATAATCCAAATTACCCTAGAAAATTTCCTAGGAAGATGCCAAGATTACCCTAGAAAATTCCCTAGTGTGGTTCCAATACTGTCACTCCATTAATTCAACATGACCAGTTTTCCTAGAGTTTAGGGCCAATTTCTCTTTTTCACTGAATATAAGATAAAGTTGTTATCTTGTGTGAAGAAGCTGTGATGGTTGTAAAACATTTTTTCAAATACCAGTATTCCATTTCCTAACGAGAAGAAATTGGTTAATAAGAATGGTTCAGGAAAGAGCAGGACTCTCATGTCATCTTATACCCACTGCTAGGCATCAGGTCATAAACTCACTAATAGGAATAATGGAGGGAATTTAAATGTTTCGTTTCTCTCTCCCACTCACTCTTGTCTTTACTCATTTGCTACTGATGAACTATGGTATGCATAGAGTTTCCTTAATATTAGTTATCTGAGAATCCAATGCCCTTCCACTGTTGTTATAAAATTAACTATGTGATTGTATTTGTGATAAATGTGAAAGGAAAAACAGAAGGTTCTCTGAGAGCATGTTATGGGGATGCCACCCAGTCTGAGAAAGAATCAGAGCATATTTCCTTGAGCAGTTGAGCTTTAAACAGAAATCTGAAGGAGTAAGTCAGACATAATGTACGGAGAATGGCCCACTGACCCGCAGAAGAAAGAGCATGTGAATAGGTCATGAGATACAAAGGAGAAGGACAGGTTTCAGGGGCTGACAGAAGACCATTGTGGCTGGACAAAAAGAGAGCAAGGGACGGAATAGACTGAGGGAATACTGTTAAAGCTATTAAAAGTGAGAATCAAAGATTATACATTTATATTTTAAGAGAAATGGGAAGATAGCAATGACTTCACTTCTGCATAGAATTCACTTGAAAACCTTAGGTAAGCATAATTCTCAGATGTCCTCAAGTTCAGGGAGAAGAGGAACTAACACAGTCAGTGGGCTAGACCTCTTAGTGGTCACCAGAATATTATCACAGACATGGTGGAAAACCAATTCTCTTTAAGAAGATCTTTGAAGAAAACAAGGACATTCTCATCACTAGATTCTAAATTCCTTGAGGCCTGAGAATCTGTCCCTAACATGAAACTCCCTATATATGAAGCACTAATTGATTATAGAGTAGAAGTGAGAAATATATTTAAGGGACTAGATCTGATAGACAGAGTGCCTGATGAACTATGGACGGAGGTTCGTGACATTGTACAGGAGACAGGGATCAAGACCAACCCATGGAAAAGAAATGCAAAAAAGCAACATGGCTGTCTGGGGAGGCCTTACAAATAGCTGTGAAAAGAAGAGAAGTGAAATGCAAAGGAGAAAAGGAAAGATATAAGCATCTGAAAGCAAATTTCCAAAGAATAGCAAGGAGAGATAAGAAAGCCTTCCTCAGTGATCAGTGCAAAGAAATAGAGGAAAACAACAGAATGGGAAAGACTAGGGATCTCGTCAAGAAAATTAGAGATACCAAGGGAACATTTCATGCAAAGATGGGCTCGATAAAGGACAGAAATGGTATAGACCTAACAGAACCAGAACATATTAAGAAGAGGTGGTAAGAATACATAGAAGAACTGTACAAAAAAGGTCTTCAAGACCAAGATAATCACGATGGTGTGATCACTCACCTAGAGCCAGACATCCTGGAATGTGAAGTCAAGTGGGCCTTAGAAAGCATCACTACAAACAAAGCTCGTGGAGGTGATGGAATTCCAGTGGAGCTATTTCAAATCCTGAAAGACTATGCTGTGAAAGTGCTGCACTCAATATGCCAGCAAATTTGGAAAACTCAGCAGTGGCCACAGGACTGGAAAAGGTCAGTTTTCAATCCAATCCCAAAGAAAGGCAATGCCAAAGAATGCTCAAACTACCACACAATTGCACGCATCTCACAGGCTAGTAAAGTAATGCTCAAAATTCTCCAAGCCAGGCTTCAGGAATACGTGAACCGTGAACTTCCAGGTGTTCAACCTGGTTTTAGAAAAGGCAGAGGAACCAGAGATCAAATTGCCAACATCCACTGGATCATGGAAAAAGCAAGAGAGTTCCAGAAAAACATCTATTTCTGCTTTATTGACTATGCCAAAGCCTTTGACTGTGTGGATCATAATAAACTGTGAAACATTCTGAAAGAGATGGGAATACCAGACCACCTGACCTGCCTCTTAAGAAACCTATATGCAGGTCAGGAAGCAACAGTTAGAACTGGACATGGAATAACAGACTGATTCCAAATAGGAAAAGGAGTACGTCAAGGCTGTATATTGTCACCCTGCTTATTTAACTTCTATGCAGAGTA
>NW_011494902.1:6420692-6421085 GCF_000754665.1 Bison bison bison | reverse complement strand
CAGAAAACGAAGATCATGGCATCCGGTCCCATCACTTCATGGGAAATAGAGGGGGAAACAGTGAAAACAGTGTCAGACTTTATTTTTGGGGGGCTCCAAAATCACTGCAGATGGTGACTGCAGCTAGGAAATTAAAAGACGCTTACTCCTTGGAGGGAAAGTTACGACCAACCTAGATAGCATATTCAAAAGCAGAGACATTACTTTGCCAACAAAGGTTCATCTAGTCAAGGCTATGGTTTTTCCAGTGGTCGTGTATGGATGTGAGAGTTGGACTGTGAAGAAAGCTGAGTGCCAAAGAATTGATGCTTTTGAGCTGAGGTGTTGGAGAAGACTCTTGAGAGTCCCTTGGACTGCAAGGAGATCCAACCAGTCCATTCTGAAGGAGATCAG
>NW_011494902.1:6407390-6420501 GCF_000754665.1 Bison bison bison | reverse complement strand
TGAGATGGCTGGATGGCATCACTGACTCGATGGACGTGAATCTGAGTGAACTCCGGGAGTTACTGATGGACAGGGAGGCCTGGCGTGCTGTGATTCATGAGGTTGCAAAAAATCGGACACAACTGAGTGACTGAACTGAACTGAATTGAATATTTGTTTAATTCATATTTTTGTAAACTGTCTCTATGATATTATCTGGTGTGCAAACATGTGTGATGCTATTGCTAAGCAATTTTCTAAATACTTATATACTGACTCACTGAATAGTCATAACAATCCTAGAGAAAAATTCTATTATTGTCACATACTATCGATAAGGAAATTGCAGCACAGAGGTGTCACTTCTTTAAGGTCAAAAACATAGTAAGTTCCAGAACAGGATTCAAACTCAGGAAGTTTTGCTACAGAGGTGACTGTATTCGCCAAGATGTGAATGCAAGAGAACATCACATGAGGACCCAGACAAGATCGCAAGGAAAGGACTGATCTAGGTCTGTATGGGAAACAGAAAAGAAACTTGAGGTAGCAGTAAAGTTTGTGTCATCAGTAACTTAGGCTTTGTGAACAACAGAATCTACAAATTATGCATTCCTGGGCACAGAGCAGAGCATTTACATTTAGACCAATGTTCCCTCCCAACATCACTCAAACCAAATCATACTTGGTGGACATCACCTTATTCATGTGAAACATTGTCCCTGCTCATGGATACATTTGGCTCAATATTTCACATTAACTCTTACTTAAATACTCTTAAGTTTTATAACCCCCTTTATGTTTATTCTCTTGAACTAAATATCTATTATTCTAACGTCATTATAATTGCATCCTGTTCTCTATCCATCTTTGTAAAACTAATGACAATGTGGTGTCACCTTTATCACAGCTAAAGAGATTCTATTTCATTAAAACCAAATAACTTCAAGCTTGTTCTTGAATTGATAGCATGCACCACTGCCATTCCTTTAGGACTATTTTATTTATTTCCATTAAAGTGACAGATATTTTCTGCTGGACATAAATGTGGTGGGGGGAACCTAATAAAGTCAATAGAAAAAAAATAATGAAGTCCTGTAACCACTCACTGAAAGGACAGCCATATGATTTCTCTGCCTTTTGCTATCCAAACACAAAGATAAGTTCAAACAATGTCAACTATTACCAAGAAGCATATAATTCTATATTTTGAAGTATATTATCATTTTTTTTTATTATTGGAATATAATTGCTTGACAATGTTGTGTTAGTTTCTGCTGTACAACAAAGTGGATCAGCTATATGTATACATATATCCCATCCCTCCTGAGCCTCCCTCGCATCCCCTCTCCCCATCCCACCCATTCTAGGTCATCACAGAGCACAGAGCTGAGCTTCCTGTGCTCTACAGCAGCTTCTCACTGGCTGTCTATCTATGGTAGTGTATAGTCCTAATTGGTGTCAGTCCTCATTTCCCCATTGGTCTCACCCTTCCCTTCCTCATCATATCTACATGTCTGTTCTCTATGTCTGCATCTCTATTCCTGCATTGCTATTAAGTTCATCTGTACTGCTTTTATAGGATAAAGTAGTCGCTCTGCTGCTGCTAAGTCGCTTCAGTCGTGTCCAACTGTGTGCGACCCCATAGATGGCAGCCCACCAGGCTCCCCCATCCCTGGGGTTCTCCAGGCAAGAACACTGGAGTGGGTTGCCATTTCCTTCTCCAATGCATGAAAGTGAAAAGTCAAAGTGAAGTCACTCGGTCGTGTCCGACTCTTAGCGACCCCATGGACTGCAGCCCACCAGGCTCCTCGGTCCATGGGATTTTCCAGGCAAGAGTACTGGAGTGGGGTGCCATTGCCTTCTCCGATGTAGTCGCTCAGCTGTGTCCAACTCTTTGTGACCCTTTGGATTGTAGCCTGCCAGGCTCCTTTGTCCATAGGATTTTCCAGGCAAGAATATTGGAGTGGGTTGCCATTTTCCTCCTCCAGGGGATCTTCCTGATCCAGGGATTGAACCTGTGTCTTCTTTATCTCCTGCATTGAAGGCAGATTCTTTACCCGC
Organism: Bison bison bison; assembly: GCF_000754665.1. Taxonomy (NCBI): domain Eukaryota; kingdom Metazoa; phylum Chordata; class Mammalia; order Artiodactyla; family Bovidae; genus Bison; species Bison bison. The sequence goes on along the minus strand of NW_011494902.1, from coordinate 6,418,461 downwards.
TGAGCCACTGGGGAAGCCCAACACAACCTGATAGGTAGAGTGGGAGGTGGGAAGGAGGCTCAAGAGGAAGGGGCCATATGTACACCTATGGCTGATTCATGTTTATGTATGGTAGAAAACAACACAATATTGTAACTATAATTAAAAATAAATTAAAAAGATGTGATATATATATAATATATATATGTGTGGAATATTACTAGGCCACAAAAAGGAACAAATTGGGTTATTTGGAGTGACATGGATGGACCTAGAGTCTGTCATACAGAATGAAGTAAGTCAGAAAGAGAGAAACAAATATTTGATATTATGTTTAACTGGCTAATATTAACATTCAGTAAGAAAACTTTGTTTATAAATGCATCAGAGTATAAAAGGTACTTGCTGTACCTTAAGTTTCTGTGAGGTACTATCTTTTAATAAGTTCCTTTTTAAATCAGGAATCTTATAAACTAAATAATCAGAGAAAGTATCCCACAATTAGGCACTTTACCCACAATTCCTGAAGTTGCAAATATACTATCTAGCTACATGGAATACAAGGAGCCCTGCCATTTCCAATGGTCTCTGGAATTCTAAGCATCATATTGGATGGAATACTCAACCAAGCACCTATCTCTCAGCACAATTATTCTAAAAGGGACCTTTAAGGACTGAATACTTAAGGAATTGTTTTGATGATAGTGATTTTCATGTGAGAGATAGTGGAGAATGTAGCCAAATGCAAGATATTTAAAATTATGATCTGTTGTAGAATATGAGAAAGATCATTTTAAAACACCTGATGTATGATGCAAAGAAACCTGGACATGGCATCAAAATTCTCTATTTGGAAACAGTTCTCTCAAATTAACAGCTCGTAAATGATGTGACCGTATGAAAGTACTTTAACTTCTCTAAGCATAAAGTTCCTCTTCTGTAAAATCAAATTAAGTACACAGATAGTCCTCATTATATGAGTATAATTCACATTGGGGAAAATGCCACTTAAAATTAGGTTATTTCAAATAGGAATTACATTATTTTAAATAAATAATAAATATCTAAATGGGACTTATTTTGGAACTAAAAATATGTGAGTTCATTTTATCTAATAACAACCACTATCATTATATAATATCAGTTATATTTATTTTATCTAGTATCATTCAGTTCAATTCAGTTCAGTCACTCAGTCATGTCAGATTCTTTGTGACCCCATGAATTGCAGCAGGACAGGCCTCCCTGTCCATCACCAACTCCCGGAGTTCACTCAACTCATGTCCATTGAGTCAGTGATGCCATCCAGCCATCTCATCCTTTGTTGTCCCCTTCTCCTCCTGCCCCCAATCCCTCCCAGCATCAGTCTTTTCCAATGAGTCAACTCTTCTCATGAGTTGGCCAAAGTACTGGAGTTTCAGCTTCAGCATCATTCCTTCCAAAGAACCCCCAGGACTGATCTCTTTTAGGATTTATTGGTTGGATCTCCTTTCAGTCCAAGGGACTCTCAAGAGTCTTCTCCAACACCACAGTTCAAAAGCATCAATTCTTCGATGCTCAGCTTTCTTCACAGTCCAACTCTCACATCCATACATGACGACTGGAAAAACCATAGCCTTGACTAGACGTACCTTTGTTGGCAAAGCAATGTCTCTGCTTTTGAATATATTATCTAGGTTGGTGATAACTTTCCTTCCAAGGAGTAAGCGTCTTTTAATTTCATGCCTGCAATTACCATCTGAAGTGATTTTGGAGTCCCCCAAAAATAAAGTCTGACACTGTTTTCACTGTTTCCCCATCTATTTCCCATGAAGTGATGGGACCAGATGCCATGATCTTCGTTTTCTGAATGTTGAGCTTTAAGCCAACTTTTTCACTCTCCACTTTCACTTTCATGAAGAGGCTTTTTAGTTCCTCTTTACTTTCTGCCATATGGGTGGTGTCATCTGCATATCTGGGGTTATTGATATTTCTCCTGGCAATCTTGATTTGAGCTTGTGCTTCTTCCAGCCCAGCGTTTCTCATGATGTACTCTGCATAGAAGTTAAATAAGCAGGGTGACAATATACAGCCTTGACGTACTCCTTTTCCTATTTGGAACCAGTCTGTTGTTCCATGTCCAGTTCTAACTATTGCTTCCTGACCTGCATATAGGTTTCTCAAGAGGCAAGTCAGGTGGTCTGTTCTTCCCACCTCTTTCAGAATTTTCCACAGTTTATTGTGATCCACACAGTCAAAGGCTTTTACATGAAGATAATTACAACTATGTAGTTATTAACAGAAAGAATAAATATTGATATTTCTTACATAATTTTATGATGACCCTATGAAAGGTTTATTGTTATCACGTCTGGGTTTCATAGTTTGGTCATAGAACCTTTTTATTTTAGTTACTTTTCATCAATTTTCTCAAGAGCTCCCTTTAATCTTTGGTGTACAGACTGCCTGATTTTGTGCCCCTTTCTTATGGGTACACATTCCACTTGCAGCTAGACATGTACCAGCAAATACCCTGATGCAGTGGCAGAGCACATGTATTACTCCAGAAGGCTCATTGACTGGGGGATGGCTTTACAAGTGGTCAGTTCATCAGTGGGTATTTTGATAGTATGAGGAGTTCTGCTTCCTATAGATCTTACAATTATGCTGATTCAGGTGAAGACTAAAGAGATGATGAGGACTCCTTGGACTAACTTCATGTTGGTTATATGAATGAAAATACACCATATAGAAACTACAGCATATCTGAAATATAGCAGGTGCTGGCTAAGTCTTAATATTTTTAAACATTTATTTTGACAACTAATATTTTATATCAGTTCCTTGACGGGGCCCTGGAACAAGCCTGTAATGGGAATATAAAGTATGATACTCATGTTCTACTGGGCTTTATAACATGAAGTGCACACAACTGTGAAGTCCGTAATGATTCAGCCTGGTCCCACCAAAACCGCTACACCCTGGCCTGCACTCCTCTGGCCTCAGTGTAAGAGAGAAGGTTGCTGCCATCTACACCCTCATGCAGCCAATCTGAGGAGGAGAGAAATTTCTTGGACACTTTCCAGACAACTCTTGTTTGGATTTCTGAATCTATCTGAAACCTGAATTCAATAGTTGGTATAGACAATATGTTTAATGGATAATACCAATGAGATATAGAAACTGATGCTCTTATTCATCTACACTTCAGGCTATAAAAGAGAGAAAAGCATTGGTTTTAAAGTACGTTGCCAATTTAATAAAGACCTTAGATTACAGTAGGTTAAGTTTGCTTACAATTCTCTCTAAAGCTTTTCCTCTCCTCCCTTGAGGAATATTGAAAACTCATTATAAGCCACAGTGATACTAGGCCTACTATTAAATTAGCAATAATTTCTGGCAATTAAGGAAAAAGGATTGCCTGATGAGACTTCCAGAAAAAAAAAAAAAGATAATGAGGCATGCTAGTGTGACACATGCATGCACATGCACACATGTATACACGGAACCCTAAGAGAGGCCAATTCTACTGCCTACACACAAGTTTAAAGGATATTGGGCCAGATCACACTCCCATTGAACTCAGCAATAGTCAGGCTTTGTTCTGAGGCTCCACTGACAAAGGGAAGGTGTGGGAAACTTTAAGTAGTAAAAGAACTCCTCAAAACTGGTTACATATTTGTCAATGCATACATTCATAAAAAGAGTCAAATGCAGTGGTTCTCTGTTCTGACCATACTTTCAGGTCCAGGTAGCCAACCACCAACACTGTTACAGTGGAGGCTCTAAACAATGAAGCCCCTGACTATACTGACAGATACTGATGGAATTAGATGAAAATCATGGTTTTCATAGCTCTGGACAATTTGAATAAGACCCAAGCAAACAATGCAAATATGTTTGTATAGGAAACTGGAAAGGAAACAAGAATAATAGAGCAATGAAGAACATACTTATTTAACCTTAAACAGATCATTAAATAAAATGTCTAAGCAATTCATATGAATATACTTATATACTCCAATGCCCCACAGACATAAAAAATACAAAAACACCAGCATGTGATGCCACTTTGCGCTTAAAGAATGTGATTTGAAAATTATTATTACGGGTTTGCTTTCCACCTAGGAATTGTTTGTTTTAATATGAGTTAAATTTTCAAGGCAGGTGCACAGTCACTGGCAGGGAATTGTCCTCCTGAGCTGACATCTATAGGGGCTGGCTCCCCTACACCACAAAGGATGATGTTCAGTGTCACTGACCTTAAGGTGATGATAGTCCTTCTTGGTGGTTCAGTCACTAAGTCATGTCTGACTGTGATGATGGTCCTTCCAGATGTGCACTCAAAAATTAGGTTACTGAATAAAAGGTGTCTGCCTTTAAGTATTTTTTCTTATGAATTTATTCCTAAGATTTTGGCACCTAATATTTTGGCTACCTAATATTAATATCAAAGCTGTATATTGTCACCCTGGTTATTTAACTTATATGCAGAGTACATCATGTGAAATGCTGGGCTGGATGAAGCTCAAGCTGGAATCAAGATTGCTGGGAGAAATATCAGTAATCTCAGATACGCAGATGACACCATCATTATGGAAGAATGTGAAGAGGAACTAAGGTGCCTCCTGAAGAGGGAGAAAGAAGAGAGTGAAAAAGCTGGCTTAAAACTCAACATTCAGAAAACTAAGATCATGGCATCCAGTCCCATCATTTCATAGCAAATAAATGGGGAAACAATGGAAATAGTGAGAGACTATTTTTGGGGGCTCCAAAATCACTGCAGAATGTGACTGAAGCCATGATATTAAAAGATACTTGTTCCTTGGAAGAAAAGCTATGACAAACCTAGACAGCATATTCAAAAGCAGAGACATCACTTTGCTGACAAAAGTCTATATAGTCAAAGTTATGGTTTTTCCATAGTCATGTATGGATATAAGAGTTGGACCATAAACAAGGCTGAGTGCCAAAGAATTGATGCTTTCAAATTTTGGTGATGGAGAGGACTCTTGAGAATCCCTTGGACGGGAAGGAGATCAAACCAGTCAATCCTAAAAGAAATCAGTCCTGAATATTCATTGGAAGGACTGATGGTGAAGCTCCAATGCAGATGGTGACTGCAGCCATGAAATTAAAAGACGCTTGCTCCTTGGAAGGAAAGTTATGACCAACCTAGATAGCATATTCAAAAGCAGAGACATTACTTTGCCAACAAAGGTTCATCTAGTCAAGGCTATGGTTTTTCCTGTGGTCATGTATGGATGTGAGAGTTGGACTGTGAAGAAGGCTGAGCGCCAAAGAATTGATGCTTTTGAACTGTGGTGTTGGAGAAGACTCTTGAGAGTCCCTTGAACTGCAAGGAGATCCAACCAGTCCATTCTGAAGGAGATCAGCCCTGGGATTTCTTTGGAAGGAATGATGCTGAAGCTGAAACTCCAGTACTTTGGCCACCTCATGTGAAGAGTTGTCTCATTGGAAAAGACTCTGGTGCTGGGAGGGATTGGGGACAAGAGGAGAAGGGGACAACAGAGGATGAGATGGCTGGATGGCATCGCTGACTCGATGGACGTGAGTATCAGTGAACTCCGGGAGTTGGTGATAGACAGGGAGGCCTGGCGTGCTGTGATTCATGGGGTTGCAAAGAGTCCGACACGACTGAGTGACTGATCTGATCTGATCTGATCTGATGTGAAGAGCCAACTCATTGGACAAGACCCTGATGCCAGGAAAGATTGAGGGGGCAGGAAGAGAAGGGGGTGACAGAAGATGAGATCATCAACTCAATGGACATAAATTTGAGCAAACTTCGAGAGACAGTGAAGGACAGGGAAGCCTGGCATGCTGCAGTCCATCGGGTCTCAAAAAATCAGACATAACTGAGCAACTGAACAACAACAACCTAATATTAATCAGTAGAAAATACTAGCAGATGACAAAATACATGAAAAAGAAACAAAGGGACACTATAAAAACCTTGTTAATGGCCGGTCATGCCAATCTATTTACCAATTTTAATCACATATGTTTCTGTGGTTAAGGCAATTTATTGTATAATTCCACTGGTCATTATAAAATTATTCCTCATTATGGAGGAAGGGCCTAAATTAATTGAGTGAATGCAGTGTCCTAGGATATAGAGATGATGTAGCATATTCTTGCTTAGTTCTTTTCCCTTCCTTCTTCTGATTTTTTTGCCTCCCTTCACCTGAAAGCCCCCACTCTCCCCATGCCCCTGGAATCTATCACTTCAACAAGAATCCCAGTCTCATATTTCATATGTGGTAAACTGAAGCCCAGAGAAGTTAAATAATTAGCTAAGTCACATAGCAAGAAGGATGGTAACAAAAATAGGTCGAATTCCAAAATGATCTGTTTTCCAACAAATTTTATCTGGTCCAAGTCAGGTATGATACCTGTTCAAGGCCACTTGAACAAGTTTGAGAAGTACACTTAGGTCTGCCCTCTGCAATAAATGTGTCACGTATATTTATGTGTGTCATTTTTCCTTTAGAAAAAAAATGGTAAATAAAATTATGTCACTAGTACTTTCCCTGTGACAACTCATTCACTTTTGGGTATTTGTCAGAGTAAATTTCCAAAAGCATCAGGAAGTCAGATTGTATATAAAATGCTCAGTTAATTTCATGCAGTTCTTTATGCTGGACATCTGTTTTTTACTACTTTTCACAAACATCACTAAGGAATTTTTATCCAAATTTATTTTTAAGTGCCAAGTTTAAGTATACATCCTGCATTGACATGGATTTGGGATCAAGGTTATTTTCCAATGTAACAGGGTGGAGAAAAATTATTGTCTTGAGCTGCTAGCTAAAGATAGATCTTCAGCATATGTTTAACATCACGAGAGACAGAAGATGCAGTAATATTCCTGCATTCAGAGCCACAGTCCCTGAAAGTTAAAGTCACTCAGTAATGTCCAACTTTTTGCGATCCCATACAGTCCATGGAATTCTCCAGGCCAGAATACTGGAATGGGTAGCCTTTCCCTTCTCCAGGGGATCTTCCCAACCCAGGGATCGAACCCAGGTCTCTTGCATTGCAGGCAGATTCTTTACCACCAGAGCCACAAGGGAAGCCCAAGAATACTGGAGTCGGTAGCTTATCCCTTCTCCAGCAGATCTTCCTGACTCAGAAACCGAACCAGGGTCTCCTGCATTGCAGGTGGACTCTTTACCAACTGAGCTATCAGGGAAGCCCCAAGTTTCCCCTATAGAGGGACTCCTTAACTTGTCTAAAAATTGCTTCAGGCACCCAGACATCTTTCATCCTAAAGAACACTCAGGTTAGGCAAGCAAAGATTCCATAAGTTATTCAGAGTAAAAGAGACCAGTCCCAGCCATGACCGTGTATTTGGGAGTGAGGTTAGTGGAGCAAGGAAGTAACAAGATTACATTTTAGAGGGTAAGATACACCATGGTATCATATAAAAGAGGTGGGTCTGTTAAGGCAGAAGATTAGGCATTTTTGCCTTTGCTTGGAAATAGAGCTCCAGATTTTTCCATGATAGTGAGTATGCATTCTATCTGTTGGAACATAGTAAAAGAAAGAGAGTTCTAGAAAAAAACATGTACTTCTGCTTTATTGATTATTCCAATACGTTTGACTGTGTGGATCACAACAAACTGTGGAAAATTCTGAAGGAGATGGGAATACAAGACCACCTGACCTGCCGCCTGAGAAATCTGTATGCAGGTCAAGAAGCAACAGTTAAGAACTGGACATGGAACAACAGACTGGCTCCAAATAGGAAAAGGAGTATGTCAAGGCTGCGTATTGTCACCCTGCTTATTTAACTTCTATGCAGAGTACATCATGAGAAATGCTGGGCTGGAGGAAGCATAAGCTGGAATCAAGATTTCTGGGAGAAATATCAATAACCTCAGATATGCAGATGACACCACCCTTATGGCAGAAAGTGAAGAAGAACTAAAGAGCCTCTTGATGAAAGTGAAAGAGAAGAGTGAAAATGTTGGCTTAAAGCTCAACATTCAGAAAACTAAGATCATAGCATCTGGTTCCATCATTTCATGGCAAATAGATGGCGAAACAGTGGAAATAGTAACAATTTATTTTCTTGGACTCCAAAATCACTGAAGATGCTAACTGAAGCTATGAAATTAAAAGATGTTTGCTCCTTAGAATAAAAGTGAAGACAATCCTAGACAGCATATTAAAAAGCAGAGACATTACATTGCCAAAAAAGGTCTGTCCAGTCAAAGCTATGGTTTTTCCAGTAGTCATGTATGGATATGAGAGTTGGACCATAAAGAAAGCTGAGCACCGAATAATTGATGCTTTGGACTGTGATGTTGGAGAAGATTCTTGAGAGTCCCTTGCACTGCAAGAAGATCCAACCACTCAATCCTAAATCAGTCCTGAATATTTATTGGAAGGACTGATGCTGAAGCTGAAACTCCAATAACTTTGGCCACCTGATGCGAAGAACTGACTCATTTGAAAAGATCCTGATGCTGGGAAAGATTGAAAGCAGAAGGAGAAGGGGATGACAGATGATGGAATGGTTGGATGGCATCACTGACTCAATGGACATGAGTTTGAGCAAGCTCCAGGAATTGGTAATGGACAGGGAAGCCTGGCGTGCTGCAATCCATGGGGCTGCAAAGAGTTGGACATGACTGAGCGACTGAACTGATTCTAGTTGCTTATTTTCAGTTCCATTCCCAACAATCACATTTCAAACCCAATGTATCAAAACTTAACAGATCACTGTAAATATACAGCAGAAATACCCACAATGAGGCTCTCCCCCATGGGATGCAATACGAGAAGGACACAGAAAGTGATTCTGGCAATCATAAAGCTCTCTGTCCATCAGATTCACACTATCCCTATCTAGAAGGTTGGTTCCCCACAGCTATATTCCAATTAGATGGGCTAGATAATATACAACATTGTCAATTAGGAAACAAGTATACATTTAGGAGGCTTACAATTCAGAGAGTCTTAAAACCCTCACTGCCCTTTGTGTTTCAGCCTGTGATCCACTTCTTCTGCTTGTTCTTAAATACACCTATAAATTGTGAGAATTTTAATAAAATAACCTAGTACCCAACCCAGGGCCATGTGCATAACGTGAACACTTACATATACAGTGTCAGATGTGAAGGGGCACAATGGAGAAAATGGGGCTTAGGAGACACCTGAACTTGGGTTCAAATCTTTCCTCTGCAACTGACAAGCTGTTTGACCTTGAGCAGGTTAATTGCCTGTCACCTTACCTTTACAATTATGCCTATAATTTCATAATACTTGCATAAAGAGTTATTCTAATACTCCTGGCACCAATAACTGCCTTTAACCAATAGATATTAAAGAGTAATTATTCTAATATTCATCATTTTACAGATAAAAAGTTCAAGTGAAGTCTACAAATGGTGGCTCAAGAGTCTTAACTTGCCTTTGGAAAAGCCACCTTGAAAACTAGATATTCTTGTCTAGTCTTTATTTTTTTTTTTCCATTCTACAATTTAGCCTCTTGTTCCTTGTCATAGGAACTAATTATTTGATATAGTAAATAAGTTTGAGCTTTTACAGCTATTGGACTGCATATGATCAGGCATACTACAGTGATCATAATTTATTCTGACACTAACAATGAAGGTTACTGGCTTGCCTTTTAAAGTCTTTAAAAAAAAGAAAAATGAAAAAGCTGGAATCACAAACTTGTGATTCTCTGCAGTTAATATAAAATTATTTTTTCATTATGGGTTAGAGTTGACAGGATAATCATATGCCATCTGGGACACACAAGCGGCAGGCTGGGTTACACAGTGTAGAAAAATACTATAAACTCATGTGCACTGAATTAAAATATGAAAGAGGAACAAATCATAAGGGGTTAATAACCCTTTTGGAATGTTATCAGTTAAATAATAATTATGAATAATTCATGATATGCTAAATTTAGGGAGTTCAGCATAAAACTGAACTGGTGAAAATTCATCAAAGAACATGACTAATCCAAAATTTAAGCTCTTCTATTACACGCTTTGATCTTTGAAATCTATCTAAAAGGATCCCTTAGTGGAAACCTAGAATTGGTCTCTCTTTAACATGAAATAAATTAGATTCAAGCTATTCTGACCTTGAAATCTTTAACACAATTAGAAGGTATATGCCAAGCATCGGGTGCACATTAAAGAGATAATCCAGACTTTCGGAAATAAAGAAAGAGCTCATTTCAAAATTTCATCTTAGATCAAGGTAGTTCTTTGGTTTAGATGGCAAAGTGTGGCTCTGGGGAAGCTTCTGGAACACCCAGCTCACCAGGATTTTTCTGACAACCCAATGACTTCCTAAAAGGAGACAATTGTGTGCATTTTGCTTTTGATAAAGAAGTCAACAGAGAGCAGCAGGTGCTGAAGGCAGACTCCCAAGCAACTTGTTTGCATACTTGAATGTAACTAAATAAACTGTCTCCTCTTGTGGTCCCTGCCCCCTTGCCATCACTAGTTGGAAAAAGAAAGCGGCTCATCTGAAAGACAGCTGCGGGCACACCGTTTTAGAAGAGACAAGGCACAGATGTTTTTCAATGATAGCTTCCAACCTTTTCAGCGCCAGGAGTTCAGTTTCTTTTAAGAAACAAGTTCATCTGTGCCACATGTTGTGGCTTTTGACTATTCACTGTTTGTTGCTTTTAGCTTGTGCTGCATGGGGATTAAGGCATGGTTTAAATACAGAGTTCTCCAGCTGCCAGGAATTAGTGATCAGGGAAGAGCAGTGCTGGAAGACTAGACCTGGAAGGCTGGAATGGGAGGTAGCCTGAGGGCTGGTGGGATGGAATGGAATGGAATAGAATAGATAAAAGGAATACAACCTGAAGACTGTCTCAGCATGGTTCTGGTGGTAGCTGCCTATGCCTAAAAATTCAAGGGCGATGTGTCCTATTCTTTGTACTTTTCATTTTATTTCTTAAAGACTGCTGCTGCTGCTAAGTCGCTTTAGTCATGTCCGACTCTGTGCGACCCCATAGATGGCAGCCCACCAGGCTCCCTCGTCCCTGGGATTCTCCAGGCAAGAACACTGGAGTGGGTTGCCATTTCCTTCTCCACTCTTAAAGACTGGGCAC
>NW_011494902.1:6392003-6407290 GCF_000754665.1 Bison bison bison | reverse complement strand
GACTGGGCACAAATAAATCAGAAAAATAGTCCTTTTTATATTGAAGTCTGGAGGTCCTGATATAGAGCCTTGGACGCAACAGGTATGCAAAAAAGGCTTGTTTAGAGATTAAACCCTGAAAAGCCTACTGAAGAAAACAGCAATGACATGAACAGCATCACTTCATCACTGAATTCCGACAGAAATACCTCCTTCGTGGCCTCTCTTCTTTCATCCCTCACTTCCCTGCAAATACTTGTTATTCTCCATCTCATGACTTTTTTAACATGGCGCTTATTGATGTGTGTTACCTTTGTGTATGTTTACTTATTTATTTGTCATCTGCCTGTCTTTCTTATCATTGCCATCTAGTTCTCTACTAAAATATTAGTTTTATGAAGTCAGGGGACTTTGTTTCCCTGGGATCTTAGCCTTTCTATACACAGTGTGTTTTTAGCTCCTGGGAGAATGCCTGGCTTTGGGGAAACTTCCAATGAGTAGTTGTGAAATATGTGAGCAAACTTCTCTACAGCTCTGCCTTCAAGAACAGAAGTGAGAATAGGAGCATCTCCATATAATTTCTTTTCCACAGTATCTCTTTTGACAATGAAAGTATATACCAGTTGGTGTCAGGATAATAGGTGTAAACTTTATAAATTTTGATTGAATAAATAAAGAAAATGGAGTACATATACATTTAGATTCCTGGAGGGTTTGCCAAATATCAGGATTATGGAATATTTTTAAAAGACACTATTGCATCTTAATTTAGGAGATCAAGGTCAAGAAAGGATTCCCAAGAAGTTATCCTAGCAGACCCTTAGAAGCTAGCTAGAAATGATTTGTAACTAGCACTATATTTATGTGCAGTAGAAGCTATCACATGACTTCCAAGTGCTTTGTGCAATTCATTCTGTGCCTTCGTTCACGCAGTGACTTTCCTTAGGAACTTTTGAATGTTTATTATTCTAAAGATTACAAAAGATGAATTTAAGTTCAAACTCTAATTGCCTAGAAATCTCCAATAGTGGGATTCAGACTTGGAAAGGACTTTTCCTTGTTTGTTTTTGTTTTTCTACTAGACTAACAAGGTCTGATGAGTCCACAGCACCAACAGAACTCCTTAAAAAAATCAAAGTAATATTTTATGGTACTAAACTTACAATTTGGGGTCCTATTTTCAAAGGTTGTTTATCAGCATAACGTGAAGATCTGTCATGTTTCACTGACTTTGTACAGTGACAGAATTAAGATTTGGGGACAAGAATAATAATAAATCGATCTGTCTCCTTGCATTGAACACATTCTGGACTAATGATACCTAAGACTTATGATGTCAATTAGAGAGAGAGGAAAATAACCACTAGCAGGGTTTGACTTCCTTTGGGCTTGTGATCCAGTCTGCAAGCTCTTCCCCTTCCAGCTTTCCCCCTATGGTCCAGAACCACTTCTGTGTACTCAATGACACAGTCATGTCCACTCTTTGTGACTCCATGGACTGTAGCCCTCCAGGTTCCTCTGTCCATGGGATTCTCTAGTCAAGAATCCTGCGGCAGGGGGGAGGTTTGCCATGCCTGTCTCAAGGGGATCTTCCTGACCCAGGGATTAAGCCCACGTCCCCTGTGTCTCCTGCACTGGAAGGTGGATTCTTTACCACTGTACCACCTGGGAGCCCACAGAACTACGTGGGCAATGACAAATGTTAGCTGAGATTCCCCTGATATGCCATGTAGCGTGTTTGATGGGAACTAGAGGGATTCACCCATGAAGAACTCCAAAAAGATCACTGATTCCTTAGACAGATATGAAAATTGATTCAATTTATACATATTAAAGTAGTAGCGAGTGATAGTGGGATAACAGTGAGATATTCCATGGGAGGCAAAGTGTAAGGAAGCAGACACTCAAGATTATGACTGAAATATACTACATTGCAGCAGAGAGATCCAACATGATAAAGAAGGGTGGTGGGAACAGACAGACAGGCACTGTGAGATCCTACAGGTCCTGTGGTCTGTGCTCACCATACAGGACTTCATCCTTTCTCTGCTTTTTAATGCTACTCTTTACCACTGTGAGAGTCACACCTCCTGGCAGAGGGCCATGAGCATAAGACTACAGGGCTTCTGGCTGTGGGATAATCAGGGTGGATCACTCTGGACAGGGTAGCAACCATTCGTCACATCGCTAATGCAAATAATTAGTGCTCTGTCAGTGCTTTCATTTCCACATAGTATTACCTACTTGCTTGTTGTCTGTTGTCCCTCAACTAGATTGTAGGTATCAGGGGATCATGGGAATAAGGAAACTGTCTTTTTTCCCCTCACTGCTTTATGTCCAACTCATTGTACTATGAATGGCACATTAGTATTTATTTAATGGATAAATGACTCAAGTCAGTAGAAAAACAATTATTCAGATTTGCATTTTCAAAACATTGCTTAGCTTGTGATTTTAATGTATGGACTTTAAGTGGGGTGAAGGATGAGATGTGAGAGTAGATGATGAGAGAAAGTGAGTCTGTGGGATAATCTTTATAAAATCGGAGGGAGTCTCTGATAAAAGTCTTTCCTACTGGTGGGTAGGAGGGTGGAGATGAACATTAACACACAATAAACACCGATGCTGTGTCAGATACTGTGCTCTATGGCTACATATACTTCATTGTATTTAATTCTCAAATCCTAAACAAAGCCTCTAATGTGCATGAATTCCATTTTAGAGATGAAGAAGCTGAGACTCAGAAAGAGTAAGTCGTTTGCCTAAAAAGCTACAATTCAAACCTGGATTTACCCAACCTTAAAGTGGATGCCTAATTGGGAACTACACCATGCTGCCAATCAGAATAATTGAGAAAATAATTTAGGTCACTCACCAAAATCTTGGTCGTAAGATTTACCACTTGGTTTCCTGATGTGCTTCTGCAGGCTCTCAGATGTGCACGAAATGGCATGCTGTTATCACTGGACATTGTGAGCCTCATATTTTCATTTCGAGTGATGCTCTTTGAGGAAGTAAATTTCAATTTCCTTAGCTACGTTTTCCTAATACATATCCTGAGTACTGCTGTCCGCTCTGTTCTTTCCAGGCTCTGAGAGCTGAGTGCACAGAGGAGACCCTCTTCCATGCTGTATCCTGCCTCAGTCCCTCAGACAATCCCAACTAAGGCAGAGAAGTATTAACAGTCCCAGCATATTCACTTGTGAGTAGCTTAGAGATGAGCCCATATCGCAGTGGCAGCGGTCCAATCACAGAGCTTCTAAAAAATCCCTTCCAACTGTCTTTGTTTGGTGATCAGATCCAGGGTTTTTAGCCCCATCTCCCTACCAGATTCCATGATTCCTGCAACATGCAGCTCTTCCTTCTCCTCCTCTACTTTGTGATTACCTATATAGCAGGATTTTCCCTAGGTCCCTACTCCAAATTTCTGTCATTTACCTTAGATAAACTGTAACTCTTTTTTGGGACCAGAATCCTATCCTAAACCTCAGCTCTGTGCTTTCCTGGTACACTCTCCTTATTCTCTTTACATGGACATCTCTTGGTCCCTGGCTCAAGTGCCATCCATGTTGCCATTTACCTAGCTCCCGAGCACCAGCTGCCTTCTGCATTCCCTGCCATTGTGCATTACTTACCTGGGAACTTTGGTATTAATTGCTATTTGTTCAGCAAAGGTTTATCCTCCCTTTCCTCCACAGGAACTGTTTCCTCCATAATACTGTTGCTAAGAAGTGATTGGTCATCAAGAAACTACATTTCCTGCTCTGCTATCTTGCACTGAACTGGGACTTGCAAGGGACAAAATTTTATTCAGTAGAGTAAAGATAGTAGAGATGTATATAACTTCCACCCTGGTCCATAAAAACCTCCACAGGACCAGCGTGATATCATCTTCCAGAAAAATTTGATTATGTTTAAGTGGTAGGGGCTCCATCAACCTGTGTTCTTGATGGACTCTGTGAAGCAGACACTACCCCTCCCTTTATGTGAGTGAAAAATTAGTCTCTAATCCATGATACTAGGGGCTTCCTTGGTAGCTCAGCTGGTAAAGAATCTGCCTGCAATGCAGGAGACACTGGTTCAATTTCTGGGTCATGAAGATTCCCTGGAGAAGGGATATGCTACCTATACCAGTTCTGGGCTTCCTGGTGGCTCAGATGGTAAAAAATCCGCCTGCAATGTGGGAGACCTGGGTTCGATTCCTGGGTTGGGAAGATCTCCTGGAGGAGAACATAGCAACCCACTCTAGTATTCTTGCCTGGAGAATTCTCACGGACAGAGGAGCCTGGTGGGCTACAGTCCATAGGGTCACAGAGTCGGACATGACTGAGCGACTAAGCACAGCACAATATGATACAAAGTCACTGTTATTAGGGGTTTACCTGATACAGGAGCCAGTTCGACTTATAGAACACACACTTCTTCCAAAAACCATGGAGGTCAACATTTTTTGAGTTTGTTGAACTTAGGACCTTCAGAATAAACACCATCTCACAGGGCCAGTGCCCCCTCTGGTGTCTGCCACTGTTACCAGGCCAGTTCTTCACCCTCTGCCTTGTACTACTCAGCCATAAAAAAGAACAAAATAATGCCATATGCAGCAACACGGATACAATTTGAGATTATCATACTAAGGGAAGTAAATGAGAAAGAGGAAGACAAATACTATATGATATCACTTATACATGGAGTCCAAAATATAACACAAATGAACTTAGAGATCAGATTCATGGTTTCCAAGGGGGAGGGAGTTTGGGAAGGAAGGAGTGGGAGTTTGGGATTAGCAGAGATAAACTATTATATATGGAGTGGATAAACAACAGTGTACTACTGTATAGCACAGGGAGCTATATTCAATATCCCATGATAAGCCATAATGGAAAAGAATATTAAGAAAAAAAGAATGTCCATATGTGTATAACTGAGTCATCTTGCTGTATAGCAGAGATTGACACAACACTGTAAGTGAAGTATACTTCAAGAAATAAAATACAATAAAACAAAAGGACTGTTAAGAAGTCAGGCTCCCTTTCTCTGCTCCCCTGGGTCAGCCTCACGTGGCCAACATGCCTTATGCTCATTTATCAAGCTATGGCATACAAAGAGGTACTTAAAAACTGAATTGTTTCATGGAAACCAACACAGGAAAGCCACATACCTCCGAGGCCACAAGTCTGTGAGCACTCTGTCCAAGCTGTCCATCCCGAGAGCTGACAGTTGACCACACACTCCACCAGGCAGTGAAGGTTTGTTCTCTGTGGCTTCTCCAAGTTACGCTGCAGATGGGAAGGAAATATGATTGTACTGGAGAATTCATCGCAACATCAAATCAAATCACTATCCTTTTGTGGGATAATAATCTCTATTCTGTGAGAATAATTTTGCTATGTTTTTGTGAGAAAAATAGCCTGGCTTATAGAAACTGATGGCAAGTCTGAAAAAATGATGATCCTTACTTCATGACATAGAAACTTGTCAGTCCAAATTTCTTTTGATAAAACCTTCAACTTTAGAATAGACCCACATTTAAGGGACCAGGAAAGCAGGCAATTACGTTACACAGAGATCTGTCCTGTCACTCAGCCAGCAAGGAACCAGAGGGATGCCTCAGTGCTAAATTCAGGCATCTTGCCCTCTGGATAGACCAATAGTATATAGAATAGTATATAGAATAGTATATAGAGAGCTCACACTAACAGCAACCTAGGCTAAACAATAAGTAGAAGAATAAAACTGAAATCAACAACCCATCTAAAGTTCATACAAAAGACTGATTAGCTAAAAACATAAACATGATCTTAATCAAGGGAAAAGTTGATAATACGGTTTCTTTTCCTCTTGTCCTCTCTTAAACCCACATCTAGGCAAAATCACACATTTTCTAATGGCCAGTGTAGAAGAGGTCTTATTGAAAGAGTAAATCATCCAAGGGACACAGAAAGAATACCAAAATATTCAGTTTTAGGAATTGTACATTGTGTGATTGAGGAAAATGCTAACATTCAATATATGTTACATATTAGCAATGTCTATTCTGAGCTAAAATTATTGATTACAGCATGATTACTTACTATATGGGCAAACTAGAAATGAACTAGAAATGACATCATAAGATCTTTGATCCATTTGAGATATGTGGATATCCTGCTTAGGTTAATAATTTGGGACTTTAAATATTTGTTGAACATGTATTTAGAAAGAAGAGAAACTAATTTTTCTATTAATGAATAGTTTATACTGCTTTTATATCAAAAGGAAAGATTTACTATGTACACTAAATGTAAATTTTTTACTTGAGTTGTTGTAGGTTGGTGATTTATTTTTCTTGAAGCAGACAACAGTCTTGAGAGGGAGATGAAACAAAATGTTAAATCATGACACTTGTTAGAGAGAACTCTGTATGAACCAGTCTCAGAATTTCATTAAAAGGCACATCTGATTTCACATGGTCTAGTTTCAGGGTTTCTGTTGGTCCATGGTGATACTGCTGGTTGAAAGTGATGTTATGGTAATACTTAATAAGGTTAACTCAGGATCAGTGAGGAGATTTTGTTCTGATAATTTTAATTTTCACTTGTGGACTCCACTTATCTAAGGAGAATGAGACAACTTTTATTTTGTCAGTTTGCTAAAGACATTCCCGTGAAACCTGAGTTCACTGACCCCACACATTTCCAATTATTCCAAAGATTGTTTTAGTGATTCTTATAATGTGATAGCGTATGGTCATCTTTGTTTCTAAACTGCCATCATAGTGCATTTCACTTATATGTTGGGGAGGAAATGTCAGCTTTTGGGGAAGAGATTTGATTATAGCTTTTGTCCAAATTCCACATATTTTGTGATGGGGAAAAATATAAAATTAGAAAGATTCAAAACCCACCAACTCTACCCAACTTGGTAGAGAGACATTTAGCTTATTTTAAGATGAAAAATGCACTGTTTATTACCTAGCAAACATTTGCTAAGAAAATTAGCAGAGTATTCTAATAGCAAGTATCACTATGCATCTTACATGCAAGGGACAGTGTTTCCTACTTAGGCAAATTGAATCATCTGCCCAATACTAAAAATCAATTTGAGAGTCAATGATGTCAATTGTTAGTTGGTAAGCAAGTACATCTAAATAAGTTCTTAGAAATAATGAAGAACTATATTTTTAATGAACCCATTTCTCCAATGCAAAATGACGTTTCCTGTCATTTTAACTAAGTTCAAACTCATGAGTTGTAACTGTATAATACTAGTAACTCTTACTCTAATTGAACCTAAGCTGTGATGAGAAGAAACTGGGAGGGTCATTTATAGTAAGCATTGTGAAGGTTGCAGACCAAGATACACATATTTACCTGCTCACATTCGTCCATGGCAACAGGCTTGCCATCACTGCGCACACAGCTCAGAAGGCGGGTCCTGATGCCTTGCCCACAGGTTGCATTTTCACTCAGCTGGCATGTGCTCCACTCTACGGACATACGGTCACCACACTGAGTTTCAAAGTTATGACCATGTGAGCAAAAGACAACAAAGCTTTGATTCTCTGCATCAGTGGAGAATAGTGCACACAGAATCCTAAAACCATTTCTATGTGGCTTCAAAAAGCATTATGCAATTCTTTAATTACAAAACAATCAATCAATCAGATCACCAAATAGAAGTGAATTTGCTTTCTTGAGGTCAGAAGCCAAATAGTTTATAGAAATCATCTCATAGGTGGCCGAAGTAGGAAAAGGAAAAAACCTAAGCACAAATGACCACCAGTTTGGAATCATCTAATTGCTGGATGTAATTGAGAAAGAAAAAACATACAGAAATGATGCTAGTCTGTGATATCAACTTGAAGATATTTTCAAAAAATAAATATAATTATCTAAATCATTGGGTATATTTGGTACGGTGGAGCCAAGAAAGGTACCCCCAAAGGGAAAGAAGTCATGACTAAAAGGGCCATTTTGAAAACTCTCACTTTAATAAAATTATTCTCTCATGAGAGAAGGTTTTGTAGATTTGGCTAACTGTATTACAAACTCAACAGCGAGAGTTAGAATAAATCATCCCATAACTAATTCTTTTAAAAAATTTTATTTTGGTGTGGGTAGAAAAAGAGATCCTCAATCATATACAGTGAGAACCTCTCTAAGAAGATTTTTCATATTTGGTAGATGATCTAAAAGTTAATAGGAAGAGCAAGTCCATGTAGAGCAAAATCAGCATTTTAAAGACATGCTTTTTCAGTAGAGCAAATTTTATTTTATTTTTGGAAAATTAGTATGAAAACTAATGATCTAAAGGATCTTTAATGAAGGAAAAAGGACAAATACAACAGGTCAACTCTCACCTATAAAGACAGTCTCATAGAATTTACTAGAGGTTTTCTACATGAGAAATTTCAGTAGTGCCACTGTGACCTCAGTGGAAAATTTGTTTCAGGAAAAGGCAACTATTTTGCCCCTTCAGACAGCTGGCCATTTGGTTATCAGTACTGAATTCAATGCTGAAACTTAACCTGATTCCACATGTCATGGCATTCTGGGTATCATTGCTGCAGGGAACAGATCAACATAGTTATACAGTCCTTTAGTTTCAGACACTGAACACAGTGGTATTCCACGTCTGAATAAGGAGGTCTCTAAAATATCCCTGTCCAGTCAGGCCTGCCATTTATCCTTGGTGAGCCCCGTAGAGCAAGTACATCACAAGCTTTGGTTTCTTGAAATAATAAAAGCCATGAGAGAGCTGCATTCTAGGACAGCATGATTCCATGGTTTGTGGTTTACAGCCATACCTGTTAGATTGTACTGGAACTGGAAGCAATTTTCATTGAGAAGGCAGGGCCGCACCTGTGAGTCTTCAGCACACGTCCTGGAGCTCAAGGAAGGCCTCAGCAGGTGACGGGTTCTTCTCTGCATTGTGTGCGGATCACACGACTATGAAAATCAAAGAGCAGGCAGAGTTAGAAAGAACTTATGTTTGTTGATAAATTGAATGTGCTGATCTGTATACATGGAGGCACATGTACAACACCTACAGGGAAGAGACTATTGAATAGAGTATGAAACAGAATATTTAGAAAATAAAATCATTATGGGATTCAATGTAAGTAGTTTCTGGTTTTTCTACCTGACAACTCTTTCTTGTTCTACATTATGATGAATAATTAGGCACGTGGGGACCATTTTCATCCACTAAACACACTCTGTACTCTCAAATTGATTTGCCAGGTAGCAAGAGATGAACACATTTTGAATGTATAAATGAATGAGAAAAGGAAGACAACGTCCCTTGTGTCTCCGGCTAGTCCAGCCCCAAATAAATAACCACACAGAACACTTTAATGAGAAAATATTTTAAAAAAACAGAACAAAGAGAGGGAATTATGAAATCAATATTGCCAATATAACAAAACTTTCCACTTATTTGGGAGGCCTTATGATCCACAGATTAGTTACTTCATGCAGTTGCCCTTTCAGCAAAATAAATGCATAAACAGGAACTTCAAAAATCTCTCACAAAAGTCACTTTACTTATGGGTCTACATGTCCTCTTATTGCCTCAATGCATATGACATTCTTGAGCCAGGTAAACCTGCCTGCCATCTGTCATCCATCTACTCTACTCACAGAGGACCTTCAGAAGCTCTCCCTACTAGAATAATCTCCTTTCCCATGTCCTATATCCTATCTTCCTCCTACTTCTTCTTCAGAAACACTAATCAAGACTTCATCATTGACAGTCTTTCTTTTAATAATAACAAGTCCTTCTCTTCCATCCTAAGCAAGCTTCCACCCATGTTCAAGAATTACTATACAGTATTTGACTCCAAACATAAACATATATGTTGCATTTGCCTTTATATGATCATTCTTTTTTCTTTATTATACCATCTCCTCCTTTTCTTTATAAATTCTTGGAGGACGTAATAGAGCATGATTTCTACTTCCTGTGTCACTCCCTGAAAATTCTGGTATATATTTTACACATGGTTGTTCAGGTAACACCATTATATACAACATAATTCAGATCCAGAAATCTAGAGGCACATAGATGTTTAAACCACAGGAAAGAGAAAAGTCTCTGAATTCATGTCATCAAACCATCATTTTCATATTTGGGATTTTTTTTAACTTTTATTCTTTTACCTTTTCAGACACTGTAGCAAGGACACAACCTGTAAACTTAATTTTGGCTGCTAAGCAAAGTGATAATGTTAGAATACACTGAAATATATAGAAAAATGCTACAAAATTCTCTTCTATTTTCAAATGTTTGGAGCCATGGAAACACATTTACTATTTATGTGACTTTATAGTTGGATAATCTGTCAATACTTATAAAGTATTTTTACATTTTAATTACATCAAATTGCCTCTAGATGATCAAGAAGGGCCATTGAAACCAGGTAATTATTCTTAATTATCTCCAAAGGAATCCCATGCTAACGCTTACAAATAATTTACTATTAATTCAGCAATTAATTTGATTGTTCTCATGAGAAGGAGTGATAACTTCAATGATTTACCAATGAAAGAAAATGAAAGCATCTTAAAAGTTACTCCTGATTAGTGTTCTACTACTTTTCTACCTTAAAAAGTCAATGATTGAACAAGGTGAATGTGTATAAGATTTATGAACTTGCTTAGTCTAAACCACCAAAGAAAGCAAAAGAGAAAATAACACACATGAAAACATGCATACACAATTCAAATTATGTAACTTTGAACAATTCACTTATATATTCTATATCTCAGTTCTTCATCCAGACCTGGGTGAGAAAGGGGCAGGAGCATAATTTGGTAGTTTTTAAGAGTACCTTCCCTCATACCTCACACTCTTATCAGTCTCTAAGTCTGCTACATATGCTTTTATAATGATACTCTCTGATTGTCATTCTTAACCATGTAGACTTTAATTATCACTTTCTAGAAATTAATATACTGAAAACCAGCACTGCAGCTAACTCTCTTACTAACGCTGTCCAGAGAAACAGGCAAAGAAGGTGAATGAAATCCACAAACACAATCCAACCTAATCTCATATGGTATCTGTATATTCTACCTTATAAAAATTGCCCTAGCACTGCTAACAACTAATAGATGAATTAGTGTTTCTCCTTACTCTTTTCTCTCTGTGAGCTCTTTATAGGAAGTTCATAAAATAATGACTAGGTCACAAGGCAGATAGGGGTCGGCTAAGAAAAAAATGGATGGCAAAGGAGCCTTATATCTAGATGATTTCTTTATTGGATCAAAACTCTTCAAATATAAACCTGAATTTCCTCTCCCCTAGAATATTCATAAAAAGACACTGTCAACTTCCTAAATAGAGAAGTGAGAATGTGATGTGTGGATAACTAACGCCAAATCAACTTTAAACCAGTCTCATTATAAAGGACAACATTAGATAGCTAAAGTTTATTTGCTAGGGAAGGAGATGACCAATAAGAACCAATAGTATCTAGTATATAAGCCCTTTATGAGATTAGGTTTATAAACTTTGAAAACCAGCACTTACCTTAAAGTTTAATCTTACGATATAATATTGCACCTTCATACCTTTTTTCTCTCTAGCAATGAGGCCTCTATCCCTGGGCCTGACCTGAATATTTGTATTCATCTGTCAAAAGTAAATCAGATATTCCCTCTGAGAGCCTCCATTGATTTATTTGCACCCTTATAAGTGGACTCACCTTATCAAGTAAACATTTCCACTGTACTTATATTGATATGTGTGCATTCCTTCCCATGGGCTATTTGGAGAATGTGTGTCTTAATTTTCTTGGACATTGAGAGCCTTGTTATGTCTCTGACAACAGTATGTAGATAATAAATATTTGGTGTAGGATAATGTTTGGTTATCCTAAAAACTAAATAATAAATATTTGGTGTAGGATAATTTGCTTCTTCCTGGGTAATAAGACTGGATTTTTGTAAACTGCCCTTAGTGACAAATGGTTAACCTTGGATTATGATCACATTGCCTAAATGTAAGGTTTCTCCATAGGTCTGCATTCTTGATAAAAAGATAATATAATATTTTCTCTCCTTCCCATACTTTTTCCATAAAATCCAAATGACAGCTCCCAGAATAATAGAATCTACCATTAAATGAATAAATTATAACAGTAAATGAGTGTTAAATTACCCATATAAAAATAAAAGATAACTTAGATGCTATATCCTAAATAAATCCAATGAAGAATATATAATTTTGTATTTTTCTAATACTGAACTATTAATATTAACAATGATAATTTAATAAAACCTGGCATAAGTCCAGGTACTTATGAATTTAACTCACTCTCTAAATTTCTTGTCTGGAGGTAAGCATGAATCCCCAAGGCCTGGCCTTGTCAGCTTTCATCAGATATTGAAACCCAAGGTTTTTATTCTGTTACAGAATGGAAAATTCTGATAATTCTGAGACAATCTCTCCATTTAGCTAATTAGTCCTTTCTCTATATTTCATGAGGCAAAAAAGGGAATATATATGCTATGAAGTTGAGTCTTGTTTTTTTTGAAAAAGTGGGATAAAAGATGTCAAATAGTATAACAATGCTATGTAAGGAAACTTCCTCAGAGATTCTGAGAAAATGGTTACAGAAAGTGAAAAAAAAAGTTTTTTGCATATCACAGTGCAACAAGAAGAGCAAAATCAAAACCATTTAAACCAACCACATGCTCAGTAAAATTAATGACAAGTTTTCTTCACAAACCTCAAAATTTGAATAGAAGAGGACCAAGGACTGAAGTTACAGAACCTGTGTGATATCAGCATCCAACAGGGGAAAGGAGAAGGTAAAATGGAGTGTCTGCTGCTGCTGCTAAGTCACTTCAGTTGTGTCTGACTCTGTGTGACCCCATAGATGGCAGCCCACCAGTCTCCTCTGCCCCTGGGATTCTCCAGGCAAGAATACTGGAGTGGGTTGCCATTTCCTTCTCCAATGCATGAAAGTGAAAAGTGAAAGTGAAGTCACTCAGTCGTGTCCGACTCTTCGCGACCCCATGGACTATAGCCTACCAGGGTCCTCCGTCCATGGGATTTTCCAGGCAAAAATGGGGTGTCTGGTATACCCCAAAACACCAAACTGGAAAACTAAACCATGGAGTAGGAGGCTTTTGCATACTCCAAAAGCAAGCAAATATACGGAATCCATGGACAGGTTCTGGGGGCTGATGCAACCTGAATCCAGTGAATTCTCAACACTATAAGCCAAAACTGCCTTCCAGGACAATTTTCTGCCCTGAAAAGAAACTGGTGGGAAGAGTTTCCAAATTGCTCAAAGTAAGAGGACTAGCAGTGAAGGAAAAGAAAGGCCAGTAAACAAAGTTGGAAGGAAAATGGATCCAGTAAATTTCATGAATCTGCTAAATTTTTGACCACTCAAAGCAAGCAAACAAAAGCAGAGAACCCTGGACCACAAAAATGAAATTAGCTAAAAACAAGCCTCAATCACACCTGCTTCTAAAAGTTCATAAAAATTGATTTCCTGGAGAAATAAGTGAAGAAAGAAATCAAATTCAAATCCCACAAAATGGTGCTAAGAGGAAAAGTGGATTAAAGAATAACATTTCCATAGATAAGAAACTGCAGAAGACAGACATGCATAAAAAAACAGATGAAAACTCCTATTTAAAAAATAAGTGGTTGGTCATATC
Organism: Bison bison bison; assembly: GCF_000754665.1. Lineage (NCBI taxonomy): Eukaryota > Metazoa > Chordata > Mammalia > Artiodactyla > Bovidae > Bison > Bison bison. The sequence continues at coordinate 6,393,656 of NW_011494902.1, read as the reverse complement.
GGAAATGACAAAATATGAAAGAACACATAAATAAAACACAGATAAAATACAAATGTTAAAGAATGAGAGAACCTATGTAAAAGATATGACCGTTTTAAATTTTATTACATTTTAACATTTTAACTCATGTTGGTGGAGTATAGGGACTATTTTCTGTGTTATATTGAATAGGGCAAATGTATAATTATGAAATATTCTGTTCTATCTCCAGTATCTTTGAAAAAGTGGATTTTTAGTATAAAATAAAGCAGATATAGATGTAAGATAGAACTTAAGTAAATACCTTTAGTTCATAACATGAACTCAAGAAGTATTTCATCTTCAAAATAAAGGAAATAATAGCATATATTTCAAAATTCCACTCACTGAAATGGTCTAGCAGCTGTGGAACCCAGTAAGTTCAGTATCCCTGAAGTTCTTCTTATGGCACCAAAGAGTTATTTCCACTAAAAGAACCCAGGGATTTTTAGAGAGAAACAGCTGATTCTAAGTCTGGCAAAGAAAATGTATAAAATAAGCCTGAAACATTGTACCATAGTGGGTAACAAGGAGGCTAACAAAGGCCACCAGAGTCTTGACTAAAGTGTTCATAGAACAAATTTAAAACACACTACAACTAGGACAAGCTGAGCATTCGTATAGGTGATCACTGAAAATGGTTAAAATATATCAAATTTATTTAAATCTATGATTTCATTATGATACAAAAATAGTCACATATAGTCAAAGATGCTACGTAAACAACTCCTCGTTGTGAAAAATGGTAAATAAATGGCGAATAAGCATTTTCCTTGCCTTTTCTATTACATAATAGAGCAGTAGGTGATTAAATATCAGTTGGGATAAAAATTTCTCCTTATAGTAGTACTCCCACAAGTAAATGAGAAAGGATAATAGAATTGGAAGTTTGCCGTTTTCTGTTTCCTAAATGATAATGAGTTTAAGCTTTGACCATCGATGTTAGCCAAGCACATAAAAAGCTATAACCGTACATTATGTGCCTCCTGAGAAAGAGCACGTCTTCTATGAAGGAGTCTTGCCAAAGACATGATTCTGATTAAGCCTTTGCATGCTATTCCCAATTTATGGGAAATTTAAGGACAGAGGAACATGTTAAATTTCACCACAAGGATGCAATTTAAGAGACATACTGGGAAATTCAGTAGAAAAGGCGACCCATTTCCTTACCAGTAAATTGCTAGGAAGAAAAAAAGAAAGCAATGAGAGAAGCTAGCTTAAAGGAGATTTAAAGGCATATGTAAAAACAGGTTTGAACTTAATGGCTGGCCCACTCAGACTACAAATCTAAAGGAAAGTAAGAAAAAAGATTATCATAGAAGTCTTTACAGAGTTTAATTTTACCAGAGTGAGGAGGATATAACCTGTGAAGCTCTTTGTAAGTCGCTGGCAAGTTTCTATTTCATAACCTGGGTGGCTGTTTCAAAAGCGTTTGCCTGATAACTAAATTGTACAATTTGTTTTACATGGTTTTCTGTATTTGGAAAAGGAAATGGTAACCCACTCCAGTATTCTTACCTGGAGAATTCCATGGGCAGAGGAGCCTGATGGGCTACAGTTCATGGGGTTGCAAAGAGTTGAACACAACTGAATGACTAATATTTTATATATATATATATATATATATATATATAT
>NW_011494902.1:6389787-6391903 GCF_000754665.1 Bison bison bison | reverse complement strand
ACGCTGCTGCTGCTAAGTTGCTTCAGTCATGTCTGACTCTGTGAGACTCCATAGAGGGCAGCCCACCAGGCTCCCCCATCCCTGGGATTCTCCAGGCAAGAACACTGGAGTGGGTTGCCATTTCCTTCTCCAATGCATGAACGTGAAAAGCGAAAGTGAAGTTCCTCAGTCGTGTCTGACCCTCAGCAACCCCATGGACTGCAGCCTTCCAGGCTCCTCAATCCATGGGATTTTCCAGGCAAGAGTACTGGAGTGGGGTGCCATTGCCTTCTCTGATATATATACGCTATATATATATATTAAAACAGATAACTAAGTACATACTGTTTAGCAGAAGGAACTCTACTCAGTTCTCTGCAATGACCTATATGAGAAGAGAATCTAAAAGAGTGGATACATGTATATGTGTAACTGATTCACTTTGCTGTACTCCTGAAACTAACACAATATTATAAATCAATTATAGTCCAATAATTTTTTAAATTAACATTTAAAAAAGTTTTAAAAAATATCTATCATGCTGGGAAATTTAGGTTTCTTTTCATTATGGGATTTCACAGTCTCCAGATTGCAGTTTTTCCCAAAGTATGTTATATTCTACAGTGCATTCATAGGTGCTGAGAGAAAAGAGATTCATAATCAAATCCATTTTGGAAATGTTGAGCTAAATAGTCCTAAAGAAAGATTTTTGTAACACTGTTATTAAGTCATCAAAATCTATTGTCTCCTTTCTTCCAGGGCACAGGAGTGGACCATATATCCAAGGTTTCTTTGCAGGTGGGTGTGACCAGGTAACTGAGCTTTGATAAACGAAAGGTAAATGGGAGGCTATGTGTGACACTCCACCTCTCACCCTAAAACCCCCCACATGTTTCCTCCATGCCCTTCACCCTCTCGAGGGAGCAGGCATGGTGATGAGTAGAATGGTTTTGAAAGCCAAGCTTGAAGGTGGTAGACAATCTAGTAGCCTGCATCCCAGTATGACTGTATGGAGCAGAGAGTATCCTTTCCCCACCAGCAAATCCTACTTAGGACTGTTTGCTGGGAGAGAAATAACATTATATTCCATTTGATCAGCTACAATTTGGGGTTATTTGTGTTTCCAAATTATCCATTATTATACTATACATTGGGCTTCCCAGGTGGCTCTAATGGTAAAGAACCCACCTGCCAATGCAGGAAACGTGAGAGACGTGGGTTTGATCCCTCGGTTGGAAAGATCTCCTGGAGGAGGGCCCAGCAACCCACTCCAATATTCTTGCTTGGAGAATCCCATGGACAGAGAAGCCTGGCAGGCTGTAGTCCATAGGGTCACAAAGAGTTGGACACAACCGAAAGGACTTAGCACATACTGTTGGAGTGATGGGGCTGAAATCTTGGCTTAAACTTGGTTGAGTCAATTAAACTTAATTTCCTCAGAGGCAAATTTAGTAAACACTTTTGTTTTATAGGGAGGATGAAATAACTATACTTCCTTATAAAACCTTAAGATGTTCTTGTAAAATGTAAATCTTTTGGGGAGACAAGGCATGAGCTCTTGGAAATTGATAGCATAAAAGCAAAATCCTCCCTGAGATGATGTTTTATTCACTGGTGCAGTGCCTTGCATTTAATGTATTCTCAAAAACTATTTATTTAAAGTGAATGGAGGGAATTCCCTGGTGGTCCAGTGTTTAGGGGGAGAAGGAAATGGCAACCCACTCCAGTATTCTTATCAGGAGAATCTTGTGGACAGGGAGCCTGGTAGGCTGCTGTCCTTGGGGATGCACAGAGTCAGACACGACTGAAGCAACTTAGCAGGCATGCATGCATTGGAGAAAGAAACGGCAACCCACTCCAGTGTTCTTGCCTGGAGAATCCCAGGGACGGGGGAGCCTGGTGGGCTGCCATCTGTGGGGTCGCAGAGAGTCGGACAAGACTGAAGAAACTTAGCAGCAGCAGCAGCCAGTGGTTAGGACTCTGCTTTCACTGCTGAGGGCCTGAGTTCAATCCCTTGTTAGAGAACTAAGATTCCACAAGCTGCATAGAATGGCAAAAAAAAAAAAAACTTATAGAGGAATTCTTAAGGATAACAATTGATTCCTATAGATAATAAATTAATAATCTTGTAATTTAT
>NW_011494902.1:6388489-6389687 GCF_000754665.1 Bison bison bison | reverse complement strand
TATGTTCTCAGTTTAGTGGGTCAAAATTAGCACTTTCTAAATTGATAAATCATAGCATGAGAAATATCTGTCATATATTCAGGGTGAAAATAATTTCATGGAACATTTCAGATATTTATATCTGTATCTATATATAGATCTCTCTCTCTCTCTTCTTCTATCTTTATATATGCATATATATGTCTCCATAAGTAAGTGACTATATACACGATCATATGTGATATAAAATGTATTTCTTACTATGTGCCATGGTCAAAAATATTTAGAAGCCACCAATCTAATATACATGATTATCAAAATAGCTTTTCTATTAAATAGCCTGTCATGGTCATTACTGAAAAACTGTTTATTCCATGTGCTTAGTCGTTTCAGTTGTGTCTGACTCTGCAACACCATGGACTGTAGCCTGCCAGGCCCCCCTGTCCATGGGGATTCTCCAGGCAAGAATACTGGAGTGGCTTACCATGCCCTCCTCCAGAGTAGCTTCCCAACCCAGGTTTCCCGCCTTGCGGGCAGATTCTTTACCATCTGAGCCACCAAGGAAGCCACAGGCATGTGGTTTTTATTTTGCAAATATAAACTGTGACTTTTTTAAAGAGGTGAATGTTCATTATATTTTTCTTTCCATAGTATTTTTCTTTATCATAAAAACTTTGTTTCTTCTTTAAACACAGGATTAATTTCAGGATAAAACAATTATTAAATTAAGTTTGTATCTAGAGAACCCACATTTATTGTATGGGATCAAATAATACAACACTGTTAAATCAACCGTGCTCCAATATGAAATTTTTAAAAAGCACAATATGATGCTTAAATGTAAATCTTAAGCAAAAACTTAATTTCTTAAACATATCTTTCTGCACAGGAAACAGGTGGGGGTAAGGGGGCAGGTGGTGGTTGGTGTTTGTGCTCTAGTTGGATAAATTATACCCAGCCAGAGGGGAGAGTGAAGGAAGTGCCTAGGTTAACTTTTTATGTACTGGAAGAGCAATTCTATTCAGAGTACTCACTTTCACAGGGTTCTTTGTGACATAATAAAAAGTAGGATTAGCACTCAGAAACTGTTGTTCCTCATTTAGGCATAAGCTAATACTCTGTGCTGGAAGAAGCACAAGCTGGAATCAAGATTGCTGGGAGAAATATCAATAACCTCAGATATGCAGATGACACCACCCTTATGGCAGAAAGTGAAGAG
>NW_011494902.1:6385950-6388099 GCF_000754665.1 Bison bison bison | reverse complement strand
ATATTGAAAAGCAGAGACATTACTTTGCCAACAAAGGTCCGTCTAGTCAGGGCTATGGTTTTTCCAGTAGTCATGTATGGATGTGAGAGTTGGACTGTGAAGAAAGCTGAGTGCTGAAGAATTGATGCTTTTGAACTATGGTGTTGGAGAAGACTCTTGAGAGTCTCTTGGACTGCAAGGAGATCCAACCAGTCCATTCTAAAGGAGATCAGCCCTGGGTTCTTTGGAAGAAATGATGCTAAAGCTGAGACTCCAGTATTTTGGCCACCTCATGCGAAGAGGTGACTCGTTGGAAAAGACTCTGATGCTGGGAGGGATTGGGGGCAGAAGGAGAAGGGGCCTACAGAGGATGAGATGGCTGGATGGCATCATGGACTCAATGGACATGAGCTTGAGTGAACTCCGGGAGTTGGTGATGGACAGGGGGGCCTGGCATGCTGCAATTCATGGGGTCACAAAGAGCTGGACACAACTGAGCGACTGCACTGAACTGAATACTCTGTGATCTTAGCTCTAAGGTGGTGCTTCCACAGTAAGACATAAAGAACATTCCAGCACCTGTGATGTAATCTCTCTCATTTAACTATCTGGGCATTCTCTTGACCATAGCCAACCTCTTCTGCAGATATACCCAATACCCAAGAGTAGTGGTTCTCCACGCGTGGTCCCAAGACCTGCAGCATCAGCATCACCTGGACACTTGCTAGAAATGCAATTTATGGATCCCGTAAAAATCCCTGGGGGGAAATCCCCAACAACTACAGGGGTTGGGTTCAGCAACCTGTCTTTTAAGAAGCCCTTTAGGTGGTTCTGATACACTCTGTAGTTTGAAAGCCACTGTCCTCAAGCCAGCTTGAATTCTCTATGTACAAAATAATAGACTCCTCATTTTCCATATCCCAACATCTTTCTCTAATCTTTCCTATCTCTTAATGGCAACTCCAGCCATCCAGAGTCTCAGGTCAAAAATTTTGAAGTCATCTCTGATTCTTCTTTTCCTTACATCTTACAACCATATCTTGAGCAGATCCTTTCAGCTCTAACTTCAAAGTAAAACCTGTGTTCTGGCTGCTTCTCACCATTTGCACCAATTTTACCCTGGTCAAAGTCACCATCACTTTTCACTTGGATTATAACAAATGACCTCCTATCTGATTCTTCCCTTCCTATTCTAGAGACCATGTTCAATTCTGGGGCCAGAAGTATCCTTTTAAAATAATGGAAGTTAGGTCACATAACTCCTCTCCTCAATGGTTTCCCAACTTAGCATGAAAACCAAGTCCTTTGCTAGGGTCTACACAGTCCTCTGCAGTCTGTCCGCATTGCTTGTGCGTGCTCGAAGCCTTCTGCACTCTGTTTACTGCTTCAGTCAGCACTTCAGCCCCCTCGGGGTTCCTGGACAGCTCCAGGTCCTCCTCGTCTCTGGGCTTTTGCTCTTGCTGTTCCCTCCACCTGCACTCTTCTCCCTCCGGCACCTGTAGGATTTGCTCCCTTACTTTCTTCAGGCACCCGCTCAAATTTGAGAGGACTTCTTTGACCAGGCTACATGAACATATCAGCAACTCCTCCACATCACTTTTTGTCTTTTTTCCCCTCCATATCACTTACTACTAGCTGATATGCCATATAATCAGCCGGTGGTGTTTCTGTGTGTGTTTGTGTTTAATGGAGTATGACTGCTTTACAAAGTTGTGTTAGTTTTTCCTGTACAATAACATGAGTCAGCCATGTATATACATATATCCCCTCCCTCTGGAGCCTTTCCCCCACACTCCCCATCCACGCCTCTAATAACAGAGCACCAAGCTGAGCTCCCTCTGCTATACAGCATCTTCCCACCACCTATGTATTTTACAGCTGGTAGCGTATAAACGTCAGTGTACCCTCTCAGTTTGTCCCATGCTCTCCTTCCCACTGCCACCCACTTCATGTCCACAAGTGCATTCTCTATGTCTGTGTCTCTATTCCTGCCCTGCCAAAAGGTTCATCAGTGCCATTTTTCTAGATTCCATATATATGTGTTAATATATATATTTTTAAATTTTATTTTATTTTTAAACTTTATATAATTGTATTAGTTTTGCCAAATATCAAAATGAATCCGCCACAGGTATACATGTGTTCCCCATCCTGAACCCTCCTCGCTCCT
>NW_011494902.1:6385300-6385850 GCF_000754665.1 Bison bison bison | reverse complement strand
CAAAATGAATCCGCCACAGGTATACATGTGTTCCCCATCCTGAACCCTCCTCGCTCCTCCCTCCCCATACCATCCCTCTGGGTCATCCCAGTGCACTAGCCCCAAGCATCCAGTATCGTGCATCGAACCTGGACTGGCAACTCGTTTCTTACATGATATTTTACATGTTTCAATGTCATTCTCCCAAATCTTCCCACCCTCTCCCTCTCCCACAGAGTCCATAAGACTGTTCTATACATCAGTGTCTCTTTTGCTGTCTCGTGTGTTAATATATGATATGTGTTTTTCTCTTTCTGACTTAAAGACTCTAGGTGCTGGTTACATGTTTTGTTTGTTTTTAATTATCTCCCTCCCCTCTATTAGAATGTAAGTTCTGTGAGGGCTGGACTCCTAGAGGAAATCATAGAACACTCTTTGACATAAACTGCAGCAGTATTTTGGCTCCATCTCCTTCTTACGAGACAGCAAAGAGACACTGATGTATAGAACAGTCTTATGGACTCTGTGGGAGAGGGAGAGGGTGGGAAGATTTGGGAGAATGGCATTGAAA
>NW_011494902.1:6383817-6385200 GCF_000754665.1 Bison bison bison | reverse complement strand
GGATTCATTTCGATATTTGGCAAAACTAATACAATATTGTAAAGTTTAAAAATAAAATAAAAAAAAAAAAAAAAGTAAAACAAACAAATGGGACATAATTAAACTTAAAACCTTTTGCAGAGCAAAGGAAATCGACAGAATGAAAAGACAACCTACTGAATGGGAGAAAATATTTGCAAGTGATATGACCAATAGAGTAATCCCTTATGTCCAACATATATAAACAGCTCATACAACTTACATCAAAAAATAACAACCCATTTAAAAAACGGACAGAGGGACTGAATAGACATTTTCTAAAAAGAGGAAATCCAGATGGTCAACAGGCATATAAAAAGGAGTTCAACATCACTAATCATCACAGAAATGCAAATCAAAAACCACTAGATATTCTCATTGATTACTGATATTTCCAATACCTGGAATATGCCCAGGTCCGTAAGAAATACTCAATAAACAGATTTCCACAAACAATGTACTAATGACAATCCAACTCCTGCAAGGGCACTCTAACCATCTCATTGGCTCAAATTAAAAAAGAAAAAACATTGATCATATTTATCTCTTCAAGAGTTTGTGATATTTAATGAGTTAAATGGAACTAATGAATGCAAGCATTCTGGGTTTCTGGAATTTCAGATTGTGAAAGTGCAGTGAACTCCTATTATTACTGTATTTTGCACAGGTCAAAAGATAGCATACAACAAAGGAATGTTTATGATGACATCATAGCAAACCTGATCAGATATTAAAATACTGTAAACTAAATTACTGGTCAACCCAAAGGGCCACATGTTGGATGCTTGGGTCCTACAATGATTTCTCTATTTATTCTGATACTTTAACCTATATTTGAGGGGTCCAACAAGAACTGCAAGCCTATGTAAAGCAGAATAGCCTCTTATAGCTTCTGCTTGTCTTTTGAGAGATTAAATGGATAATAACAAGAGAGACTGAGACTATATTTTGGATGAGTCCCTATCCCAGAAATAATAACAACCACCACCGTTTTATACTATGAACACACACCTAGCATTGTGGTGAACATTCTGTGAGGATTATCTCCCAAAGTCCTTCAGTCTCCCAATAATCCAGGTGTACGTTGAATATGTGTGCTTTTACAGATGATGAAACTGAATCTCAAAGAATGAAACAACCTTATAATAGGCACTCAACCAGGATTTGAATCTGTGAGGGCTACTTTGCTCCTATCTTCAGCTGATCTACTTGTAAACTAGCAGTGCTTGTTGACCATGAGCAGTACGTGTGGGGCCACCCAAGATGGACAGGTCATGGTGGAGAGGTCTGACAGAATGTGGTCCACTGGAGAAGGGAATGGCAAACCACTTCAGTATTCTTGGCTTGAGAACCCCATGAACAGTA
>NW_011494902.1:6383274-6383717 GCF_000754665.1 Bison bison bison | reverse complement strand
AGGGATGGAGCCAAAGCAAAAACAACACCCAGTTGTGGATGTGACTGGTGATAGAAGCAAAGTCTGATGCTGTAAAGAGCAATATTGCATAGGAACCTAGAATGCTTGGACCATGAATCAAAGCAAATTGGAAGTGGTCAAACAGCAGATGGCAAGAGGGAACATCAACATTCTAGGAATCAGCGAACCAAGATGGACTGGAATTTAACTCAGAATTTAACTCAGATGACCATAATATCTACTACTGCTGGCAGGAATCCCTTGGAAGAAATAGAATAGCCATCATAGTCAACAAAAGAGTCCAAAATGCAGTACTTAGATGCAATCTCAAAAATGACAGAATGATCTCTGTTCATTTCCAAGGCAAACCATTCAATATCACAGTAATCCAAGTCTATGCCCCAACCAGTAACGCTGAAGAAGCTGAAGTTGAAAGGTTCTAT
>NW_011494902.1:6381556-6382473 GCF_000754665.1 Bison bison bison | reverse complement strand
CTATGAAGACCTACGAGACCTTTTAGAACTAACACCCAAAAAAGATGTCCTTTTCATTATAGGGGACTGGAATGCAAAAGTAGGAAGTCAAGAAACACCTGGCCTTGGAGTACAGAATGAAGCAGGGCAAAAGCTAACAGAGTTTTGCCAAGAGAGCATACTGGTCATAGCAAACACCCTCTTCCAACAACACAGAAGACTCTACACATGGACATCACCAGATGGTCAACACCGAAATCAGATTGATTATATTCTTTGCAGTAAAAGATGCAGAAGCTCTATACAGTCAACAAAAATAATACCAGAGCTGACTGTGGTTCAGATCATGAACTCCTCGTTGCCAAATTCAGACTTAAACTGAAGAAAGTGGGGAAAACCACTAGACCATTCAGGTATGGCCTAAGTCAAATCCATTTTGATTATACAGTGGAAGTGAGAAATGGATTTAAGGGACTAGATCTGATACACAGAGTGCCTGATGAACTATGGAATGAGGTTCCTGACACTGTACAGGAGACAGGGATCAAGACCACCCCCGTGGAAAAGAAATGCAAAAAGTAAAATGGCTGTCTGGGGAGGCCTTACAAATAGCTGTGAAAAGAAGAGAAGTGAAAAGCAAAGGAGAAAAGGAAAGATATACCATTTGAATGCAAAGTTGGAAAGAATAGCAAGGAGAGATAAGAAAGACTTTCTCAGTGATCAATGTAAAGAAATAGAGGAAAACAACAAAATGGGAAAGACTAGAGATCCCAGGGATGGGGGAGCCTGGTGGACTGCAGTCTATGGGGTAGCACAGAGTTGGACATGACTGAAGTGACTTAGCAGCAGCAGCAGCAGAGATCTCCTCAAGAATATTAGAGATACCAAGGGAACATTTCATGCAAAGACGGGCTCAATAAAGGACAGAAATGGCTACG
>NW_011494902.1:6380935-6381456 GCF_000754665.1 Bison bison bison | reverse complement strand
GAAGATATTAAGAAGAGGTGGTAAGAATACACAGAAGAACTGTACAAAAAAGATCTTCATGACCCAGATAATCACGATGGTGTGATCACTCACCTAGAGCCAGACATCCTGGAATGTGAAGTCAAGTGGGCCTTAGGAAGCATCAGTATGAACAAAGCTAGTGGAGGTGATGGAACTCCAGCTGAGCTATTTCAAATCCTAAAAGATGATGCTGTGAAAGTGTTGCACTCAATATGCCAGCAAATTTGGAAAACTCAGCAGTGGCCACAGGACTGGAAAAGGTCAGTTTTCATTCCAATCCCAAAGAAAGGCAATGCCAAAGAATGCTCAAACTACCACACAATTGCACTCATCTCACATGCTAGTAAAGTAATGCTCAAAATTCTCCAAGCCAGGCTTCAGCAATACGTGAACCGTGAACTTCCAGACGTTCAAGTTGGTTTTAGAAAAGGCAGAGGAACCAGAGATCAAATTGCCAACATCCGCTGGATCATGGAAAAAGCAAGAGAGTTCCAGAAAAA
>NW_011494902.1:6372312-6380835 GCF_000754665.1 Bison bison bison | reverse complement strand
CATCAGGGCTGTATATTGTCACCCTGCTTACTTAACTTCTACACACCAGGTTGGATGAAGCACAAGCTGGAATCAAGATTGCCGGGAGAAATATCAGTAACCTCAGATGTGCAGATGACACCACCCTTATGGAAGAAAGTGAAGAAGAACTAAAGAGCCTCTTGATGAAAGTGAAAGAGGAGAGTAGAAAAGTTGGCTTAAAGCTCAACATTCAGAAAACTAAGATCATGGCATCTGGTCCCAGCACTTCATGGCAAGTAGATGGGGAAAAAGTGGAAACAGTGTCAGACTTTATTTTTCTGGGCTCCAAAATCACTGCAGATGGTAACTGCAGCCATGAAATTAAAAGACGCTTACTCCTTGGAGGGAAAGTTATGACCAACCTAGAGCATATTAAAAAGCAGAGACATTACTTTGTCAACAAAGGTCCATCTAGTCAAGGCTATGGTTCTTCCAGTAGTCATCTATGGATGTGAGAGTTGGATTATAAAAAAAGCTGAGTGCCAAAGAATTGACGCTTTTGAACTGTGATGTTGGAGAAGACTCTTGAGAGTCCCTTGGACTGCAAAGAGATCCAACCAGTCCGTCCTAAATGAGATCAATCCTGGATGTTTATTGGAAGGACTGATGTTGAAGCTGAAACTCCAATACTTTGGCCACCTGATCCAAAGAGTTGACCTATTTGAACAGACCCTGATGCTGGGAAAGATTGAAGGCAGGAGAAGTGGACAACAGAGGATGAGATGGTTGGATGGCATCACCGACTCTATGGACATGAGTTTGTGTAAACTCTGGGAGTTGGTGATGGACAGCGAGGCCCTGTGTGCTGTAGTTCATGGGGTCTCAAAGAGTCGGATATGACTGAGTTGCTGAACTGTGGACCATTTTGAGGTAGGGACAGTGGGTAACACAGTGCATCACAGAGCTTCTCTGAGATTATGGTTATTGTGACTGCTATTTATTTTGACCTGGAAAACATTTAGAATGGACAATGGTAATTAGAGATGGAAAGGAGAGACAGAACAGACATAAGGAATTACAGTTCATGTGTGCATGTGTCGTAAGTTGCTTCAGACATATCTGACTTTATGCGACCCCATGGACTGTATCCCACGGGCTCATGGGATTCTCCAGACAAGAATAGTGGAGTGGGTTGCCATGCCCTCCTCCAGGGGATCTTCCTGATCCAGGGATCGAAACTGTGTCTCTTATGTCTCCTGCATTGGCAAGCACGTTCTTTACCACTAACACCACCTGGGAAGCATTATTATAGCTGAGAAGCCTCCCAAAAAGCAAGGTAAATCACAGACTGCACAATGGCAGAGTCAAGTGAGGGACAGATCTATGACTAAGGCTTCCTGCCTGCCTTGGAGGAGCCCATGGTTCATGAAAGATGTTCCTAGTCTAGGGGCTCCCTTGTCAGATTTAGGGAGTTAACTGGAAAGAGGGACAGACACATGTCTCAGTATAATGGGACTGTCAAGAGTAGGGTAGAACCTATGATATCATTGGATGTATAAGCCCCAGTAAGGATTTGCTGGCCTATTGCTAAGAGCATGTTAGGATGACACAAAAATAACAGGAGATTTTTGCTTAGCCAAGATATTTGTGTAAAGATTTTGTAATGGTCAGAGATAACCACACCTAGTCCCTTTGCTTGATATTTTATAACATTGACAATTTGTGAAGGTACTTATTTATCATCCAGTCAGAGGCCTTAGAAGATATGAGTGATGTATGGCACATCCAGTTGGAGAATCTGAGGCTGTCACCTGTTTATATCATTGTTGGAGCTTGGAAATGAAGAAGAGAGAATGGTCCAAACACAAGTCAAAATACTTTCAAAGTCATGAAAGACAAAGAAAGTTGAAAGACACTTAAGCGTTGTGACTACTGAATGCAATGTGGTCTGGAGCCTGTAATGAAAGGAATATAAATACTATCAAGGGCACTATTTGGGCCATTGAGAACATGGGAATATGACCTAGGTATTATCTAGAGATTACTATTGCAGCAATGTTATATTCCTGAATTGCTCGACTATTCTGTGATTGTGCTAGAAAATGTATTTAGGAAATGCATGCCAAATTAACAATATTATGGGGTAGAGGGGTATGATACCTTCAACATATCTTCAAATGGTTCAGAAATAATAATAGTGTATATACGTATGCATACATATAACACTATTTTTTCATATGTGTATATATGTGGGTGCATAGGGGAACAGAGAAAGTTAATAAAACATAGGTGGCTAACTTAAAAACTGATGTGAATTTCCCTTAAATTTAAAATATTTCTAAATAATTCTTTTTAAGTAAGAGAGAATCATAAATGACCCTGGCACATCAATGTTCAGGGGCCACTAATGAATGACATACATAAAGCCCACTTCAGGGAATTCCTTAGTGGTCCAGGGGTTAAGGTTGCACACTCTCATTACTGAGGGCCCAGGTCTGGTCCCTGGTCAGGGAACTAAGACCACACAAGCCACAAGACATGGCCAAATAAATCAATCAATCAAAAAATAAAGTCCACTTCATAACCATCTCTAAGGCACCCAGAGGTGGCAACTCCTATTTGAATTGAGGGCAGATGAACTCCTAAACTCAGTCACTCTCCTTTTCCTTTCTTTCCTTTTCTCCTTCTCAAAAATTTTCCATGTGATGCTCATCTCTCTTTACTCTTAACCCCCAACCATTCAAATAAAAAGACGAGTCAGAATAAGCAATAAACTGCACTGGGGCTCCTGGCCTGTAATAAGCCCCAGGTTGCTGTCTGGAATGAGAATACCAGGACAAAAGATTTGGTCTCTGCCAACAGTATAGGAGTGCTGGGTTCCAGAAGACTAAACGGGAGTCAGTTCTGTGATATTTTAGTTTTACTGTTTGTGATCCATTCCATTTTCAGTCCCCACCATAAATCAAAGAACAAAGGTTCATCATTGCATCTAGAATGTGTCTGGGATGGCACTCTTCATTTGTGCCTTTCCTCTCCCACCAATGAGTATTGGACCTCTTTCCTCTTATACTTGGGTAACCAAAATTATTTGGTTTACTAGAGGAAGTGGTGTTACTAAGTTCTGGACATGGGGTTAATACATAGAGGGCGTCATGGGATTCTGATCTGGGTTTGTTCTTTCTAGTCACACATTGCTCAAGGCTTTCCACTCGCACTGAATCTTTTCTTCCTCCCCTCCCTCCATCTTTTCCCTTCACCCCTCTACTCTCTTTTGCCTGCTGCTGCTGCTGCTGCTAAGTCGCTTCAGTCGTGTCCGACTCTGTATAACCCCAGAGATGGCAGCCCACCAGGCTCCCCCATCCCTGGGATTCTCCAGGCAAGAACACTGGAGTGGGTTGCCATTTCCTTCTCCAATGCAGGAAAGTGAAAAGTGAAAGTGAAGTCGCTCAGTCGTGTCCAACTCCTAGCGACCCCATGGACTGCAGCCTACCAGGCTCCTCCGTCCATGGGATTTTCCAGGCAAGAGTACTCACCCTTACTCATCTCTGAGGTTTCTTATGAATAGTCTCTCCTTGGAAAACTGCTCCAATTCTTCCTGGGTTTAGAAAATGTGCCATCATATGCTCTCATGACACCTTTTACTTTTTTCTCTATTAACATCTTCTACTCTTTTGAAATTGATTAGGGATTTTCTGTGTTCCCCATTAGACTGGAGATTCCATGAGGACAAGGACTCTTCATTGCCATAATCCCAATGCCTACCATAGTATTTGGCACAGAGAAGGCACTTAATATTGGTATTCATGTAATATTCACAATTCATTTTGTACTTATATTCTAGACACTGTGCTAAATGATTTACACATATCAGTCCTTACTCTAACTTCTTAGATGTGCACTACTGTTCCAACTATTTAACTTACTGGGGTTAAATAAGTTTCCTGAAGTACCAATCTTAAGAAGGGAAACACAAAGGAAGGAAAATACAGTGAATCTGGACTGTTTCTAAATCTCAGACTTATTCCCTATAATTGTTCATATAGCATTGCTATGTACCTCACACTTGCCTTTCCACATGGAAATTAGGAACTCAAAAATAAGACATGCAACCAAATTGAATTTTATCTGGGCATCTCCTGGAACTGGAAAAAAAAATCTAGGGGAAGGGACTATGGCCTCCACAAAATCTGTAATTATAAATGAATTTTAAGGTAAAAACATCAGTATTTCTATTACAAGTACTAGCTTTTTCTCTATTTCTATCATATAATGAATGTGGTATTTTAAAACATAAAAAAATACTACAAATATGAAAACTAATGAATACTAATAGGATATGATAAATCTAATACAGTTAAACACACTTCATCCTTAAGAATTATTCATAGGGCTTTTTCAAGGCATATGTATACTATAACCAAAATGGAAAGAAAGTTAAGGCTTGAAGAGGAACACATAAATTTATAAAAGCTGAATTGTGTATAGAAATCAGCAAGAAGTCTCTCTGTCCATTAAGACCCATGAGACACACTATTTTATGGAGAGGTTCCCTGGCAATCAATGCTGTAGTGTACCATGTGAAAGAATGGAAGTGTCAGTCACTCAGTCATGTCTGACTCTTTGCGATCCCATGGACTGTAGCCTCTGTCCATGGAATTCTCCAAGCAAGAATACTGGAGTGGATTGCCATTCCCTCCTCCTGGGGATCTTCCCAACCCGGGGGTCAAACCCAGGTCTCCCACATTGCAGGCAGATTTTTTACCATCTGAGCCATCAGGGAAGCCCTGATGCACCATAGGGGAAATTACTTTTCTGCATTTTTTTCCCCATATAACCAACCTGGGGGATTGAAATGATGCAAAGAAGGATTTGTAGAATAACCTTCATGTACTGTAAACATATGTTTAAAATTCAAAGTGAAAACATGGCCTTTTCTTCTTGGACATGAAATATACATTTGAGATGGAATAAAAATCACAAGTAAAATGGAATATAGATCACAAACCTGAATTCAAAATCATTAATACATGGTTTGGTACTAAAGCTAAAAAAGCCATCATAATAATGAAATATCATTGATAGTGAAGACATCTTAGATCAATGAAAAATTGAGTCATTTTAAAAATCAAATTTTATATTTCATTATTTTAAAAAGTTGGAATAGTCACTCTTTTCATACTTTTTGAAGAAAACTGTACTTACTTTCGGAAAGCTATGAGCAATTAAAAGCATTTATTACAAGTGAATTTGGGTTCTGCCTCTTTTAAAATTTTAAATATACTAATTTTTCGTGATTTGTAATCCCAATAAAAATCACATTTGTTATTCCAGAAAGCAGTTATCATACTCACTTCTACAGACAAGTAAAGTGTTTCAAAATGTGTTGGCAAGCTGTCAAAGTGACACAACACAAAAAGCAGAACAGAAACCAGAATCTCAATATCCCCTCTTTGTTATCTTCCTAAATGTCAAGAATTGCATCCAGTACTATATTTTAAAAAAATTTCCTAATACCAACATATTTGTTTATTAAACAAATCACTTTCATCAATTACTATCTTTATATACCTGTTTTATGAATAATGTTTGACCAATATTCATTTAGTACCAAGATCACTAATTTTTTTATTCTAACAGTGGCTAACTAGTCATTTGCCCATTTTAAATTGACTGAATGACTAAAATCTTCCAAGTACACTGTTCAATGATCTGGGTGCTGCTATGTCAAAACTATCCTATAAAGACAGAAATTTTGAGATCCTATGTTATCATATTGTGATTAAGCAGCAGACATTGTCAGAAGTCAAATCTAAAGTTATTGCCTCCAAAAATAAATAAATGTCATTTTCTTTTCTGTGTCTTTGTTTCTTCACTCATTGATTTACCCGATGTATAATTCGCAGTGGGCTTCCCTGGTGGCTCAGATGGTAAAAATTCCACCTACAGTGTGGGAGACCTGGGTTCAATCCCCGGGTTGGGAAGATCCCATGGAGAAGGGAAAGGCAATCCACTCCAGTATTCTTGCCTGGAGAATTCCATGGACAGAGGAGCTTTGTGAGCTACAGCCCAGGGGATCACAAAGAGCTGCACACAACTGAGCAACTAACACATAATTCATAGTGAAGTCAAGACTGAGACAAGCTTGAGAGCACTTTGAAGAACAAAAGACATTCTACAAAGTAGTGCTGTCCAAATTGCAACTGGGCAGCGCTCGGATGAGGGGGGAGTTCTGGCTGATATGTACCGTGATACAGTGGCTCAGCATGAAAACCAAGAGCTATCAAGACCCAACTCTTCACCAACTACCCAAAGGTTGGAGCCACTCAATCAAGTGTCATCAGAAACAAACTGAAAATTTGTGGAGCACAAAACAGATGACAGTCAGATCCTGGACTTTGAGTCAGTGCATGTTAGGAAGGCTGATATCTGCTAAAGCAGTCTTTCGGGACAGTGAATGCATGTGCGTGGCACCAATAGAATGCCCCATTGCAAGCAATCTCTGAACTTCCCAGACTCAGAAATAAACAACACTTTAAAATGATAATTTGCAGTCTATTTATTCCCTTAAGAAGCAAGGTATGTTCTCTTATTCTGGAGGTCCATGTGACAGATAGAGCCAAAGGAAAGCAACAGAAGTAAATGTGAGAGAGGGTTGGTCATTGCAAGTTTGGAAACTCAAGCATGGTTAATGGAGTCAAAATCTCAGAACAGTCTAATGAATAGACATGATGAATTTTCATAAGAGCAGAACAACCTGTGATAGTTTTGAATAAGTCAAGCTGAAAGAACACAGATCCTGGCTTTTGAAGTAGGCTCGATGTCAAATTCGGACTCTGCAACCTCAGGTATTATAATTATTCATAGTTATTTAACTTCTGTATCTTTCACTTTCCTCCCTAATAAAAGGGAGCCAATAATGATATGAGTATTACATAATATAATGCATACAAAACGCCTAGCACAGAGATATTTAGAAGGTTGGTTCCAAGGTTATAACTGAAATAAATGGTCTGTATTGTTTCCAAAGCTCAGTGCCCATTTTACTTCTGGTGAGCCCTAAATTCTAATAGAATTGATGGAGTTCAGGGTAGACAAAAAGTGTCTGCACTGGTTCTCATATGATAATGTATACGGAGGGATGTGGGAGGATGGAAGGAGGAGGAGAAGGAGGAGGGGAAAAGACAGAGCACAAAGGAAGCTTAAAGGCATTGGAAAATGGTTAGTCCCTGTGACTACAAGCTTGCAGGGCATTCCTGAGTCTTCTAAGAAGGATGGCTTGGTAGGGAAAGGGCAGAAGGATACATGAGTGATGACCCAGCTATGAACAGTGAGCCACTCCATATACTTCTAGTGGATTCCTTCTTGTTAGATATTAAATCATCTAGCTTCTATTAAAATGCTTTATAAAAGCATCCAAAATGAATTTCTTTGTGCTAGATGTTTGTCGATATCATATGAGGAGGGAGGAAAAAAAAAAAAAAACAGGAGAAAAATCTCTAAGGTTTTCTTTGGAGGGTTACAAATCATTGAATTATGAGTTACACTGATATTTACAAGCTTGGCCTAGATACAGTATAGTAATCTATAAATGCTGTTCAAGTGATTTATGGCACAACTGTTCTAACACATTAACAATAGCAGGAAATGTATTTAATTTATTCTCAGGGAGGCGCATTTACATTATTCACAACAAGCCATTTATAGGGAAATGTGCAACCCTTAAACTAAAGTGAATGCATCTCTAGTGGGTTTTGAATAGTTTTAACTGTCTAATAAATGCTTGTCTCCTAACTTACTGTACAGCCAATGTAAATGTTCACTAGCTATCCTGTAAGCATGTTATTCTGTGAGTTAATGAACAGCTATGGAATGCATGGCAGAATCTGTAGTCTGACAAAGTTTTCTGAGTCCTGAATGACAAAGAGCCTCCTTTCCTTGCTGAAATTTTCTAAGGTGTGAAAAAAAATCATCTTTTATTCCTGATCCTATATCCTAGATGTTTCAGATGTAGCAGAGTGATGTATTTCCGATTCTGAAGATCTCTAAGCATACTTGGCAATTGTCTGGCAAATGTACCACCTGCCAGGCTACTATGGCATTGGACCAATTTGCATTCTACCTGCACCAAGACAAAACTGTTTGGGGCTTTTCTGAGTTCTTTGTCAAATAACCACATGTATAAGGCTTGGAGACTTAGGTGAAGAGACAGAGAAAAGAAGAAAGTGGGAGTGAGGAAGAGAAAAGGGAGAGGCATGAGAGAGAGAGAGAGAGAGAGAGAGAGATTGAGTGACAGATGCAAGAAAAGGAAGCCCTATGCTACTTCATGGGAAATAGATGGGGAAACAGTGGAAACAGTGTCAGACTTTATTTTTCTGGGCTCCAAAATCACTACAGATGGTGACTGCAGCCATGAAATCAAAAGATGCTTACTCCTCAGAAGGAAAATTATGACCAACCTAGATGGCATATTCAAAAGCAGAGATATTACTTTGCCAGCAAAGGTTCGTCTAGTCAAGGCTATGGTTTTTCCTGTGGTCATGTATGGATGTGAGAGTTGGACTG
>NW_011494902.1:6367543-6372212 GCF_000754665.1 Bison bison bison | reverse complement strand
CCTTGGACTGCAAGGAGATCCAACCAGTCCATTCTGAAGGAGATCAGCCCTGGGATTTCTTTGGAAGGAATGATGCTAAAGCTGAAACTCCAGTACTTTGGCCACCTCATGCGAAGAGTTGACTCAATGGAAAAGACTCTGATGCTGGGAGGGATTGGGGGCAAGAGGAGAAGGGGACGACAGAGGATGAGATGGCTAGATGGCATCACTGACTGGATGGATGTGAGTCTCAGTGAACTCCGGGAGTTGGTGATGGACAAGGAGGCCTGGCGTGCTGCAGTTCATGGGGTCGCAAAGAGTCGGACACGACTGAGCGACTGATTTGATCTGATCTGATCTGATGCTAAATCATCATATGTCCTATTGTTTATTTCTCAGGAACCCCTTGAGGTAGAGTTACCTAAATAACTTTTTATAGATATAAAATGCAAGGACTACATTACTAGATACAGATAATTACAATTGAATAGTCAGTGTCTTACCAATAAACCTTGTAGCCCTGCTTTAAGGTAATTAACCTATAACTGCCAAAACTGTTTATCCTTTATAAATTTCAAATTAGAAATCTCAGTGAAAAGAACATTGATCTTTTACAAGTTTAGATGGCTAAGTTTTACAAAATGGAAGTATATTGTGTGTTTGGATCATAATATATTTATTTGCCATTTGTGTCTTTATGATGCTTGCAATTGCTTGAACTTTGGATTTTCTGTCTCTTGGCCACTGATCAAGACAATCCTTGTCATTTATGCAAAGGGGAAAGTGAACTACAAGCCAACTCTTTTTTTGATTCCCAGATAAATTATATTGCAGCCAGGAGATAGCTACAAACAAGCACTGTCTTTTGTAAAACAACAGTTGCTTTCTCCCACATTTGCACATTAAATCTTCTTGAATTAGTAAATGACTTTGACAGCTCAAACAGCCGATGCATTTTGAATACAAAGACATCTGTTTTCAAGCCCTAAAGGACCATGCCCTGAGGCCTGATGGACATCTGAGCGTTCTAAAGTCTAAGATTGTTTTAAAGTCAGAGAATTATAGCTCAGTTTTATAGGTGTTTGATAATACAGGCAGAATTCCATTATTCTAAATGCCATTATGATAAAGATTGTGTCCAACACTCTATTTTATTTCCCTGACTCATTCAATTGTCCATGACAACAGTAAAATTTGTTGTATTATTTACAATGGTGTTCTATTACAAAAAGTTGCTCAACTAAAATTTCAGCCCATTTCTTTCAAACTAAGGGTCATTCGCAATGAGAATAAGATAAGTGTAAGGGTGTACTATATGAACAAAGTAATTCTCAGTCCTACTTCTTTTGAAAAGTCAAAGTCTGAGTTGCGGAAGAGCAGAAAAAGGGCAGAAAACTCTTTATTAATGAAAATTAAAGTGCTATATTGTGTTTTATTAAAAATAGGCCTAAGATTTCACTAACCCCTTAATAGAGGAAATAATCAGAATAAGTTAATTTTTGAAAACTGACTAGACCATAATTAGCTGTTGTACTCTAGGATAACTAGTTAGCCTTGTATTCGCATATACAATATGATTGTGATCATATCTGTCCCTGGTTCCCATGGTATGGTTGTGAGATCATATATGTGAAGGTATGCAATTATAATGTTACTGTGGTTTCCTCAGCACTCATCAACACTTTCTGAAGAACTAGCTTTATTGTGTATTTGATAGTTTTCTTTGGTGACTTTGTGTGTTTGTGTATGTGTATGTACATGTAGGATGATCAGAGAGAAAATGCATATATATTGTATAATAAAATTTACCCTTTTTTCTAGCTTCCATATATCTAACTTTTTCAAAGTTGTGCTAAGATTTACTCTTAAATTACACTAACATTAGCAACTTCCAATTTACTAATATCCATTCTAACAAAATTTTAAAATCATAGACTACCTCATACCCATGAACTTGGAACCTGTACTATCAGAAATACTATTTACAAAATGTTTTTTGTATATGAAATACCATAAAATAACTTAAATATTTACAAAAGTGATGACCAAATATTACATTCTTATATTCTATTGTTTCTATGGCAATACACATGTAGCAGCTCTGAAATTTATACATACTCATCTTGCTTTCATTATCTCATTTCAAACCTTTATAAATAATGTCGAGTATATAGTAATGGAGGAGTAAATGTACTGATCAATCCACTGTTACTGGACCATAGAAAATACCACACAGTACTACCAATTATGAAGAGAAAGAAAGGATAAAGTTCCCTAAATAACCTAAAAAAAACAAAAACAAAACCAGAAGTACCATATGATCCAGCAGTTCCACTCCTGTGCACATATCTGGAGAAAACCATAATTTGAAAAGATAACATGCAACTCTATGTTTATAACAGCACTATTCACAATAGCCAAGACATGGAACCAATCTAAATATTCACTGACAGATAAATAGATAAAAAGATGTGGTACATACATGCAATAGAATATTATTCAGCCTTAAAAAGGATGAAATACTGCCATTTGCAGCAACATGGATGGAGCTAGAGGTCATCATACTAAGTAAAGAGCTGGACAAAGACAAATATCATATGATATCACACATAAGTGGCATCTAATTTAAAAAGATGCAAATAAACTTATTTACAAAAATTACAGGCATCAAAAACAAACTTATGGTTACCAAAGGGGGAACATGGTTATGGAGGAATAAATGAGTAGCTTGGGATTCACACACAACATGCATATAAAATAGATAACCAATGATAACCTACTGTATAGCACACGGAACTCTAATCAATATTCTGTGATAAGTTATACAAGAAAAAACTCTGAAAAAGAATGAATATATGTATATGTATAATTGGATCACTTTGCTGTACACCTGAAACACAACATTAGAAATCAATTATGCTCCAATAAAATTTAAAAAAATACAATAGAGGAAGAAGAAGCGTAGGAAGAGGAAAAAGAAGGGAAGAGAAGGGGAAAGAAGGAAGGAGGGGAGAAGTCAGAGGAGGAGGATGGGAGGAGCACTAGGAGGAACAGAGGAAAGGCAGATGGAGATGGATTGGAAGAGATCAAGGAGAGAGAGAAGAAAAAGGAGAGAGAAGGAAGAAAAGTAAAAGAAACTATACATATTAGAAATTCAGAACACAACTCAACTCGCACATTAACTCAACTTGAGTGTATGTGGATCAATTTGAGTGAAGTCAGTTAATTTTATTTTGTGAGGTGAAAGTTGCTCAGTCACGTCCCACTCATTGCGATCCCATGGACTGTAGAGTCCATGGAATTCTCCAGGCCAGAATACTGGAGTGCGTAGCCTTGGTAGCCTTTCCATTCTCCAGGGGATCTTTTCAACCCAGGGATCGAACCCAGGTCTCCCACATTCAGGTGGCTTCTTTACCCGCTGAACCACAAAGGAAGTCCAAGAATACTGGGGTGGGTAGACTATTCCTTCTACCAGATCTTCCTGACCCAGGGATCGAACCGGAGTCTCCTGCATTGCAGGTGGATTCTTTACCAAGTGGGCTATCAGTGAAGCCCAAGATAAATATGAGCTGAGATATAGCTAGAAACTGTTTGATATCCGATCTGAATATGTCTGACTATGATGGTAAGATTTTGGTTTCAGGAGGTTTACCTGCTCATCTGAGCAATCAGAAAATGATGTTTGAACACACTGTTAAATGAAGTGCAATTAAAGGAATATTTTTAATGAAAGTTTTTAGGAAATGTGCAGTTTTCAAAACATATGCTAAATCTATATGCTGGCAATTTAAAAATAATTTCTTAATCTGCCATTCAAAACCTCTGTTCTCTGCTCCGGTTTAGAAGAATCCTTGAAGTTTGAAAATAGCTACATTGTACTTTAGGTAAGACACGTTCTCCCTATCCATAGAATATGCTATATCATACAGTATGCATTCATGCTTTTTGCTTGTGTTTAATGACTAACTATTGTCTTTCTCCACTTCTTGGGTTTACAGTGATCTTATGACCCTACGTGAAAGGATTAATTTCTCAGTTGTGTCCGACTCTTTGTGATTTCATCGACTGTAGCCCGCCAGGCTCCTCTGTACATGGGATTCTCAAGGCAAGAATACTGGAGTGGGTAGCCAATCCCTTATCCTGGGGATCTTCCTGACCCAGGGATTGCATCTGGGTCTCTTACATTGCAGGCAGATTCTTTACTGCCTGAGCCACCAGGGAAGCCTATGTGACATTACAATAAGATTTAAAGACCGAAATATATTTGACTATTTTGTATAATCTCTTTTTTTGCCACTTGTGCCATTATTGCATATTTAATACTTAATCACTTGAAAATTAACATTAAGTAGGCATCTAACATAACTGTCCCCTAAAGGACTTTGTAATAAACTATATTATTTTATAATAATAAACTATATTATTTTATTACACTGGTCATAACAAACACCCTCTTCCAACAACACAAGAGAAGACTCTATACATGGATATCACCAGATGGTCAACACCGAAATCAGATTGATTATATTCTTTGCAGCCAAAGATGGAGAAGCTCTATACAGTCAGCAAAAACAAGACCAGTAGCTGACTGTGGCTCAGACCATGAACTCCTTATTGCCAAATTCAGACTGAAATTGAAGAAAGTAGGGAAAACCACTTGACCATTCAGGTATGACCTAAATCAAATCCC
>NW_011494902.1:6366787-6367443 GCF_000754665.1 Bison bison bison | reverse complement strand
TCCCCATGGAAAACAAATGCAAAAAAGCAAAATGGCTGTCTGGGGAGGCCTTACAAATAGCTGTGAAAAGAAGAGAAGTGAAAAGCAAAGGAGAAAAGGGAAGATATAAACATGCGAATGCACAGTTCCAAAGAATAGCAAGAAGAGATAAGAAAGCCTTCTTCAGCAATCAACGCAAGGAAATAGAGGAAAACAACAGAATGGGAAAGACTAGAGATCTCTGCAAGAAAATCAGAGATACCAAAGGAACATTTCATGCAAAGATGGGCTCGATAAAGGACAGAAATGGTATGGACCTAACAGAAGCAGAATATATTAAGAAGAGATGGCAAGAATACACAGAAGAACGGTACAAAAAAGATCTTCACGATCCAGATAATCACGATGGTGTGATCACTGACCTAGAGCCAGACATCCTGGAATGTGAAGTCAAGTGGGCCTTAGAAAGCATCACTATGAACAAAGCTAGTGGAGGTGATGGAATTCCAGTTGAGCTATTCCAAATCCTGAAAGATGATGCTGTGAAAGTGCTGCACTCAATATGCCAGCAAATTTGGAAAACTCAGCAGTGGCCACAGGACTGGAAAAGGTCAGTTTTCATTCCAATCCCAAAGAAAGGCAATGCCAAAGAATGCTCAGACTACCGCACAATTGCT
>NW_011494902.1:6365837-6366107 GCF_000754665.1 Bison bison bison | reverse complement strand
CACTCATCTCACACGCTAGTAAAGTAATGCTCAAAATTCTCCAAGCCAGGCTTTAGCAATATGTGAACCGTGAACTTCCTGATGTTCAAGCTGGTTTTAGAAAAGGCAGAGGAACCAGAGATCAAATTGCCAACATCCGCTGGATCATGGAAAACACAAGAGAGTTCCAGAAAAACATCTATTTCTGCTTTATTGACTATGCCAAAGCCTTTGACTGTGTGGATCACAATAAACTGTGGAAAATTCTGAAAGAGATGGGAAGACCAGACC
>NW_011494902.1:6358264-6365737 GCF_000754665.1 Bison bison bison | reverse complement strand
AATATTGATGCTTTTGAACTGTGGTGTTGGAGAAGACTCTTGCGAGTCCCTGGGACTGCAAGGAGATCCAACCAGTCCATTCTGAAGGAGATCAGCCCTGGGATTTCTTTGGAAGGAATGATGCTAAAGCTGAAACTCCAGTCCTTTGGCCACCTGATGCGAAGAGTTGACTCACTGGAGAAGACTCTGATGCTGGGAGGGACTAGGGGCAAGAGGAGAAGGGGACGACAGAGGATGAGATGGCTGGATGGCATCACTGACTCGATGGACGTGAGTCTCAGTGAACTCTGGGAGATGGTGATGGACAGGGAGGCCTGGCGTGCTGCGATTCATGGGGTCGCAAAGAGTTGGACACGACTGAGCGACCGATCTAATCTGATCTGATATTATTTTAAGAGGTTTTGTGTGACTAACATATCATTCATGATGGATCTATATATCTATTAATATCTTTATTAGTATATGTGGAAATGTATAGTGTGTGTGTATTTTTTAAATCAGATTCTTCATAAAGGACAATCAGCAAAAAAGGATATTAGTTTATATGCAAAGATAGTTTGTCCTGATCAAAGGGAGAGTTGAGTACTTCCAAACCAAGTCAACATAGTAAATCTTTACTTAAATTGTTCTGAATCAATATTTTAAAAAAAATTTTAAGCTAAACCAAAATAGATTTGGACTTACACAAATAAGACAACAAAATGTTAGCAATCAGAAAACACTTTTATGTATTACATCACTCTGTCTTCTGAGACTCTGTGTCTCTTGGTGTTAGGATGTGTCTGCTATTGAGCTCCTTATTTGGCCATATGCTATAGATCGGATAATAAAGTATGCCAAGATTTATGAAATTCACCACAATTTTCATACTACTTTCCATGAGAAGATATGAACAGACTGGCAAATAACAGGAGCAGATGTAATATTTTCATATCTCCTTTTAATTAAATATTGTCATTTTGGAAGAAAGTAGCATAGGAAGTGCATCAGAGAGGGATTTAAGTTTTAGAGGCCATAAACAGTATGGTGATGAAATATGAGGAAGGAAGTCTATCTTATGAACACTGGAAAGATCGTGTTTTCTGCAGAAAAAGAGTGCTTTTATCACTAGTGATTTTAGCATAAGTAATGACATTTAAGGATAATTTTTGAAAATTAATATCAACAATGGGAAAATGAAAATAGCAATTTCATTTATAGTAACATTGAAAATATAAAAATAGAAGGAATATGTTAAGATATACAAGACCTCTATATGGAAAACTATAAAACAGTGCTGAAAAGAATGAAAGAAGATCTTAAAATGGAGAGATATACCAGATTCATGGATTAGAAGACTATCTTTAAGATAGTAATCCTCTCCATACTGATTTATTAGTTCCATGCAATATTAATCAAAACACAGTGGCCTTGGTGGAAGAAATTGCCGATTGCATTCTAAAATTTATATGGAAATGCAAAAGACACAGAATAACTATGATAATCTTGAAGAATTTTTTTAAATGGAAGATTTTAATTCTTACTTTAAATCTATAGTAATTAAAACAATGTGATATGGTTATGTAGATAAACAGATAAATGAAATAAATGGTCCAGAAATAGAAACACACATAACTGTTCACTTCATGGTATTCAAAAAGAAGAAAAGAAGGTCTCTTTAATAAATGATGCTGGAGAAATGAGCTATTTGTATGGAGGCAGAGAGCATTCATTTTATGGTATATATTGTTAGTGCATTCAGATTACTTTGCATATTTGCAATAGCTCAGAGTTTCTTTTCTTTTTTTTTTTTTTTGCTTCTGCATGCTCTGCTGCTAACGACTGAGACTCTCAGATAATTTCCCTTGGACATTTTCCTACCTTTCTGAAACTGTAAAGAGAATCAAAAGCACCTATATGATTTAACGGTGGTTTAGTTCCTAAGTCATGTCCGACTCTTTGTGACCCAAAAAGGCAGCTTATGGTGGGTGAAAGACTAGTAGCAAGATACATGAATCTAGTTACTTTGCGTCACTTTGCATCAAGAAGGAACAACTTTTTTTTTTGTAATTATGCTCCAGTTCTGCTTTCAAAATCAGGCTGAATCAGGGACTTCCTTTGAAATGGGACCCTTATGTGCCTTCATTTTCTTTTCAATTCTTCTTCCTTATTACATTATTGGTTTCTCCTTAGAATATTCCATAATAATTCATTTATACTGAACTATTGGCTTAGGATCCAACTTTGGAAGAACCCAACCTGATACACCCTAAACCATGTTACACACACACACACACACACACTTTTGAGATGGACCATAGATCTAAATGTATACCCATTTAGCATTCCCTCCAGAGAGGGTCCTCCTGCCCCCAACCTAGGTAAATGCAAGATCCACCTTTCCCACCAGGGCTGCCAAAACTGGTCTGCTTTCCCCACCAGAATGATCTTATTGTGAACCAGGGAAACAGGAAAAAAGGTACAGTCTCTATCCTCACGGAGAAGTTGATGGCACCCCACTCCAGTACTCTTGCCTGGAAAATCCCATGGATGGAGGAGCCTGGTAGGCTGCAGTCCATGGGGTTGCGAAGAGTTGGACATGACTGAGTGACTTCACTTTCACTTTACTTTCATAGATCTAAATATGAAAACGAAATCTGTAAGCTTTTTAGAAAAACATAAAGGAGAATGTTTTTACAGCTCTGGGTTAGGGAAAATAGATATGATCCATAATATATTACTAGAGAAGGAAACGGCAGCCCACTCCAGAATTCTTGTCTGGAGAATCCTGTGGGCAGAGGAGCCTGGTGGGTTGCCGTCTGTGGGGTCACACAGAGTCGGACATGACTGAAGTGACTTAGCAACAGCAGCAGCAGCAGCATAATATAAAACAATAAACTGGATGACATTGAACTAAAATCTTCTGCTAAAACAAAACAAAAAACCCCTAGTAATGAAGTAAAAA
Organism: Bison bison bison; assembly: GCF_000754665.1. Taxonomy (NCBI): domain Eukaryota; kingdom Metazoa; phylum Chordata; class Mammalia; order Artiodactyla; family Bovidae; genus Bison; species Bison bison. Next base: position 6,362,793 of record NW_011494902.1, on the reverse strand, counting down.
AAAAAAAAAAAACTAGAGGTTACTAGGAGAAAATATTAATAATGCATTTATCTGACAAAGGACTTATATCTAGAATATTTAAGGAATTTCTTTAAATCAATAATAAAAATAGAGTGATGTCTGCAAAATGGTGAAAATAACAACTGTCTGTGGACAAGATGCCTTTGTAAAAATTCTAGAACCCGAGGATGAGATTGAAGCAACCCTGTGCACTAGAGAAAGAGAAAAACTACATTAGAAAATAAAACGGATGGTTTCACTTTGACTGCAATTCCCCACCCCCCACCCAGGCTGGCATACTGCTGCCTCCACAGGGTTGCCCTGGACCTACAGTTCCTCCAGTGGTAGCAAGAGAGCCCAGGATGCACAACTAGCTTCTCCATTGTTGCAGGATGCTCTCAGAAGGCCCCCCTTAGGTCTTGCCTCATGGGGATCACTGGGAGAACCATAAGCCAGTCCACTGTGGATCAGCTACAGATAGGAAAGTAGAGGGGATACACAGCAACCAGCACACAGATCTTGGCAGACAATGTTTCTTCTGCTTGTGGCACCCAATATGCTTTGCCCATGTGCATAGCTGAGCTGGTGGCTCTCTGTGGCCAGGAAGCCCAATCAGCAGGTCTGATTTGGGTCCCCAGCAAATGGGCCACCCTCGCCGTGGACACCATTTTATAGCCCAACCTGGACAATGAAGCAGATCAGCAGCCCTGCTCAACTACTGAGCCAAGCCTCTAGTCCTACCTAACCAGGAAGCTTTGCCAGACACCATATCTAACTACAGAGTTCACCCAATGGCCAGTTTTATTAGAGGACCAAGCCAGCAGCCCTCCACAGCTGTTAGGGAGAGCCTCCAGTTATGACTAATCAGTTAGTGCAGCCAGATAGCCTGGGCAACCATGGATGTCATCCTACAGCCTTGCTCAGGCAAGAGCAAGCCAGCAGTTTAACCCAAATACAAAGCATAACCTCCAGGCCTGCCTAACCATGGAGCCTGACAGTTATCATGGGCAGGCTTGCAGCCAATCCTACATTTTGGAACTCAGTATACCACAGCACCCAGCAACAGAGTCTGTCCTATGGTCCTACCCAACTGTTGAGCAGTTGTGTCCTCACCCAGGCAGGGAACACTGCCAGTAACACTGTCCAATTATGGAGTCTCACAAGTGGTACCATGCTGTCATGGAACACAGCCTGTGACCCTGTCCAACCAATGGTGGTTACTGAGCCTAGGTAATGGCTCCATCTGATGTAGATCCAAACCATCAGCCTGGCTTCACCAGTGAGCCAATCCCATGGTCCCACTTGAATGTGGAGCCTGGCCAGCACACCCCTGACCTCAGAGCCTGGGCAACGGCCTGGCCCAACTAGAGATCAGAACAGCAAGCCTCATCTGCTTGTATACATGACAAGGTAACCCATCCTAACCCCCAGACTAAGCTGACTGATGAGGTCTTTCCTTGCTTAAGGGAAACTTTAAAAGGTGGAAGAAGAGGCTGCTTCCTGAGATGCACAGCTACCAATGCAGAGATAGAAGGATCACAAAGAATAACGCAAACAGAAAAACATGACAATATCAAAAAAATAATAAAATCCAAAAACTGATTCTAAATAAATGAAGATACAGGTACTACCTGCAAACAGTTCAGAATGATCCTCTTAAAAATTTCAGTGAACATACAGATAACAAAACAAATTTGGCAAACATTGCATGAACAAAATGAGACATTCCACAAAGATAAAACACACACACACACACACACACACACACACACATCAAAAAAACAGAAAACAATTAGACAAACAAAACAGGAAACCCCAGAGCTGACACATACAATGCCTGCACCAAAAAATTCAATAGAGAGATTCAACAGCAAACTTGACAAAGCAGAAAAGAAATCAGAGAACTCAAAGATAAGTCATTTGAACTTAGCCAGTTAAAGCAAAAAAACAAAAAGAATGAAAGAGTGAAGAAAGCCTTTGGCGCATATGGGACAGCAAAAGAAAGAATATATATATTATGGGAATCCCAGAAGAAGAGGGGTAGAAAAGGATAGAATGTCTATTTAAAAAATCATGGCAGAAAATTTTTCCAAATGTGGGAAGAAAAATGAACATCAGATTCATGAAGCTACAAATCCCCAACAGGCTGAAATTAAAATGAGTTACACCAAGACATAAATAAATTGTCAAAAGTGGAATACAAAGAGAGAATTTTGTAATCACAACACAAAATATACATAAAAACATAGACATGTATAAAAATCCCAAGTAAAGATACAGTCAAGGTCAGATTCTCTAGTATACATTGATGGTGCATACATTTAAATAGAGCAGGGCCCTATTATGGTCCCCACTCCCCATGTCTTCTGCTTGCCTTTTGCCTGTGGAAAAACTTAAGCCAAACAACAAGCTTAATCAGAGAAGTGAGAAAATGCAGAAGCAAAGGAAAGCAGTCAAACAGGACAAAATAATAGTTTAGTCATCAAGCAAGGACCTTTAGTTCAACTCCTACCCAGTTGAAGAAGGTAATTACATGGTGACCACACTACAGCCATAACATAAACTTCCACCATTCTGAGAATGGGCCTCAAAGAAATGGGAATGAACTGACCCTGGAATTCAAGATTAACAGTACCTAAAACAATCATGATGATGCTGATCAGACCACCACATGACCAAGTTCAAGGTGACTGTCACAGCTGACTGTGCTGTTTCTGCATGTAGCCTCCTCCTTATATCTATAAAAGTCAGGCTTTGGACCAGGAGTCTGCCTTATCTCCCCCCAGCTGTAAGCATCCAAAATAAAGCAAACTTGCCTTCTAACAACCTTGCTTTTTTATTGCCTTCCAAGGAACAATTAGCCAGACCCCTACTTTCAGTGAAAAACAATCACTTTCAACTCTAGTTTCAAATGTAGAGTAAAAGGTATTTAAAATAGCTATAACTATAATACTTTATTATGGGATATAAAACATTAATAATGTATGTCAGTTATACATATTGAGGGTGGGAAGATTTGGGAGAATGGCATTGAAACATGTGAAATGTCATGTATGAAACGAGATGCCAGTCCAGGTTCAATGCACGATGCTGGATGCTTGGGGTTGGTGCACTGGGACGACCCAGAGGGATGGTATGGGGAGGGAGGAGGGAGGAGGGTTCAGGATGGGGAACACATGTATAATTTTTTTAAATTAAAATTGAAAAAATAAATAAATAAATAAATTCTAAAAAAAAAAAATAATGTATGTCAGTTATAATAGCAAAAACCTAAAACATGAGTGGGGGAGAGGGGTAAAAATAGAGTTTTTTAAATATTATTAACAAAGTTATCAGCTTAAAATAAGATATTATCACTGTAAAGTATTTTATGCAAACCCTGTAGTAACCACAAAGGAAAAATCTGTGGTAGATACACTGAAGGTTAAGATAAAAGACTCAAAGCATGCCACCATAAAAAGTTACCAAATCACAAAGGAAGTTAAGCAGGAGAGGAGGAAATGAACTACCAGTCAGTCAAAATACAATCAACAAAATGGCAATAAGATGGTACACGAATAGTTATTAATACTTCAAAAATAAGCCCGGCCTTACTTGCTCCACAGCATATGGAATCTTCCTGGGCAAGAGATTGAATCCATGTCGCCTGGACTGGCAAGCAAATTCTTATCCACTAAGCCACAAGGGAAGGGCCTAGAAATAGATTTGCAGCTTCCCTGGTGGCTTTGTGGTAAAGAATCCACCTCAAGGCAGGAGTTCTGGATTCAATGCCTGGGGTGGAAAGATCCACTGGAGAAGGGAATGGCAACCCACTCCAGTCGTCTTGCCTGGAGAATTTCGTGGTCAGACGAACAGGGCAGATTACAGTCCATGGGGTCGCAAAGAGTAGGATATGACTGAGCAACTAACGCTTTCACTTTGACCAAACATAAGCCTCTTGAGAAATCTGTATGCAGGTCAGGAAGCAACAGTTAGAACTGGACATGGAACAACAGACTGGTTCCAAATAGGAAAAGGAGTACGTCAAGGCTGTATATTGTCTCCCTGCTTATTTAACTTATATGCAGAGTACATCATGAGAAACACTGGACTGGAAGAAACACAAGCTGGAATCAAGATTGCCGGGAGAAATATCAATAATCTCAGATATGCAGATGACACCACCCTTATGGCAGAAAGTGAAGAGGAACTAAAAAACCACTTGATGAAACTGAAAGTGGAGAGTGAAAAAGTTGGCTTAAAGCTCAACATTCAGAAAACGAACATCATGGCACCTGGTACCATCACTTCATGGGAAATAAATGGGGAAACAGTGTCAGACTTTATTTTTGGGGGCTCCAAAATCACTGCAGATGGTGACTGCAGCCATGAAACTAAAAGACGCTTACTCCTTAGAAGGAAAGTTATGACCAACTTAGATAATATATTCAAAAGCAGAGACATTATTTTGCCAACAAAATTCCGTCTAGTCAAGGCTTTGGTTTTTCCTGTGGTCATGTATGGATGTGAGAGTTGGACTGTGAAGAAAG